>NC_134083.1:70516441-70824260 GCF_000715075.1 Nicotiana tabacum | reverse complement strand
TTCCCACTTTCGGAATCGGAATCCGACCCCGATATCAAAAAGTCTACTCCCGGTCAAACTTCCCAAAAACCTTCAATTTCCAACTTTCGCCAAATGACCCCGAAATGACCTACGGACCTCCAAATCCACATCTGGACTCGCTTCTAATACCAGAATCACCATACGGAGCTATTCCCAAGCTCAAAATTCCAAACGGACATCGATAACATCAAAATCCACTTTAACCTAAACTTATGAAATTCATCCAAAATGCCAACTTTCCACAATAAGCGCTGAAACGCTCCCGGGTCATCCAAAACCCTATCCGGACATACGCCCAAGTCCAAAATCTCCATACAAACCTATTGGAACCTTCAAATCCCGATTCTGAGGTCGTTTACTCAAAAGTCAAACCTTAGTTAGTTTTTCCAACTTTAAGCTTTCGAAATTAGAATTTTCCATCTGAATCAACTCTAAACTTCCCGGAATTCTATTCCAACTAGGGCTGTTCATTTGGATCGGATATCCAAAATCCGAACCGATCCGTTCAATTTCGAATTTCGGATTGTGTTTATTAAAATTTCGGATTTCGAATTCGATTCGGATCGGTATAATTTTAATTCGATCCGATCCGAAATCCGAAATTATTAGGGCATGTATAAATTCTAAACTTTAATTCGGATAATTAGTACTTCCTTTATATTTTCCTCCAAGTTATTACCTTTACAATTGATGGATTTAGCTCTATTGGCACTATAGTACTCTCATAATTGTATAAACATGAATTTTTCTTACTGTACTGCCTCTTTTACAAAGAAAATATACATATGAGTTTTTAACTTTGAGGCATAATAATCCGATCCGAAATCCAAAAATCCAATCCGATCCAAACTTTAAAATGCGATCCGATCCGATATTAATTCGGATCGGATTCGGATTGCATTTTCTAGAATCCGAAATCCGAAAATCAAATCCGAAATGTGCTAAATCCGATTCGATCCGATCCATGCACAACCCTAATTCCAACCACACGTACAAGTCATAATACATTAAGTGAAGCTACTCAAAGTCTCAAACTGCCGAACGACGCACTATAACTCAAAATGACCGGTGGTGTCGTTGCACTAAATCGGTCAAATACCGCATATAGATCGTGTAGCTACTCGTTACCTTGTGTACACGGCGTTTACATAACAAGATAACACAATTTACTCAATTTCTAAGGGATAGTTTCCCCCATACAAAGTTAGGAAAGACACTTACCTCAATTCGGCCAAATCAATACTCAAATTAGCTTTTCCTTTACAAATTCAGTTCCGCTCAGCTCAATCTAGCCAAAGATGACTTAAATACATCAAACAATGCAAGAGAAAACAATTTCAATCAACAAAGCTATGATCCCTTATACAATTTGCAAAAAGTCAACAAAAGTCAACCTCCGGGCCCGCACCTCGGAATTGGATGAAATTTACAAAACCTAAATACCCATTTCGATACGAGTTCAACCATACAAAAATTATCAATTTCCGACATCAATTCATCCTTCAAATCACCATTTTAAATTTTGAAAGATATTACAATTTTCCCCAAATTTTCCTTTAGATTCTCGTGAATTTGATGTTAAATCTAAAGGTATAATCACGAAATATTATTGAAAATTGATTAGAGATACTTACCCAATGATTCGATATGAAAATCCTTCAACAAAATCGCCTCCCATTGAGGCTAGGGTTCAAAACATGATAAAATGAAGCTAAGTCCCGAAATGGAAGTCTTAATACCAGCCTCAGATGTCGTATTTGCGACATCCTGATCGCAAATGCAATGCTCGCAAATGCGACAAAAGTATCGTAAAAGCGAGGGCTGACCAGCTCTGTCAAAGTCACAAATGCGACACTAGACTCTCAAATGCGAGCTCAGAGTTTTCGCAAAAGCGATTGTTTGTGTCGCAAATGCAGAGCTGCCTAATCGCAAATGCGATAAAATAGTTCGCAAATGCAAACTCCCCTGCCCCAGTCCATCATCTCAAAGCGAGAATGATCTCGCAAATGCGGACATCACAAATGCGATGAAAACCTCGCAAATACGAGAATAGAGACACCAGCAAAGTTGAACATTCTTCCAACACTCTGAAACGCATACGAAACTCATCCGAGCCCTCGGGGATCTAAACCAAACATCCTCATAAGTAAAAAAAACATAACACGAACTCGCTCGAGCGATCAAAACATCAAAATAACCTCTAGAATCACGAATCGGGCGCCAAAACACATGAAAATCACAATGAACTTCAAGAACTTCTAGAATCTCAACCAAACGTCTGAACCATATCAAATCAACTCCAAATCATTTCAAATTTTGCAGGCAAGTTCCAAATGATGAAACAGACCTATTCCAAGTTCCGAAACCAAAATCTACACCCGATAGATTTAAAGTCAAACCATGGTCAAACTTAGGAAAATTCTAAATCTTTAAATTGCCAACTTTTGCCAAATGATGCCGAAATCTTTTAGAGACATCTAAATGAAATTGCGGGCATGCGCCCAAGTCCAAAATCATCATCCGGATCTACCGGAACTGTCGAAACTCTGATCCGAGGTCAAATACTCAAAAGTCAAACATTGGTTAATTCTTTCAACTTCGAGCTTCTCAAATGAGAGTCACTTCTAAAAATCCTTTGTGAACCTCTCAAAAACCCAAACCGATGATGCACACAAGTCTATTGGGTGAAGCTACTCATGACCTCAAACTGCCGAGCCGGATGCAATTGCTCAAAATGACCAGTCGGGTCGTTACATCCTCCCCTACTTAAACATTCGTCCTCGAACGTGCCAGGAGTCGTTCCAAAGCTATCAAATCACTACATGAGCTCACCATACATACACCCGGGGGTGATTCCCCATCACCCAACCTACATAGGCCTGACAACGCAACTTAACTGAAGATCTCGCTTCATCCTTAGTCCATAACCTATGACAGAACCCAACCCTCAACATCTGAAACTCATCATAGGATCCGAATCTCGCATCATCACACTGTATAAACTGAACAAGCTGAATCGAGCCACAATTTCAACCGAGGGCACAATCACATGATGTTTCACACAACTCAAATGC
Source organism: Nicotiana tabacum (assembly GCF_000715075.1). Taxonomy (NCBI): domain Eukaryota; kingdom Viridiplantae; phylum Streptophyta; class Magnoliopsida; order Solanales; family Solanaceae; genus Nicotiana; species Nicotiana tabacum. The sequence continues at coordinate 70,821,165 of NC_134083.1, read as the reverse complement.
CCGTAGCAATATCTTCTGACCACCACAACTACCTAAATAACATTCTGGATGCCGGCAATACACTTCACAATGAATAGAACCTTGTTCCGGACCTCCACAACGCTGTCCAAGATGCAAGAAACCTACAGAAACTCATAATCACCCATGAACTCAACAAGCCAAGCAACTTTCTCGTCCGTCAAGGTTCATTGCCCAAATCTGAGCGAAAATAGCATCATCCTCCCAAACACTCCTCACCCCAATATGATAGTGCGAATCTCAGGTCTAAGAACATCATCTCAACCAATACAAGCAATCCAACTAACAACTCTTCACGGAACCACACGGATTCTCACATAACATGGTCCGTACACCATACGGGCAATAACCCAGGCATGCAGAAAAATAGAAAGAAAAGCAAGGTATGAGGATTATCTAACAAGTGCAACATATATAATGACAAAGTATAGTTTCATTAGCTCCTCCCACAAAGGGAAAACAAAACAACAAATAACCACAAGGAAAGGGTGTCCCACATAACATCCGCTGTGGCGTGCAGCCCGGTCCCAAATATATCAATCCACATAGGGATACTCATCGAGCCAAAGTGCTTGGGTTCACTGATCACATGAATGCTGATATCAAGCACAATAGATCGCACAAGTATAACTGTGGGGAAATGAATTGAAATAATACAACATGGAGGAAAGCAAGCACAACTAAGGTGCAATGAGCAACTAAACATCACGAGGGTCATCTTGCCCGCATCGCCATAAGGCCTGGACAGAATTACAACATGCATGGAGAATAATCATATACCTCACAACCCATCATCGCATAAGAGAGAGACACATAAAATAGGCTAGGGGCACAAATAATATCCATTCTGCCCGGTCATAATAACCGTGATAACATCTTCACAAGAGTACCCAAACTTGATCTAATATAAAATGCGCATTCCCATTGGGCATACAAATAGCCCCCAAACCAAATCCTGATCATTCCCAAACAGGTAAATATCCTTCCAAAAGTCCATAGCAACCTATCGAGAATTTATGCCATCAGTTATTCCACTCTTAACATTTCTTCACAATTCGCAACAAGAAAAGGCCTGCTTATGAGGACATCCACCCCAAAACCTCAAGAATACCATAATTTTCCATACTCGATCTCAACTACGCTACTCGAATGGCTGATACATCACTCATATCCCATCATCTTACTGAAGCACCCATGTAGATTTTCCGGCCGCGTAACAAAACCTGAACCTCAGTAGCCTCAAAACCCAGTAATCACCATACCACTAGCCAAGCATCTGCAACCCATAACACAAGGTGCCTTCTTGAAATGCACACTCTTTGCATATGATATCCAATAATCTAGCATTCTATTAACTTCTAATATCCATCTAGGAGGAAACCATAATGTACAACATATTCCTTATGCTCGTAGCAGACAACTGCCTCAAGATGTGGCAGACACCATCGAGAACTCTTCGAGACCCGCCCGCACACAACTAAGCCATCAGAACCGCATCTCCCTAACCCAACCAACTCAAGCTGACCTAACACCATAAAGCTGACCCCTTTCTTCGGATACTCATCGTCTTTCCTCTAGGGTAACACTTCTTCCTGTCGATACACAACGTCCCTAACCAAAGCTCAATTTAGAGAATCCTAGCACGAACCATATAGCTCAGAAGCTCATAAACCACCATATTTCCTCTGAAGCACCCCATAATGCCGCAACCAAGATACCCCCGTTGAATAGACCTTATATGGACCTGAAGTTATTTCTTTGACCCACCTTTGATACTGAAATGTAGATCCATTAACGACACAGAAACACCGTAAGCCCCAACATCATCCCATGTAAATCTTAAATCTTAGTCATATGCAATTCGGTGCCCCACCAGCTATCCTCAATCAACATCCATCTCGTGACCCCACAACGATCACGATGACTAGTCAACCAATTAAACCTTCCCAAGCTCGTACTTATCAACTAGATGCCGGAACCCGCTGCACATCCATGTGAACAACTGAATAGTCTCCTGATACCTCCGCATCCTCAGTCTGGACGACACATAGAGACAATGTTTGAGCATCCGTGACTCTCTTGTAGCCCTTCCACAACACACGAATGGATGGCGCATAGCTAGTACCGAGTGCGAAACACCATACACGAGTGGATACAAAGGAAAATAAAACATGTTCTTCTAGCTCAATCAATGTCGCACGATAAGGAATAAAAGAAGCGAAATTTCTTAATAGTTTCTGTAGCCTCTCGAAGATAAGTACATGCGTCTCCATACCTGTCACGACCCAATTTCTCCTATGGGTCATGATGGCGCCCAACGTTATCGCTAGGCAAGCCAACAGTAAACTAACTCTGTGATCCCTTCTTTTAAAGATTTGAAATAGTTGATTTTTAGTTTGTGCATAAATAAGAAGTAAGATTTTAATAAAAATGATAGATCAAATTTTGAAAGCAACTGAGATAAATAAAATAACCCCAAAACCATCAAGTGTCTACTAGTGTAAATCACCAAGACCTGGTGTCACAAGTGTATGAGCTACTAGTAAAATGTACAAAAGAATACTACACTACTGTCTGAAATGAAACAGACAGAAAATAAAGTAAAAGAAAGACTCCAGCTGCTGCAAAACGGGCTCGGAAGGCAACTCATCGCGAAATCTCGTGCAAACCTAGATCTAGTGCAAAATCTCGTGCAAATCTCAAGGATGCGCGCCGGACTGATATCCAGATGCACCTGCCTCAGATCCTGCACATTAAGTGCAAAAATGTAGCGTGAGTACATACAACATGTACCCCGTAAGTATCTAGTCTAACCTCGAAGAAGCAGTGAGGAGGGGTCGACTTCGACACTTACTATGGGCCAACAATAAAAATATATAAAATTCTAATTAAACATGGGATATATAAATGACAATAGAACTCAGAAGCAAGAAATCAATAAACAATCCTTTAACCATTAGTATGTACCAAATCAATTTCCCCCATTTAACCATTTAACCTCTCAAGCCAACAAAACAATATCAGATGTAATTGGGCTTCCAGTATTTTTACGCACGAATTATTTCGAGGACGTACGACCCGATCCAAAATACATATACATATACTATGTGTACTGTCGAGGGTCGAACGACACGAGCCATAGATACATCTATTAACTTGCTGAGGTGAACGACCCGCTCCCATGAGAATAGTGGAAATTTACCCGCTCGCGGAATATACTTGCGACGCGGTTGAACATAGATTTCTCAAGTTATCATTATATCCCTCTATTCTTTCCAAAACAAAAAATTCAACAAGACACTTTTAAAATCTTGAAATCCTCAATCTCAGCTCTATTCAAGGCAATTAGTAAGCGTAATCAAATAACGGTATCAACAAAGCATGGTGCAAACCTAAAACTACCGTACATAAGAATAATTAGTAGCTACGTACGGAATCTCATCACCTCGTGCGTACGTAGCTCCCACAAATAGAAGCACATATTAATTAAATTCACATATGGGGTTAATTCCCTCTTATAAGGTTAGAAAAGAGACTTACCTCGTCACAAAGCCTACTTTTCGGTCTAAGATTTTGCTTAGAACCCTCAATTCGGTGCCAAACGACTCGAAACTAGTCAAATGTTATATAAATTAGTCAATACATGTTCAAAAGTTCATATCCTTACTATTAAAGTGATTACCCAACCCCAATTGAAGAGTTCCTAAAATACACCCCCGAGCCCACGTACCCGGATTCCGAAACTTTTCGAAGAAAGTTGTTACCCATAACCTCATGAACTCAAATATATAATTTTTACTGAATTCCATAACAATTTTTGTGGTTAAATCCCATTTTTATCAAAAACCTAGGTTTTTCATCTAAACCCATGATTTCACAAATTATACATATTAAATCTACCCATAATCTATGTATTTAACTCACATTGTGTAGGAATTACTTACCTCAAAGTGTTAGGTGAAAACCCTTCTCTAAGAGGTCCAAATATCACCTAAGGAATGCAATAAATGAGCTCAAAATGCCTAAGTCCCGACTTAAATGAAGTGTTCTGCCTCCAGCGTTTTTCACACCTGCGGTGCTTCTGCCGCGTTTGCGGTACCGTACCTGCGGTGCTAGTCCACTTCTGCAGAGTTCCTCAAGCCCAGCGAGGGCCTCTCCTGCGGACGGGATTTTTGCTTCTGCAGTGAGTGGGCCGCTTCTGCGGCACGAGCCGTGTCTGCGTCCTCCCCAACCGCACCTGCGCGTTCGCAGGTGCGCACAAAAACCCGCATCTGCGGTCCAAGGCCAAAGTTACCATTGCCACATCTGTGACCCAACCTCCGCACCTACGGCCCAAAGCTAGTAGGTGTGGGCACACCAGAACTGGTGCACCAGCAGCCCTCTTGAGTTTCAACTCAATTCGCACACCGTACGAATAGCCTCCAGGCCCCCCGAGTCCCCGCCCGAACGTGCCAACAAGTTTGAAATCATAAAACGGACTCGCTCGCACCCTCGGAACACCTAAAACAACAATGAAACTAAGAATCATACCTCAAACCAAATTGAATCAAGTTTTGACTTTCAAGTTCTTCCATCTTACTCCGAACGCGCCGAAACATACTTTGACTACTCGGAATGACACCAAATTTTGCGGGCAAGTCTTAAATCACCTGACGGAACTATTCCTGGTCTCAGAATCCCAATTGGACCTCGATAACACCAAAACCTACTCCAAACCATATTTAAAGAACTTTAAAACCTTCTTAGAGCCAACTTTCACTATTAGGCGCCGAAACGCTCCCGGGTTATCCAAAACCCGATCCGAACATACGCCCAAGTCCGAAATCATCATATGAACCTATTGGAACAATCAAATTCCATCTACGAGGTTGTTTACTCAAAATGTTGATCGAAGTCAAACTTAGCCCCTTTTATAGCCAAACCATGGAACCAAGTGTTTCGATTTCAAGTCGAACTCTTCCAAATCCCGAACTATTCATCCCCGCAAGTCATAAAACAGTAAAATCACACACGAGGAGTCTTATTTAGGGGAACGGGGTTCTAAAAAGTAAAATGACTGGTCAGTTCATTACATTCTCTACCTCTTAAACAAATGTTAGTCCTCGAACGGGTCTAGAATCATACCCGTAGTACTGAATAAGTGTGGATATCTGCTCCACATGTCCTCCTCGGATTCCCAAGTCACCTCATTGACTGGTTGGCCCCTCCACTGAACCTTTACCGCGGAAATCCTATTGGATCTCAACTGGCTAACCTACCTATCAACAATGGCAATCGGCTCCTCCTCATAACTCATGCTCTCATCTAAGTAAATCGTGTTGAAGTCTAACACATGTGATCTGTCGGCATGATACCTCCAGAGGATGGACACGTGGAAAAGTGGATGAACTTCCGATACACTGGGAGGCAAAGCAAGCTCATAAGCAACCTCCCCAACTCATCTCAATACCTCAAATGGGCCTATAAACCTTGTGCTCAACTTGCCCTTCTACCCGAACCTCATGACCCCCTTTATCGGCGAGACTTTTAAGAGAACCTTCTCGCCCACCATGAATGATAAATCACGCTCCTTCTGATCCACATAACTCTTCTATCTGGACTCTACTGTGCGAAGTCGCTCCTGAATCAGCTTTACCTTTCCCAAGGCATCTTTCACTAAATCAGTACCATATAACTTAGCCTCACTGGACTCAAACCATCCGATGGGGGAACGACATCGCCGACCATATAAAGCCTCAAATAGAGACATCTTGATGCTGGACTGATAACTGTTATTGTAAGCAAACTCGGCCAAAGGCAAGAATCGATCCCACTGCCCTCCAAAGTCAATCACACATGCTCTGAGCATGTCCTCCAAGATCTGAACTGTCCGCTATTGCCTGTCGGTTTGTGGATGAAAGGCTGTGTTGAGCTCTACACGGGTCCCCAGCTCACTCTGTACTGCCCTCCAAAAATGCAAAGTGAATTGAGGGCCTCTATCTGATACGATAGACACAGGCACACCATACAACCGAACTATCTCTTTAATATAAATATGGGCCAACCTCTTTGAAGTATACGTGGTCACCACTGGAATGAAGTTGTGCGGACTTAGTCAACCTGTCGATAATGACCCAAACTGCATCAAACTTCCGCAAAGTCTACGACAATCCAACTACGAAGTCTATAGTAATGCACTCCCATTTCCACTCAGGTATAGTCATCTGCTGGAGTAGGCCACATGGCCTCTGGTGCTCGTACTTAACCTACTGGCAATTTAGATACCTTGCAACATACTCAACTATGTCTTTTTTCATACGCCGCCACCAATAATGTTGCCTTAGGTCGCGATACATCTTCGTAGCACCTGGATGAATAGAATATCGTGAATTGTGTACCTCCGCTAGAATCCTATCCCTCAAGCCATCGACATTAGGAACACGTAGATGACCCTGGAGTCGCAGAACACCATCCTCACCGATATTAACCTCCATGGCACCACCCTGTAGTACCCTCTCTGAGAACCAACAAGTGCAGATCATCAAACTGTCGAGACTTTATCTGCTCCAATAGTAAAGATTGGGCAATGACGCATGCAAGAACTCGACTAGGCTCTGAAATATCCAACATCACAAGTCTGTTAGCCAAGGACTGAATGTCCAAAGCTAATGGCCTCTTCTCTGCTGAAATGAATGCCAAGCTACCCATACTCTCCATCTTTCTTCTCAAGGCATCCGCAACTACATTCGCATTGCTCGGATGATAAAGAATAGTGATATCATAATCCTTCAGTAACTCAAGCCACCTGCGCTGCCTCAAATTGAGATCCCTTTGCTTGAACAAATGTTGCAACCTACAATGATAGGTGTAAACCTCACAGGACACCCCATAAAGATAATGCCTCCATATCTTAAGAGCATGAACAATCGCGACCAACTCCAAATTGTGTACAGGATAATTCTTCTCATGGGGCTTCAGCTGACGTTAAGCATATGCAATAACTCGCCTCTCCTGCATCAATACACAACCCAAGCCAATGCGTGAAGCATCGCAATACACAGTATACATCCCCGAACCAGAAGGCAATACTAGAACAAGTGCTGCAGTCAAAGCTGTCTTGAGCTTCTAGAAGCTTGCTGCATAATAATCGGACCAACGGAACGGAGCACCCTTCTAGGTTAATCTAGTCAAAGGTGCTACAATAGATGATAAGCCATCCACAAACCGACGATAATAACCTGCTAACCCCAAGAAACTCCGGATCTCAGTTGCCGTAGTAGGACGAGGCCAACTCTGAACTGCCTCAATATTCTTGGGATCTACCTTAATACCATCGCCTAATATAACATGCCCCAAGAATGCTACAGAATCTAGACAAAACTCACACTTGGAGAACTTAGCATATGACTTCTATTCCCGCAAGGTCTGAAGCACCACTCTCAAATGCTGCTCGTTCTCCTCTATGCTGTGCGAATAGATCAAAATGTCATCAATGAAGACAATGATGAACGAATCAATATAATACTTGAACACCTTATTCATAAAATCCATAAACGCCGCTGGGGCATTATCAAGCCAAAGGACATTACTAGAAACTCATAATGGCCATATCTAGTCCGGAAAGCAGTCTTCGGAACATCCGAATCCCGAATCTTCAATTGATGGTACCCCGATCTGAAGTAGATCTTAGAGAACACCCCGGCACCCTGCAACTGGTCAAACAAATCATCAATCCGCGACAACGGGTACTTGTTCTTAATGGTAACTTTGTTCAACTGGCAGTAATCAATGCACATTCGCATAGTCCCATCATTCTTCTTCACAAATAACACTGGTGCACCCCAAGGTGATACTCTCGGTATGACGAACCCTTTTGCTAGCAATCCTCAAGTTGTTCCTTCAACTCCTTCAACTCTTTCGGAGTCATACAGTACAGCGGGATAGATATAGGCTGGGTACCTGGAGCCAAATCAATACAGAAATCGATATCACGACCTGGTGGCATGCCTGAAAGATTAGAAGGAAACATATCAGAGAACTTTCGGACTACGGGCACTGAATCAATCACCGGAGACTCTGTGGTAGTATCCTTAACATAAGCTAGATAAGCCAAATAACCCTTCTCGACCATTCATTGAGCCTTCATAAAAGAGATGATCCGACTAGGTGTGCTGACAGACGAACCCTTTCACTCCAATCTAGGCAACTCTGGCATCGCCAAGGTAATAGTCTTGGAATGTCATTCAAGGATTGCGTGATATGGAGATAACCAGTCCATGCCTAGGATTACCTCAAAGTCGGTATCCGCTCTAGTCTCATAGCCACATAATGTAACAATGCAGGACCGGTAAACCCGATCCACAACAACTGAGTTGCCCACTGGAGTGGACACATAAACAGGAGTACCCAAGTACTCATGAGGAATATCCAAGAAATGAGCAACACAGAGATGGCATATATGAACAAGTGGACCCTGAATCAAATAATACCGAAGCATACCTACCGCAGACAAAAATAATACATGTGATCACGGCATCTGAGGCCACTGCATTTGGTCTGTCCAGGAAAGCGTAGAATCTAGCTGGAGCGCCACATGGCTAGCCTTCACCTCTAGGACGACCCCTACCCACCTGCCCTTCGCCTCTAGGTGGCCGGACGGCTGGTGCGGCTACTGGTGCTGTAATCATGAGCTGCTGACCCTGTTGTACTGCCTTGCCCCGAACACTAGGAGAAAATCTCTTCATGTGGCCAGGATCTCCGCACTCGTAACAACCCCTCAGAGCAGTGGACGGATGCCTTGAAGTCTGGCCCTGATGGCCTGAATACCCACTGGAGGAACACTGAATAGCTGGTGGGCAGTAGGAACTCTCTGGCATGGTGCTGAAATAAGGTCGCACTGGAGCACCCCGAGGAGGCGACAACGTTAGATATGTGGGCGTGCTGGGCTGACCCCTCATGAACTGACCTCTGCCCCCAGCCGAGGCACTTCTAAACTCTCTAGAGTTACGGAATCGCTTGTCCCGCGGCATCTGCTCTCGACCCTGCTAATGATAACCCTCAATCATACGAGCTATCTCCACAACCAGCGGGTAAGAAGTACCCATCTCAACCTCTCGGGCCATAGTGGCATGAATACCAGAGTGTATCCTGCAACAAATCTCCGCACTCTCTCCACCTCGGTAGGAAGTATCATAAGTGCATGGCGAAACAACTTAGAGAATCTTGCCTCATAATCGCTCACTGACATCTGACCCTGCTGGAGCTGCTCAATCTGAAACCACAACTCTTCTATCTGAGAGGGTGGAATATACCTGTCTAGGAAGGTACGTGTGAACTGGTCCCAAGTCAAAGGAGGAGAACCTGCTGGTCTACCAAGGAGATAAGACTGCCACCATCTACGAGCCCTGCCCTTCAGTTGAAAAGTAGTGAAATCCACCTCGTGGGACTCTAATATACTCATGTTGTGCAGTCTGTCCCTGTACCGATCAATGAAGTCCCGGGGATCCTCATGTCGCTCACCTCCGAAGACAAGACGGTGTAGCCTAGTCCATCTGTCCAATAGCTTTTGCGGCTCACCGGCCGTAGCTGGTCTGGGCTCAAGTACGACTGCTGCCACTGGCTGGGCTCTGCCCACGGGTAGTGTGCCCGAGGTCTGATATACAGTAACGGCATGCCCAGGAGCCTGAGAAATAGGGGTCTATGCTCCCCCTCCGGCCTGCGATGTGGCTGGGTCTGCTGGAAACAAACCAGCCTGAGTTATGGTGTCCATGAACCGCAGCATACGACCCATGACCTCCTGGAATCCCGGTGCGGACATGAAATCCCCCGAGGCTGGCTCCGTTGTAGGCATCTCGCACTGCTCCTCAATAATGGGATCCTCTGCTGGATCCGCTGGTGGTATAGCTGGGGCCACTCTAGGATGTCCTCCTCGTGCCTCTACCTTGGCCTCTAGCAATAGAGGGAGCAGCTCCTCCAGGGTCTGGAATATTCGCTGTGCGCGTTCTCACCATCTGTAAGAGAATAAGAGAAAGACACTTAGTATAACATCAACTGCACGATAGGAGATGAAGAAAGCGTAGTTTCCTAACACCCTATAGCCTCTCGAAGATAAGTACGAATGACTACGCACCGATCCGCAAGACTCGATTAGGCCTTCTCATAACTTGTGAGACCTACGTGAACCTAGTGCTCTGATACCATGTTGTCACGACCTAATTTTTCTTATGGGCCGTGATGGCGCTCAACTTTATCGCTAAGCACGCCAACAATGAACTAACTCTGTGATCCCTTCTTTTAAAGATTTGAAATAGTTGATTTTTAGTTTGTGCATAAATAAGAAGTAAGATTTTAATAAAAATGATAGATCAAATTTTGAAAACAAGTGAGATAAGTAAAATAACCCAAAAACCATCAAGTGTCTACTAGCTTAAATCACCAAGACCTGGTGTCACAAGTGTATGAGCTAGTAGTATAATATACAAAAGAATACTACACTACTGTCTGAAATAAAATGGATAGAAATAAAGCAAAAGAAAGACTCCGACTGCTGCAGAACGGGCTCGGAAGGCAGCTCACCGCGAAGTCTCATAGTAGTAGTCAAGGATGCGCGCCAGACTGATATCCAGATGCAGCTGCCTCAGATCCTGCACATTAAGTGCAGAAGTGTAGCATGAGTACATACAACATGTACCCAGTAAGTATCTAGACTAACCTCGAAGAAGTAGTGACGAGGGGTCAACTTCGACACTTACTATGGGCCAATAATAAAAATATATAAAGTTCTAATTAAACATGGGATATATAAATGACAATAGAACTCAGAAGCAAGAAATAAATAAACAATCCTTTCACCGTTAGTATGTACCAAATCAATTTCCCTCATTTAACCATTTAACCTCTCAAGCCAACAAAACAATATCAGATGTAATTGGGCTTCCAGTATTTTTACACACGAATTATGCCGAGGAAGTGCGACCCGATCCAAAATACATATATATATATATATACTGTGTGTACTGTCGAGGGTCGTACGACACGAACCATAGATGCATCTATTAACTTGCCGAGGCAAACGGCCTGCTCCTATGAGAATAGTGAAAATTTACCCCGCTCGCGGAATATACTTGCGACGCGGTTGAACATAGATTTCTCAAGTTATCATTATATCCCTCAATTCTTTCCAAAACAAGAAATTCAACAAGAAACTTTTAAAATCTTGAAATCCTCAATCTCAGCTCTATTCAAGGCAATTAGTAAGCACAATATAATAACGGTATTAACAAAGTATGGTGTAAACCTAAAACTACCCGGACATAAGCATATTTAGTAGCTACGTATGGACTCTCGTCACCTCGTACGTACGTAGCCCCCACAAATAGAAGCACATATTAATTAAATTCACCTATGGGGTTAATTTCTCTTACAAGATTAGAAAAGAGACTTACCTCGTCTCAAAGCCTACTTTCCGATCCAAGATTGTGCTTAGAACCCTCAATTCGGTGCCAAACGACTCGAAACTAGTCAAATGTTATATAAAGTGATTACCCAACCCCAATTGAAGAGTTCCTAAAATACACCCCCGGGCCCACATGCCTGGATTCTGAATATTTTCGAAGAAAGTTGTTACCCATAACCTCATGAACTCAAATATATAATTTTCACTAAATTCCATAACAATTTTCGTGGTTAAATCCCATTTTTATCAAAAACCTAAATTTTTCATCTAAACCCATGATTTCACAAATTTTACATGTTAAATCTACCCATAATCTATGTATTTAACTCACATTGTGTAGGAATTACTTACCTCAAAGTATTAGGTGAAAACCCCTCTCTAGGTCCTCTTCTGCGCAGTTCCTCAAGCCCAGCGAGGGTCGCTCCTGCGGACGGGATTTTCGCTTCTTCGGCGAGTGGGCCACTCATGCGGCATGAGCCGCGTCTGTGTCCTCCCCAACCGCACCTGTGCGTTCGCAGGTGCGCACGAAAACCCGCATCTGCGGTCTAAGGCGAAAGTTACCATTGCCGCATATGCGACCTAACCCTCGCACCTGTAGCCCAAAGCTCGTAGGTGCGGGCACACCAGAACTGGTGCACCAGTAGCCCTCTTGAGTTTCGACTCAATTCGCACACCGTTCGAATGGCCTTCGAGCCCCCCCGAGGCCCCGCCCGAACGTGCCAACAAGTTTGAAATCATAAAATGGACTCGCTCGCACCCTCGGAATACATAAAACAACAACGAAACTAAGAATCATACCCCAAACCAAATTTAATCATGTTTTGAACTTCAAGTTCTTGCATCTTACTCCGAACTCGCCGAAACATACTTAGACTATTCAGAATGACACCAAATTTTTCGGGCAAGTCTTAAATCACCATACGGAACTATTCTCGATCTTGGAATCCCAATTGGACCTCGATAATATCAAAACCTACTCCAAACCAAATTTAAAGAATTTGAAAGCCTTCAAAGAGCCAACTTTCACTATTAGGCGTCGAAATGCTCCCGGATTATCCAAAACCCGATCCAAACATACGCCCAAGTCCAAAATCATCATATGAACCTATTGGAACAGTCAAATCCTGATTTCGAGATCATTTACTCAAAATGTTGACCGAAGTCAAACTTAGCCCATTTAAAGCCAAACCCTGAAACCAAGTGTTCCGATTTCAACCCGAATTCTTCCAAATCCCGAACTAACCATCCCCACAAGTCATAAAACAGTAAAAACACACACGAGGAGTCGTATTTAGGGGAACGGGGTTCTAAAAAGTAAAATGACCGGTCGGGTCGTTACAGTACCGATCCACATGACTCTACTAAACCTGCTTATGACTCGTAGCACCTATGAACCTAGAGTTATGATACCAACTTGTCACGAACCAAAACAAAACCCTCAGAATGAGTCGTGATTGAACCTAGTCTCTAAAACTAGGTAAGCCTAACAATGCTGAAACGATAACAGGTCTTACTAAACAACTATAAATCATGAACCGAAAATTTCTAAATAAACCAAAAGTCTCAACATGACACAATATCCCAAAATATAGTAGTACAAGTCATAAGCTTTTCTAGGAGTACATTTAAACAATGAATACATCACTGTTCCGGAATAGAAAGAAATAATGGAAATAAATACAATAGAGGGTGACTTCGGAGCCTGCGAATGCCCGGAATGTGTACCTTGAAGTCTCCATCCACATCAAGCATAAGTCTGAAAAACCGACTCGATCCAAAGTACCAGGTTCTGCACAAACAAATGTGCAGAAGCATAGCATAAGTACACCACGATGGTACCCAGTAAGTATCAAGCCTAACCTCGGTAGAGTAATGACGAGGCCATGTCAAGACACCCACTGAACATCTAAACCTATGCAGGATATGACATAAAGCTAACAAGGAAGGAATATCAAAGAAATGCCAATGGCAGACAGAAATCAGATTACAAACAGTAGTAACGATAAGGGAAACATGAATGGCAACGAGAAATAACCAAGTAATTAAACAACAACATAGTTGGGGTACAGGTGAACTATAAATGTGCTCGAGTAGGAAAAACGATGTCGACTCAACCAATTAAATCATTTCTAATATACAATTTCAACAATCCCACTTCTCGTAATCTCATATCATAAATCACAACTTCCAAACCTTTGACACACATGGCACCTTGTGCCCACATCTTTCAATCTCACTTTGAATGGAAGAATCCGCATGCTAATCGATGTATAATATCCGTGTCAAATGCTAATTAGGATGATCACGAGATTTTATTTATATATCATAAAATAAAAATTACAGTTTCTAGACCAGGTAGGAAATCAATGAGAAAGATGAGTTTATTTTAGAAATCATTTGGGTGAAGAAAAATAACATTTTCAAGTAAAATACAACATCGAATAAGCTATTGAAGTTAATATAGAATTTATTAAATTAAAATATAATAACAATTCCTTTTTAAGTAAAATAAAAACCTCAGACAGGCCAAGGAGATTAAGTTGAGAAATCAATTGAAGTAAAATATGACGACTATTAAAAATGGTAAATACCGAAATAAATGGCGAGTTTTAACTTAAAAGTCACACAAGGTAGCATGATATTAATGTTTTTATTTAAAATCACTATATTACTAACAACTCAGTAGGGCATGAGGTAATGACTCAACGTAGTAAATTCACCTTGAAAATTAAATTACCAGAATAATAGTATTAGGAAAAGAACTCAGGAAATGACGCAAGGCGATAAGTCAATGACAATAACTCAATCCTAGGAAAACAGTGAAGGGACGGAAATACAAATTCTCAGAGTCTAGTACGAAAGAACTGAAGCCAATGCAATAAAACAGGGAATACAAAACACAAAATATGTTGCGGCGCGCAACCCGATCCCACCATATAATATCAATATCAAAATTCACCCTTATTTCACCTGTTACGGCATGCAACTCGATCCTACCGTACAATATCAATATCATAACAATAAATAAAATATGTTGCGACGCTCAACCCGATCCCACCATATAATATCAATATCATAATTTACCCTTATTTTACCATAACAGTCCACCCTTATTTCACCTGTTGCGGTGTGTAACCCGATCCCACCGTACAATAACAATATCATAATATAAATATCCTCCCTTATTTCACCATCTCTTTTATTTCACATGTTGTGGCGCGCAACTCGAGCCCCAATATAATAATTTAAATCAACGACAACAATTCAATAACTCTATTTACAAGAATTTCTACAAATAAGGGTATCGGTGCATGGCAACAAAGGAACTACATAAAAACCGAAGGAATAAAACAAACTTTACAAAAATGACATGACAGGTAAAGTATGTGATAACTAATTATGCAATCGCAACAATTAGGATATGTAGCAAATAAGCACAAGGTCATAGAAGAAACTCAACAATTAAGAGGTAACAAGACAATAAGAATTAGTTTTTAAGACAAGGTCTCAAAATTAAGAGGTAAAAAGACAAGGTCTGAAAATTAATTATTTTTTAGAATTGTTTGATGTTTGGCCTTGTTGATACCGGGTCTGTATTTTGGTTTCGGAGCCCGGTATAGGTCCAATATAGTATTTAAGACTTGTCTATGAAATTTGGTAAGAAACGGAATTGATTTGACGTGATTCGTCCAGTTGAGAAGTTAGAAATTTTAAAGTGTACTTGAGCATTTCATTTGATTGGGTGATAAATTCGTAATTCTAGGTGTTATTTTGGCAACTTCATCATGCGAGCAAGTTTGTATGATGCTTTTAGACTTGTGTGCATGTTTGGTTTGGAGCCCCGAGGGCTCGGGTGAGTTTCGGATAGGCTACGGGATGTTTTGGACTTTGGAAAATTTGGTTTTCTGTAGATTCTAGTGTTCTGGCATGTCCTTCTTCGCGTTCGCAAAGGTCCTCTTGCGAACGCAAAGAGTAAACTGATGAGGCCAGAATTTTCTTCTTCGCGAACGCGAAGCGATGGGGGCATTACCCTTCGCGAATGCGACAAGCTCATCGTGAACGCGTAGTGTGAGGCACTGGGGGGGGGGGAGTCATCCTTTCCTTCATCGCGAACGCGAGCAATGTCTCGTGAACGCGAAGGCCATGGGGGTAGCCTACACGAACGCGAACACTGTCTCACGAACGCGAAGGCTTGGCAGCAAATACTTTTCGCGAACGCGACAGTGGCCTCGCGAACGCGATGCACACTTTCGCCCAGCACTTAAAACATAATCCAACACGGGATTTAGCCATTTTCCCACTGTTCACAACACAAACGGGCTAGAGGCGATTTTCAAGATTTAATTTTCTCTCCAAAGTGTTGGTAAGTGATTCTAAACCATTTTTTTCGATTACCCGTTACATTTTATGAATTATAAACCTAAAATCTAGAGTTTTCATGGTAGAATTAGGGGTTAGGGTAGAAACTAGGGATTTCAGAAATTTAGGGATTTAGACCTTAATTTGAGGTCGGATTCCAAAACCAATTACATATTCGGGCTCAGGGGTGAAATGAATTTTGGTCCGAACCGCGAGTTTTGACTAAGCGAGCCCGAGGTCGATTTTTCTACTTTTTTGAGGAAAATTTGGAAAATTTAATTTATGCAATATAATTGATTTCTTTAGCAATATTTGATATTATTGAGTCATTTTTAAATAGATACGAGTGGTTTGGAGGTGAATTCTAGAGGAAAAGATGTGATTGAGAATTGAGTGGCCTTCAGAGTGAGGTAAGTGCTATTATATCCTATAGGCATGTTGTCTAAGTGTGCACAGTAGCAGACATGGAAACATGTATAGAAAATACTTGAACTGACATGTTTTGACAAGTTAAGTGAAGTGTGCGCGTGACTCCTATAAGCAGACTTTCTACATATGAAACTAAAGGCATGTAAGGAAAATAGAAAATAGACCACATAGATCCTATAGGCATGTTTTATACCCATCCGTGTGAGAATTAAAGTACCCTATCCCCCTTTTTATTAATTCCCCCAATCATTCGTTATTACAAATTATTACAGACCAAATTAATAAATAAAGTGCAAATATTACATACTAAAAGATTACAGGCCTAATAAACAGAGCATGCCCAAAGAGAAATAACCCAGTAATGCCTGGGGCTTCAGCAAGTTCACTTTCACACGAATAGTAGACCCAGATCCGAGCATACCTCAAACATGAGAGTGTCTCAATTGCACAACTCAGGACCACACATGAACTCGTACCATGTTTAGATTGAGGAACCATACATGGCAGCCAATTGACAAATCTGAAGTCTATAATACCTCATAGGGACGCGATTACATAAACATATATGCACTTGTTTTTAGAAGCTAAGGGAACAATATTGATCAAACAAAAGGGAATGAACATGCCAATTAAGTGGACCAGCGAGAACCAACTTTAACATAGCAAGTTGACATAGAAAACTAACACCATATTGAGCAATTATTCAACAAAGGAAAGGGTATAGCATGCTGGACACTGTCACACATTAGGAGGACTTGAGAAGCAGGTCATTGGGTTAACAGGGTAAACACACGCACATGTTAAGTTTCCAAAAATCAAGTTTAGCAAAAGATATTAGCCAGAGTTTGTCAAAAAGACTTTAGACAGGTGAGCCTTAATCATAGTAGTTATAGTCAGAGGGATAGAAATCTCACATGAAGATTTCTTACATGGGAGCCTAACATGATCACAAACAGTACAGCAACAACCTAGTAGCATGGTCTATAACAGACCACAACAGTGCCAAAGTCAAGAGAACTCATGAAAATATATCAACTTAAGAGAAATAAGACAAGCAAGCATAATAACTCATACCAGTTACCCAGACATAAGAGAAGAAGCTACCATAGAAATTTTTCCTAGAAGCAATGCTAAAGACATAATATTAACAAATTAAACATTCATTAGAACTTAAATGGCAACAGAAACATGCCTTAGCTAATCAATACATCCTCAAAAACTTAGCAGGTTGGGCAAGAATAACTCAACAAGGTCTGACACACATGCATTGATTTATCACATAGATACAGGACAAGGTAGGGAATACACATTAATTTACAAGTAGCACTTAAGAAGACCGGAATCCATTTACATAATGAGAGCATATTCCATATGTTGAAGCCTACTGAGTTCAACTACTAGAGAACATAGAACCACAGAGCATCGTTAAGACAATAGAATTGTAGTAAAGCATACACCAATATAGTAACAAGGATTCATGAATAGCAAGGAAAACTGAATCATACTTAATTACAAAAGTTCAAACAATATTGGCACACAGAACACACATGTCATAAACAAACAGAAAGGGAGATAGTTAAAATTGTAAGAGTCAAGGACACTAACCAGTACTAAAGTTAAATGAGAAAAAGAGTGAGGAACTTAGAATATCAGTAGTGATTTAGTAGCAGCAATTGAAAGAAGACAATGGAAACCTAAATCCCCGAAGCTTCAGAGTTCACAAGAGCCTCGAGAAGGGCTCCGAGCAGTGCTTGCACCAGAGGGTGTCGTTTAATGGTATTATGGCCTTGGCTTTCAGCCGGCCAAGAATTCAACAGTTTCAAAAAATATTCGAGTGTAATAGAGTAAGTGAACGAGTGAAAGAAGAGAATAGTGAGAGTAATAGTAGTAATTGTTAAGGTACGATTTTTGGGTATTTAGGGGAGGGGTTTATATATTAGTTAAATCACACGAGTAAATAAGGAAAGAAATCAAGAAAACATAAACAATGAAAAGAAAAAATATACAAGCAATCAAGAAAGCAACCAGTAAAGGAAAGAAATTGAATCCCATACCCTAGTTGGGGTTTGACGTTTGAAATCGGCCAACTAGTGCGAGGAATAAAGCCTCTCTTCATGTATATGGATGAAATACTATCCAAATCTCTAAGATCAAAGTCGATCTAGCCCGATCTCAGAAAGTAACACTTGCCAGAATCGAACAGGTACTCAAGTAACTCCACATATGTGTTCATAATAGCGAGGTATTACGAGTAAGGTAAGAGAATCATGAGATGATTCCATTTCCCTGTTGGAATCGGAGAGAGCTTGGTGAGGCGACTATTAGGGATTCACAGAAGAGAGCAGATGAGGATTTGGGGGCGGCTGTTTAGGGGAAATGTCTCTAGGGTTTAGGGGTGAAGTATATAAGGAGAGTGCGGGGTTTATTATGGGTCGTTGATCATTTGAGATCAATGACCAAGATTAAAGGGTGCTAGGGTCAGGTAGATCGGGTCGCTGATGGGGCAGACCTGTTGAGTCGTTTGGTTTTTGGCTTTTGGGGGTCAATTGGGGATGGGCTTGTTCGTTTGGACCTTAATTGGTCCAAAATTTAGCCTTATATTGGGCTATAATTTAAAATACACGAAATTCATTAAAAATAAATTATAAAAATGACTATTAAATAAATAAATTTTTTTATTTATGAAGTAAAATACTTAGAAATAATAGCTTAATATTATAAAAATATAAGAAATGCTATTTTAGTATAAATAATATAATAAATACAATTATGTATAGAATATAAGCTACAACAACAACAACAACCTAGTATAGAATATAGGTTGTTATTACAAAATTATGTAAAATATCTTTAAAATAAAATATAATTATATAAAATAAAGTAAAATATTCTGAATCATATATATGGATACAAATAATAATTTTGGATGATTAAGTCATCACAAAATAGTTTAAAGGGGTAATTAATAAATATTCAAGTAATTTAAATGCAAGAAAATTGATTTTAAAGCTTTAAAAATTATGAAAATTATAGAAAATACTTTTATAACTCTTGTAAATTAAATAATGATGCAAAATGATATTTTTAAAGTATATATGCTATTTAAAAAAAATATGAGAGCAAAATTGGGTATCAACAACTGCCCCTCTTTACCCGAGAATGATGAAAGAGTTGTCAGGTAAAGAAATTGATGACCAATTTTGTCCAAATTGAGTGAGGAATGATGTATTTTGAAACAAAAATGGGGGCTGAACCCTGGTACTTGAATTGCCTACATATCCCTGGTGTTACGGGAATCAGACCGTGTGTAGTTGTGGATCCAACGACGAACAAAACCGATGGTGTTGTTATATGAGTGGTCGTATGTTTCGGGATGGTTCTTTTGGGTAGGATAGTGTCGTAGGTAACATATATTTATGTAATGACCCAACCGGTCATTTTAACTTTTAGAACCCCGTTCCCTAAAATAAAACTTCCTGTAGGTGTTTGTAATGATTTATGACTTGCGGGGATGGTTGGTTCGGGATTTGGAAGTGTTTGGGGTGAAACCGGAACACTTGGTTCCTTAAGTTGGCCTTAAAGTGCTAAGTTTGACATCGATCAATATTTTGAGAAAATGACCCCGGAATAGAATTTTGATGATTCCAACAGCTCCGTATGGTGATTTTGGACTTAGGAGCGTGTTCTGCATTTTATTTGGAAGTCCGTAGTTAAATTAGGCTTGAAATGGCTAAAAATAAGAATTTAAGTTTGGAAGTTTGACCGATGAGTTGACCTTTTGACACCGGAGTCAGAATCCAGTTCCGAAAATTTTCATAGCTCCGTTATGTAATTTATGACTTGTGTGTAAAATTTGAGGTCAATCAGAGTTGATTTGATAGGTTCCGACATCGAATGTAGAAGTTGAAAACTCTTAGTTTTATTAAGCTTGAATTGGGGTATGATTCATGGATTTAGCGTTGTTTGATGTGATTTAGAGGTTCGACTAAGTTTGTATGATGTTTTAGGACTTGTTGGTATATTTGGTTGAGGTCCCAAGGGCCTCGGGTGAGTTTCGAAAAGTTAACGGATCAAAAGTTGTATATTCTAGGTTGTGATCGAGCCCCAGATCGAACCCAGATATCGAGCCCACGATCGAGGCCTGAGTCGAAGCCGGGGACGAGGCTTAGTATCGAAGCCACGATCGAAGGTCCAGCTCGAGGTCCATGATAGAAGGCAAGGCTCGAAAGCCAGGATCAAGACCTAAGATCGAACTTGATCGAGGCCATGACCAGCTCCCAAGATTGAGCTCCTAGATCGAGCTCCCTGAGATCGAGCTCCCCTGATCGGGCTCCTTGGTCGAACTGGATAGAGCTGTAAGTTATAAAAACAAAACAGAGGACATTCGTCCCATTTGCCATTTTTGACGAACTTGAGCTTGAGCAGAGGTGACTTTTGACAGATTTTCAAGGGAAAACATCGGGGTAAGTGATTCTAACTCGGATTTGGTCTACATATACAACTATATCATTGTTTTCACCATAAATTAGTGTTTTGAGATTTAAATTTGGGAATTTTTAGAAATCTCATAGAAATGAATTTTTGAGATTTCGGTATCGATTCGGAGTCAGATTTTAGGGAAACTGGTATGGTTGGACTCGTAATTGAATGGGTTATCGGATTTCGTAACTTTTTTCGGATTCCGAGATGTGGGCCCCGCGGACGAATTTTTAATTAATTTCGGGATTTTTATTAAAAATATAGTATTTTCTTAAAGAATTGATTCCTATAATTTTTAGTGATTGTATCGAATTATTTTGGCTAGATTCGAGCCAGACAGAATTGGATAATCGTGAAAAAGGACTTATAGTGGATTAAATTGGAGCAAGACGAGGTAAGTCTCTCGTCTAATCTTGTGAGGGGCAAATTACCCCATAAGAATTAAATTGAATAATTATTGCTAATTGCGGGGTCTATGTACGCACGAGGTGATGAGAGTCCATACGTAGCTACTATTAATGTTAAAGTCTGGGTAGTTTAAGATTCAAAGCATGAATTACTTGTGTGAATTGTATTCTTTATTAATTAAAATAATTGATGTATATATTGTGAATTGTTATGAAAAGTAGAAAAATATGGAATTTTCATATGCTTAATTTTTGTTTAAATCAATTAATCGTTAAAAGAAATTGTTCTCCTCCCGAATTTACCTTATAATAAATATTCTCTCCTTCCAGAGGCATATAAGAAAATATCCTCCTTTCTTGTGGAGCGGGCCGAACGCCTCGGCAGGATAGATGCATCTATGGATCGTGCCGCACGTCCCTCGGCAATGTACACGAAACTCTGGATCGGGCCGTACGACCTCGACAGAAATCATGCTTAATAATAATAATAATTACATGATACTTGGACAGTTTATTACAGCTTGTAAAGTTATTTGATAAATTGGAAATTTATTAAAATTGAATTGCAGCTTGTAAAGCTATTTGATAAATTGGAAATTTATTGAAATTGAATTGCACCTTGTAAAGCTATTTGATAAATTGGAATTTATATATATATATATATATATATATATATATATATATATATATATATATATATATATATATATATATATATATATATATATATTGATATATTGGAATTTTATTGAAATTGAAGGATTTAATATATATATACAGAGAATTGTTGCATTTTGAAGGAATTTAATTATTTCTGCTGGTTAAATAAATTATTGTTATATTCTGGGAATCATGTTAATTTAAATATTCTAGTCTTATTTCAATTCTTATTATTAACCCATAGTGAGTGTCAAAGTTGGCCATCTCGTCTCTACCACTTCGAGATTAGGCTTGATACTTACTGGGTACACGTTGTTTACGTACTCATACTACACTTGCTGTACTTTTTGTGCAGGATCTGAGACAGGTACTAGTGGAGGACCTATCATCACATATCCACGTCATCGCGAGGCATAGTGGTGAGCTGCCTTTCTGAGCTGTTCTACAGCTACCAGTATCTCTTCTTATATTCACATTCTGTCTATTTCATTTCAGACAGTATTCAGAGTTTTGTATAATCTATTAGATGCTCATGCACTTGTGACACCGGGTCTTGGCACACACATTAGTAGAAGTTGATATTTTATTATTTTCTTGAAATAAAAGTTTAATCAATGTACGTTTGATTTATTAGTTGGCTTGCCTAGCTGTAGTGTTGGGCGCTATCACGACCTATAGGTAAAACTGGGTCGTGACAACATGGTATCAGAGCACTTGGTTCGCGTAGGTCTCACAAGTTATGAGCAGACCTAATAGAGTCTTGCGGATCGGTACGGAGACGTCTGTACTTATCTTCGAGAGGCTATATGGTGTTAGGAAACTACCTTTCTCCATATTCCATCGTGCAATTGATGTAGTACTAAATATCCTTCTCTTATTCTCTCATAGATGGTGAGAACACACTCTAATGAGATTCCAGACCAGGGAAGAGCTACTCCCCCAGTTGCTAGAGGCCGAGGCAGAGGCCGAGGGAGGGCTCCAGGCCGTGGTAGAGGGCGAGGACATCCCAGGACTGTTCCAGTTATGCTGCCAGTGGGTCCAGCAGAGAATCCCATTATTGAGGAGCAGGGTGAGGTGCCTGTGGTAGAGCAAGCTCTGATGGATTTCACATCTGCACCAGAATTTCAGGACGTCATGGGTCGTATGCTGCGGTTCATTAACACTATGACTCAAGCCAGTTTATTTCCGGCAAACCCAACCACATCTCAGGCGGGCGGGGGAGCACAGACCCCTACCGCACAGGCTCATGGACAGGCAACTGCTGTATATCAGACCCAGGGTGCACTACCCGTGGGTGGAGCCCAGCCAGCAGCTACACCTGAGCCCAGGCTAGCTGTAGCCTCCGATCCTCAGAAATTAGTGGATCGATGGACTAGACTACATCCTCCTGTCTTTGGGGGTGAGCGACATGAGGATCCACAGGACTTCATTGATCGTTGCAGGGAAAGACTGCACAACATGAGGATACTGGAGTCTCATGGGGTAGACTTTGCTACTTTTCAGCTAGAGGGCAGAGCCCGTAGATGGTGGCAGTCTTCTGATCTTGGCAGACCAGCAGATTCTCCTCCCATAACTTGGGACAGGTTCACCCGTATCTTCCTGGATAGGTATATTCCACCCTCCCAGAGGGAAGAGTTGAGGTTTCAGTTTGAGCAGCTCCAGCAGGGTCAGATGTCCGTGATCGATTATGAGGCGAGGTTTTCTAAGTTATCTCACCATGCACTTATGATACTCCTACTGAGGCGGAGAGAGTGCAGAGGTTTGTTGTGGGTTTACATACTGGCAGGGTACTTCTTATGAGCTAGTCGTGGAGATAGCTCGGAGGATTGAGGGTGTACGTCAGCGTAGCCGGTAGCAGGTTACTAGAGATAAGCGGTTTAGGTATTTTGGAGAGTTCAGAGGTGCTCCGTCTGAGGGCAAAGGTCAGTTCGTGAGAGGGCAGTCCAGTAGGCCCCCATATCCAGCACCCCCACCTCCTCAGGGTGCTCCAGTATGACCTTATTTCAGTGCTATACCAGAGAGTTCTTATCGCCCACCAGCTATTCAGGGTTCTTTCCGTGGGTATTCAGGTCCCTAGGGCCAGACACTTAGTCAACAACCCATCGCACCGAAGAGTTGTTATGAGTGTGGGGATCCCAGTCACATGCGAAGGTTTTGCCCCAGGCTTCGAGGTAGACCAGTACAATAGGGTCAGCAGCCTATGCTTACCAAACCAGTTGCTCCACCAGTAGTCCGACCACAGAGAGGCAGATGAAAAGTATGTAGGGGCTGTCGTAGAGGTAGAGGTCAGCCAAGCGGAGGCCTGACAGTTGGCGCTCCAGCTCGGTTCTATGCTTTTCCAGCTAGACCAGATGCAGAGGCCTTAAATGTCGTTATTACAGGTATTATTTCTGTTTGTGGCAAAAATGCCTCAGTATTATTTGATCCAGGATCTACGTATTCATATGTGTCATCTCTATTTGCTCCATTCCTGGTGTTTCTCGTGAGTCCTTGAGTACTCCTGTTTATGTGTCTACTCTTGTGGGCGATTCTGTTATTGTGAACCGGATCTACCGGTCCTGTATTATTACATTCTGTGGTTATGAAACTAGAGCAGATCTCCTATTGCTTGAGATGATCGGTTTTGAAATTATTCTGGGCATGGATTGGTTATCTCCATATCATGCTATTCTAGATTGTCATGCCAAGAATGTTACCTTGGCTATTCTAGCATTTCCTAAGCTGGAGTGGAAGGGTTCGCCTGTTAGTTCATTTAATCGAGTTATTTCTTTTATAAAGGCTCAACACATGGTTGAGAAGGGTTGTTTGGCTTATCTAGCCTATGTTCGGGATACTACTACAGAGACTCCGGCTATTGATTCAGTGCCTGTAGTTTTGGAGTTCCCCGATGTATTTCCGTCAGATTTTCCAGGTATGCCACCTGATCGTGATATTAATTTCTTTATTGACTTGGCTTCAGATTCCCGGACTATATCTATCCCACCGTATCGCATGGCTCCGAAAGAATTGAAAGAACAACTTGAAGAGTTACTAGCCAAAGGGTTCGTCAGACCGAGTGTATCGCCTTGGGGTGCACCAGTATTATTTGTGAAAAAGAAGGATGGAACAATGCAGATGTGTATTGATTATCGCCAATTGAACAAAGTCACTATTAAGAACAAGTACCCGTTGCCGCGTATTGATGATCTATTTGACCAGTTGCAGGGTGCTAGGGTATTCTCTAAGATCGACTTGAGGTCGGGGTACCATCAGTTGAAGATTCGGGATTCGGATGTTTCGAAGACTGCTTTTCGGACTAGATATGGTCATTATGAGTTTCTGGTGATGTCCTTCGGTTTAACTAATGCCCCGGCAGCGTTTATGGATATGATGAACAGGGTATTCATGTCATATATTGATTCGTTTGTCATTGTCTTCATTGATGACATATTAATCTATTCGCGCAGTAAGGAGGAACATGAGCAACATGTGAGAGTGGTGCTTCAGACATTGCGGGAACAAAAGCTATATGCTAAATTCTCTAAATGTGAGTTTTGGCTAGAGTCTGTAGAATTTTTGGGACATATTGTATCGGGCGAAGGTATTAAAGTTGACCCCAAAAATATTGAGGCAGTTCAGAATTGGCATCGTCCCACTTCGGCGACTGAGATCAGGAGTTTTCTAGGTTTAGGAGGTTTTTATCATCGTTTCGTGGAAGGTTTTTTTATCTATTGCAGTACATTTGACCAAATTAACCCAGAAAGGTGTTCAGTTCTGATGGTCCGATGATTGTGAGTCATGCTTTCAGAAGCTCATGATAGCACTGACTACAATACCCATGTTAGTGTTACCATCTGGTTCGGGAATATATACAGTATATTGCGATGAGTCACGCGTTGGCTTGGGTTATGTATTGATGCAGGAAAAGCGAGTTATTGCATATGCTTCACGTCAGCTGAAGCCCCACGAGAAGAATTATCCAGTACATGATTTGGAGTTAGCTGCGATTGTTCACGCTCTAAAGATTTGGATGCATTATCTTTATGGGGTGTCTTGTGAAGTTTACACTGATCATCGCAGTTTGCAGCATTTGTTCAAGGAGAGGGATCTAAATTTGAGGCAGCGCAGATGGCTGGAGTTACTAAAATATTATGATATTACTATCTTGTAACATCCAGGCAAAGCAAATGTGGTTGCAGATGCCTTGAGCAGGAAGGCGGAGAGTATGGGTAGTTTGGCTTTCATTTCAGCAGAGGAAAGGCCATTAGCCTCAGATATTCAGTCCTTGGCTAACAAACTTGTGAGGCTGGATATTTCAGAGCCCAGCAGAGTTCTTGCATGTGTGGTGGCCTAATCTTCACTATTTGAACAGATCAAGGCTCGCCAGTATGATGACCCATACTTGATGGCTCTTCATGAAACGGTACTATGAGGTGATGCCAAGGAATTTACTATTAGAGCGGATGGTGTTCTACAACTCCAGGATCGTCTATGTGTTCATAATGTGGATGGACTGAGGAAAAAGATCCTGGAGGAGGCACACAGTTCTCGGTATTCTATTCATCCAGGTGCTACTAAGATGTATCGTGAGTTGAGGCAACATTATTGGTGGTGGCAAATGAAAAAGGATATAGTTGAGTATGTATCTAAGTGTCTAAATTGCCAGCAAGTGAAATATGAGCACCAGAGGCCAGGTGGCCTACTTCAGCAGATGACTATACCAGAGTGGAAATGTGAATGAATTACTATGGACTTTGTAGTTGGGTTTCCGCGGACCTTGAGGAAGTTTGATGCAGTTTGGGTGATTGTTGATAGGTTGACCAAGTCGGCACATTTTATTCCTGTTGTGACTACGTATACTTCAGAGAGGTTGGCCCAGATTTATATTCAGGAGATAGTTCGGTTGCACGGTGTGCCAATTTCCATCATATCAGATAGAGGCCCTCAGTTTACTTCACATTTCTGGAGAGCAGTACAGAGTGAGTTGGGGACCCATGTAGAGCTCAGCACAACCTTTCATCCGCAGACCGATGGGCAGTCAGAGCGGACAATTCAAATTTTGGAGGATATGCTCAGGGTATGTGTGATAGACTTTAGAGGTCAGTGGGATCGTTTCCTGCCTTTGGCCGAGTTTTCTTATAATAACAGTTACCAATCCAGCATCGAGTTGGCTCCATTTGAGGTTTTATATGGTCGGCGATGTCGTTCACCTATCGGATGGTTTAAGCCAGGTGAGGCAAAGTTATATGGTACTGATTTGGTAAGGGATGCCTTGGAAAAGGTAAAGTTGATTCAGGAGCGACTTCGTACAGCACAGTCCAGACAAAAGTGTTACGCGGATCAGAAAGCGCGTGATATATCATTTATGGTAGGTAAAAAAGTTCTCTTGAAGGTTTCGCCGATGAAGGGAATTATGAGATTCGGGAAGAAGGGCAAGTTGAGCCAAAGGTTTATAGGCCCATTTGAGGTGTTGAAACGAGTTGGGGAGGTTGCTTTTGAGCTTGCATTGCCTCCCAGCCTATCGGGAGTTCATCCGGTTTTCCACGTATCTGTACTCTGAAAGTATCATGCCGGCCTATCACATGTGTTAGACTTTATCACAGTTCATCTAGATAATAGCTTGGTTTATGAAGAGGAGCCAATTGCCATTGTTGATAAACAGGTTCGCCAGTTGAGGTCCAAGAGGATTTCTGTAGTAAAAGTGCAGTGGAGGGGCCAACCAGTCGAGGAAGCAACTTGGGAGGCCGAGGAAGACATGCAGAGCAAATATCCACACTTATTCAGCACTCCAAGTACTATTCTAAACCCGTTCGAGGAAGAATGTTTGTTTAAGAGGTGGAGAATGTAATGACCCAACAAGTCATTTTAATTTTTAGAACCTCGTTCCCTAAAATAAAACTTCCCGTAGGTGCTTGTAATGATTTATGACTTGCGGGGATGGTTGGTTCGGGATTTGGAAGTATTTGGGGTGAAACCGGAACACTTGGTTCCTTAAGTTGGCCTTAAAGTGCTAAGTTTGACTTCGGTCAACATTTTGAGAAAACGACCCCAGAATAGAATTTTGATGATTCCAACAGCTCCGTATGGTTATTTTGGACTTAGGAGCGTGTTCTGAATTTTATTTGGAAGTCCGTAGTTAAATTAGGCTTGAAATGACTAAAACCAAGAATTTAAGTTTGGAAGTTTGACCGATGAGTTGACTTTTTGATACCGGAGTCGGAATCCTGTTCCGAAAATTTTCATAGCTCCGTTATGTAATTTATGACTTGTGTGTAAAATTTGAGGTCAATCGGAGTTGATTTGATAGGTTCCGACATCGAATGTAGAAGTTAAAAACTCTTAGTTTCATTAAGCTTGAATTGGGGTATGATTCATGGTTTTAGCGTTGTTTGATGTGATTTAGAGGTTCGACTAAGTTCGTATGATGTTTTAGGACTTGTTGGTAAATTTGGTTAAGGTCCCGAGGGCCTCGGGTGAGTTTCGAATGGTTAACGGATCAAAAGTTGGACTTAAAAAGCTGCTGCAATTTTCACTTCTACTGTATATTCTAGGCTTTGATCGAGCCCCAGATTGAACCCATATATCGAGCCCACGATCGAGGCCTGAGTCGAAGCCAGGGACGAGGCTCAGTATCGAAGCCATGATTGAAGGTCCAGCTCGAGGTTCATGATTGAAGGCAAGGCTCGAGGGCCAGGATCAAGACCCAAGATCGAACTTGATCGAGGTCATGACCATGTCCCAGGCTCGAGGCCTGATCGAGGCCATGACCAACTCCCATGATCGAGCTCCTAGATCGAGCTCCCTGAGATCGAGCTCCCCTGATCGAGCTCCTTGGTCGAACTGGACAGAGCTGTAAGTTATAAAAACAAAATAGAGGACATTCGTCCCATTTGCCATTTTTGACGAACTTGAGCTTGAGTAGAGGTGACTTTTGACAGATTTTCAAGGGAAAAACATTGGGATAAGTGATTCTAACTCGGATTTGGTCTACATATACAAGTATATCATTGTTTTCACCATAAATTAGTGTTTTGAGATTTAAATTTGGGAAATTTTTAGAAATCTCATAGAAATAAATTGTTGAGATTTCGGTATCGATTCGGAGTCAGATTTGGGTGAAACTGGTATGGTTGGACTCATAATGAAATGGGTTATCGGATTTCGTAACTTTTGCCAAATTCCGAGATGTGGGCCCCACAGATGAATTTTTAATTAATTTCGGGATTTTTATTAAAAATATAGTATTTTCTTATAGAATTGATTCCTATAACTTTTAGTGATTGTATCGAATTATTTTGGCTAGATTCGAGCCAGACAGAATTGGATAATCGTGGAAAAGGCCTTTTAGTGGATTAAATTGGAGCAAGACGAGGTAAGTCTCTCGTCTAATCTTGTGAGGGGCAAATTATCCCATAGGAATTAAATTGAATAATTGTTGCTAATTGTGGGGGTTATGTACGCACGAGGTAACGAGAGTCCGTGCGTAAAAACTATTAATGTTAAAGTCTGGGTAGTTTAAGATTCAAAGCATGAATTACTTGTGTGAATTGTATTCTTTATTAATTAAAATAATTGATGTATATATTGTGAATTGTTATGAAAAGTAGAAAAATATGAAATTTTCATATGCTTAATTTTTATTTAAATCAATTAATTGTTAAAAGAAATTGTTCTCCTCCCGAATTTACCTTATAAGAAATATACTCTCCTTCCAGAGGCACATAAGAAAATATCCTCCTTTCTTGTGGAGCAGGCCGAACGCCTCGGCAGGATAGATGCATCTATGGATCGTGCCACACGTCCTTCGGCAGTGTGCACAATATTCTGGATCGAGCCGAACGACCTCGGCAGGAATCGTGCTTAATAATAATAATAATTACACGATACTTTAACGGTTTATTGCAGCTTGGAAAGCTATTTAATAAATTGAAAATTCATTGAAAATGGAATTGCAGCTTGTAAAGCTACTTAATATAATATATTGTTGCATTTTGAAGGAACTTAATTATTTCTGCTGGTTAAATAAATTATTGTTATATTCTGGGAATCATGTTGATTTAAATATTCTAGTCTTAGTTCAATAATTATTATTAACCCATAGTGAGTGTCAAAGTTGGCCATCTCGTCTCTACTACTCCGAGATTAGGCTTGATAGTTACTGGGTACATGTTGTTTGCGTACTCATACTACACTTGCTGTACTTTTTGCGCAGGATCTGAGATAGGTACTAGTGGAGGACCTATCATCACATATCCACGTCATCCCGAGGCATAGTGGTGAACTGCCTTTCTGAGTTGTTCTGTATTACATTCTGTCTATTTCATTTGAGACAGTATTCAGAGTTTTGTATAATCTATTAGATGCTCATGCACTTGTGACACCGGGTCTTGGCACACACATTGGTAGAAGTTGGTAGTTTATTATTTTCTTGGAATAAAAGTTTAACGAATGTACGTTTGATTTATTTGTTGGCTTGCCTAGCTATAGTGTTGGGCGCCATCACGACATATAGGTGAAATTGGGTCGTGACAATTTAGGTGGGACTATGGATGCGAATTTGAATGTTACGGATGTATCAGGAGATACTTGAACGGTTATAGAACAAAGGGTAATCAATTGATGATCATCGATTACATTTGAGATAGTCAGGGATGTGAACATTGTGAACGAAAACCGGAGCGAAAGTTGCTCCCATTTGTAGAACAATTACCTCCTGAGTTACCTGCAAAACTTAAACATGATGCAAATTCCCTCTGGACCATGAAAGTTGCCTACGGACGATGAGGATGATGTCCATAGACCATGACATCCTGGGTCATGACGAGTATGGTAAGGGATTCGCAGGCCATGTAATGGTGTCCTCGGGCCACGAGGATGGTGCCTTTGGACTATGACGCCATTGAATAATGATATACAGTTTCGATAGATCCTCAGGCCATTGCATGGTGTCTTCAGGCTATGAGGATGGTGCCTTTGGACTATGATGCCTTCGGACAATGTGGTGATGTTTCAGCCTATGAAATGCAAGTATGTGGCGATATCGAATGTTTGATATAGAAAATAGCTAATGCTTAGTTGTATGCGAGAATGAGACAAGACAAGGCTTGGTCTTGTATGAGATGAGGGCAGTGTTTAACCCTATGCGAAGAAAGGAGACAATGCTTAGTATTGTGCAAGGAAAGGAGACAGTGCTTAGTCTCTAGCAAGGAAAGGCAATGCTTAGCCTTATGCAATAACGGAGGCAATGCTTAGTCTTATTCAAGGAATGGAGACAATGTTTAGTATCATGCAAAGGAAGGCAGTTCTTAGCCTTATGCAATGTGGAGGCAATGCTTGGACTCATGCAAGGAATGGACACAAAGTTTAGTCTCATGCAAAGAAAGGCAGCGCTTAGCCTTATACAATAATGGAGGCAATGCTTAGCCCCATGCAAGTGAAGGAGACTGTAACGACCCGACCGATCATTTTGATCCCCGGTGCGTCATTCGGCAGTTCGAAGCCTTGGGTAGTTTCACTTCAGGTATTATGACTTGTACGCGTGGTCAAAATTAAATTTCGGGAAGTTTGGAGTTGATTTGGAAAGAAAAATCTAAATTTATAAGATTTAAGTTGGAAGAGTTAACTAAACTTTGACTTTTGAGTAAACGATCTCGAAATCTGGATTTGAAGGTTCCAACAGGTTCGTATAATGATTTTGGACTTGGGCGTATGTCCGGATCGAGTTTTGGATGACCGGGAGCGTTTCAACGCCTATTGTGGAAGTTGGCATTTAGGAAGAATTTCATAAATTTGGGTTGGGGGTAATTCAATGTTATCGATGTCCGTTTGGGATTTCGAGTCTGGGAATAGCTCCCTATGGTGATTCTGGTATTGGGAGCGCATCCGGAAGTTGATTCGGAGGTCCGTAGGTCATTTTGGGTCCATTTGGAGAAAGGTAGAAATTTGAAGGTTTTTGAGAAGTTTGACCGGAAGTGGACTTTTTGATATCGGGGTCGGATTCCGATTCCGAAAGTTGGAGTAGGTCCGTAATGTCAAATGTGACTTGTGTGCAAAATTTGAGGTCAATTGACATGATTTGATAGGTTTCGGCATCAAATGTAGATGGTTGAAATTCTTAAATTTCATTAAGCTTGGAATGAGGTGCACTCCATGAATTTGACATTTTTTCATGTGATTTGGAGCCTCATCTAAGTTCGTGTCCTGTTTTGGGATAGGTTGGTATGTTTGGACGAGGTCCCGAGGGCCTCGGGTGAGTTTCGGGGTGGTTTCAGATCATTTGGAGCTGTTTTGGAACAACTGATTCTAGTGTCTGGTTTTGTTCTTCATGAACGCGAAGGAAGTCCCGCGTTCGTGAAGAAGAAATTTTCGGGGTGCTGGATTTGTCATTCGCTAACACGAAGGAAGGCTCGCGAATGCGGATAGGTGCCTGAGGAATTTACGCGAACGCGAGGGGCCAATCGCGAACGCGTAGAAGGAAAGAGAAGGCTGGGCCTGGAGCCATTTAGCATTCGCGAACGCGGAGCTCCAACCGCGAACGCGAAGAGAAAAATTGAAGGCCGTTCAGGTTTGGCCTTCGCGAACCCGAGGGGATTTCCGCGTTCGCGAAGAAGAATCGGACTGAGCAGTGAGTTGTTTAAAAACCGGATTTTTGGCCATTTTCACTTCATTTCCTCCATGGGAACCGGTCTTGGAGCGATTTAGGAGCTCCATCTTCATCATCTATATCAAGGTAAGTGATTCCCACCTATTGCAAGTTAAATACTTGGATTATATATGGATTTAGACATGAAAATATGTAGAAATTTGGGATTTTGAAGAAAAACCTAGAATTTAGTAATTTGGATTTTGAGCACGAATTTGGGCATGGAATTGGGAATAAATCATATATTTGAGTTTATAAGGTTATGGGTAATGATTATATTCAAATAATTTCGGAATCCGGGCATGTGGGCCCGAGGGTGATTTTATCGACTTTTCAAATGGAGTTGGGAATGGTTATAAATTGAATTGTTGTGAGTAATAGAGTGTATTTTCATTGGTTTGCACATTGTTTGGCTAGTTTTGGAGTGCTGGGCATTGGTTTGAGTCGTCGGAAGGTCTTGGGAGCCGGTTATGGAGTTTCGGAGTGAGGTAAGTCTCATTTCTAACCTTGTAAGAGGGAATTTACCCGATAGGTGAAATAAATCACTGTGTGCTCGTATTTGTGGGGGCTATGTACGCACGATGTGACAAGAGTCCATGTGTAGCTACTATTATGCCTATGTTCGGGTAGTCTAGGACTCAAAAGCATGCTTTACGTGTAATATATGAAATCTTGTTGTCAATTTGAAATGCTTAAATCATATCGAACTGTGTTAATAAATTTCTAAAAGGTAGACATCGTTTTCTTGACTTTTAAAAGAGAAATTGCCTTTTCCTTGGATAATTGCCCCTTGATGAATTCTTGATTGATTATTTAAATGTGTTATATTTTGTGGAACGGGCTGAAGGCATCGGTAGATTAAATAGATGCATCTATGGTTCGCTCCATTCGACCCTCTGAAAGTGCACAGTTTAAATATTATGTTGGATCGGGTCCTACGACCTCGGCATGATTTGTGCATGCTTGTATTGCTTGCCCTGAAATTTATGACAATTGATATGGCCTCACTGGCCGGAGATGTAAATTGTTAAAAGATGAAAATAAATTTGGAGATTCCTTAATTATAAAAGAATTGCTTACTTACTTCAAAATAACGAGCTTACAGTCGTTCTACGAAATCCATACTTAATCATACCATTGATATTTTATTTATAGCCTATAGTAAGTGTCTGAGCCGACCCCTCGTCACTATTTTTTCGGGGTAGGCGAGATACTTACTGGGTACGCGTTGTTTTTGTACTCATACTACACTTGCTATACATTTTGTTGTACATGCATATATACATTTAGTGGCCTTGTGGACGCAGCGGCGTGGTTGACACGGGGACTTAGGGAGCTGCACCTTATGTACGATCCGCAACCGGCAGAGTCTCCTTCAGAGTATTATATTTTCTTTCCTATCCAAATTTGTATTTCGGACAATTATTGTATTTTATTTTAAATTCCTAGAAAATGCTCATGCACTTGTGACACCGGGTTCTGGGATGATTATGGGATGTTCAGTATTCAAAATTGGAAAACATTGTTATCTATTCTGTAAATTCATCTTTTACTAGTTAAATTGAATTAAATTTACGATTTCAAAAATATTAAAATGTGAAGTTAATTAACTATTTAATGTTAGCTTGCCTGAGAGTGGTGTCCGGCGCTATTACAATCTTTAACAGATTTTGGGTCATGACAACATGGTATCAGAGCACTAGGTTCACTTAGGTCTCATGAGTCATGAGCGAGTCTAGTAGAGTCTTGTGAATCGGTACGGAGACGTCTGTACTTTTCTTCGAGAGGCTACAGGGCTATTTGGATCACTTCCCTTCTTGATTACTCATCGTGCGATTTGATTCCTTTGAGGCTTATGCCTTCATTTCCTTCCCATTCAATCTTATGCGACGTGAAGCGTTGGTTATAAATCGGGAATTGAGGAATTATAATGGTACTACAGATGTGGTGCGGGCTGTTTCTCCCTGCGTAGTTGATTGGGCTATTGTCGTCGCCTTGCGGAAGGATACTCTGTCATTTCAGCTCGGTAGTTGTACTTCTGAGAGCTTTGAGGCTATGCACAAGTTGCTATGATGCTCATGAATTATTATCGCACAATATTGATGTGATGGTAGGATGCTTGCCTATGTATCAGGGCGGTGAATGACTTGAAAGGAGGTTTACTCAGTATATTATGATTCAGAGATTCGGTATTTTACTTCCGACGGAGGAAAGGCAATCGAACTAAGAATGTTTAGACTTGGGTTGATGGAGTGGCGGGACCCGATATTTTTGAGCGTGGTGGAATCTTTGCCTGTGATGTGGCATCATCATCCTTGATTGGTTATAATGTGTTAAGTTCATCGGTGCTATGGTTTCCTTCAATTCGCCTTGGGGCAGAGTATTATAAATGGTGCCGAGAAAGCGGTTGTCAGAGGTCGCAGTGTGTAGAGGTTCAGGATCGAATCGGCATTCCTGGTATTGATGGCTCGAGAAAGATGATCCTTGGAAGGGTTTAAAGTTAGTAGCAATCTATTGGTTCAAATGCTACAGAGATAGATTTTAATTTAAGGCAACAACTGGGCAGCGAAGGTTGAGGAAAGACATGTGGGAGGTGTCTTGTGGTGGTTAAATTTCCAAAAGGCCAAGTGTGAGAAACAAAAGTCGAGTAGTTGCTTAAAGGGGAGGGTTTGACCAAAGTGGGAGAGTGGCTGAGTAGCATATGAGTTCTGTGGTAGAATGACTACACGCCTTGAGAAAGGTTTTGAGTGATTTGGGATTTAGGGTGGACAATGACTGGGTCTATGGACCTAATTTGGAGCATCAACTGTTTTACGGTGGGAGATTGGATGCGATAGGAAAGAGTTTCTCGATATGAAGAAGGATACAACCTGATTTTGGATTGGGAGATATTGTCTCACCTTTAGTTGATGTCCATGAGGAGTGAACGAGTTTGTATAGTTGGTGAATGAGCACGGGCTCAAGATGGGTTACCGATTTTGTAGTAATTGTACTCATTGCAGCGTTGTTGGGTGATGTCGGCATTGAATTTCCACAGGTGGGTTATCTCCTTTGAGCAGGTCAGCGGTCTCATGGTTGACGAAGCTTTTACGGAGAATTCTACTGGCTATCCAGTAAGAGGTCGAATATGTAACTGTGGCTAGTAATTCAAAGTGTTCATGAAAGGTTTAACAGAAAGATTTCGAGAAATTTGGCGAGTTACGTGTGCAGGATCATGTCACCGATGAAGAAAGAATCTTGGTGGGTTCCAGGTTTATGCAATGGTAGCTCCGAACAAAATGGGAGAGTCCCACCATCTACGATTGGATAGTATGGTCAGTTACTTGTGCAGTTTCTAGTTATCGGTGTATTGGTGGGTCATTATGACTAAGGAAAGAAAACATCGATGGTAATTTGAGCAAAGGATTTGGGGGATGTGTGACATATTTGTCCTTATCGATTCATGTTCAGACTTTGGGAAGACTCAGGATTTATGCTTCGTGTAGAGGAAAGTTACAAGGAAGATGATTCGGCCAGGTGCTTCTTTGAGAGGGTGCTCATGTGCTAGCGGAGCCTCGTAGTTGATTATATTCGGGACCAAGTCAGAGTGGGTGACTCTCAATAACGGTCCTAGTAGATTCAAAAGTTAAGGTATGGTGTCTAAGGATTTTGAGTCCATAATATGGTTGAATATCGAGCCTTTGCAGCGAATTATGATAAATGAGTTTGGAGTGTTCCGTGTTACCTTTGGTCTACGGGGTATCATGAGAGGAAGTGGAGCATGTAACTTTGTATTTATAGAAGAATCATCAGAATGGGTGCATCAGTTGAAGACATGATTATGCGCACAATGAGGGTATGAAATGGTTTGTGGGTTTTGGGGACAATGTGGTTTCGTTAAATAGGGTTACTCGGGATGAGTGCGGATTGAGTTCGTTATATTGATAAAGGAGCTGTTGTTATTTCTAAGGAAGATCCAGAGTAAATTAGGAGAAGTCGGGTTTGGTTAGCAGTGGTTGAATCGGCATAATGATGGCAATGATCAGCTCCTTTAGTGTGTTGGGTTATTCATGTGATTTGTGACGGTACGTGCGAGGTTTGACGACCGCCGTAATTGATTTTATTTGGGGGCATTCGAGCATTATAGAATGTTATGTGTAGATGGATCCCGTAAGAATTATGGTGGTTTAGACCACTACTTGAGGTTGGTATTTTCTGCGGATATGAGAATTCAGTCACGTGTTGCAATGGTTCTCTCAAAATGAGTTAAGTAGAAGGTTTCTATATGATGAAGTGTTTACCCTATTAGTGGTTCAGGAGTTATGATGAAATTCTTATACTCTTACGCATTGGCATTATTAAGTGCAGTGGTCGGCATGGGATTCGGAAGTTGAGGATCAAGGTTGCAGTTTGGTGTCGACAAGAATGTCAAGAGCTCGGATGAGCGGGAATGGATTCAGATGGTTAGAGTAAGCTGGTATTCTCTTTAGCGTCACCTGAGATCGGTGTCTTGTGTAAGATGCTTTGAGTAGTGATTTCGGATTTTTGATTTGCTTTACAGCAATTGTGCGGCCGGTGGTATGGATATGTAGACTTGTTATCTGGTGCGAAAGGTCGTGGGAGCACGTCCCACGGGGAGATTGTATAAGTGTGACATGTAGTCACTTGATTGATCGAAGAATATAACCAAGTATGGAGATTACGGTCCTATTGTTCATGTGAGAATTTATGCTTGGAGGGCGCTCGGTTCATTTGATTGTGGACGGTGGAGGTTTGTTCTGGATATGATGGTTGTTCTTGTGTGTTATGGGGAAAAAGGGTTATTATGAGCCCTTGAAACATTATTAGACTAGTACAGTGCGATCCGAATTAGCTTGAGGTCCGTGGATGGATCTAGATATGAATGTGGGCTCTATATCGGGCCGGATGTGTTCATTTTAGCTTAACGCTCCTTGTGGAGGAGTATTCAGAGGTTGGATGTTATTTCATCGTCGGCTATTTCATGTAATACTATATTGTGCTATGTTAGTTATAAAACGGCTTGTTAATTTCATATGTGTTGAGGTTCCGTGTAGCGATGATGTTATGTGAGCAGGATGGCTCTCGAGATTCAGATCATATATCAAACCTTAGTTGTGCTTGACTTTTGTAGTGTATGGCACTATCTGTCTCCCCCGGGATGGTATTATGCACTTAGAGTGCCTGTGTCTGATATTCGGATATTTTGTAGTAATGAACGTTCTAGCTCGTTAAGTATTTCCGTATGGATTCTTTTTGTGTGGATCGGGTGGCACGCAGCCACGGGTATGTTGTTTGGATCCAGTTGCACGCCGCAACAGTGTGATGCTGAGTACAGTCCCATATATTCTATTTTGTGTGTTTTGTGTCCCATTTTCTGAGGAAAGGTTCATGACACCTTTCCGGTTGTCTAATTAGTTACGTGGGTTGAGTAATCCCTTCCAGAGTTCATTTTCCTTATGTATCATGTTCAAGTTGGTAGCTTGTTGGCACATTGTGGCATCACATGAGACTTTTGATATGTCTGAGGTGGCTTATTGCCTGAGCAGCTTGTACTGGGGTGAGATGATATTATTGGACCCGGGATCAGTGCGATTGGATTATATGAAGTATAGTAAAGAGAAAATACTGTCATTTGGTTATAATTGGGTGATGATTCTAGTTAGGAGGAGAGACTGAATGATTTGTTGACTCGGCAGTCGGTTATGAATTTCTACATGTCTCTTCTGTCGTGGCGGTATTGCAAGAGTCAGAACCAGACTTATATATGTCATGAGGTTTATTGTGAACATCAGATTCGGGGAATGTCGGCTATTATGATCAGAGAATGTTATTATGGTCATGTGAATGTTGCGGTGCATGGTGTGAATTCAACAAAGGTATAAAGTCATGTTCTGGTACATCACGTGGTGATTGATACGGCATTCGTATGTTGGAAGCAGGCCTCGCAGAGAATTTTGGATGTTGGAACTGGGCTCTAAGGCTTATTTGCCTAAATAAAAGAGAATATCTTCAGGTTTGATCGATCTAATGTGCTCAGCTGAGTTGTGGTAGCACGGGTAGGTGCACGAGGTGTCAAACAATGATTTCGGACAACTCCAGCGTAGTTCTTAGCACGTTCGAGGACGAACGTATGTTTAAGTGGGAGAGAATGTAATGACCCGACCGGTCGTTTTGAGCCCCGACACGTCATTTGGCAGTTCGAAGCCTTGAGTAGCTTCACTTTAGGTATTATGACTTGTACGCGTGGTCGGAATTGAATTTCGGGAAGTTTGGAGATGATTTGGAAAGCAAATTCTAAATTTATAAGCTTTAAGTTGGAAGAGTTAACCAAACTTTGACTTGTGATTAAATGATCTCGGAATCGGGATTTGAAGGTTCCAACAGGTTCGTATGATGATTTTGGACTTGGGCGTATGTCCGGATCGAGTTTTGGATGACCCGAGAGCATTTCGGCGCCTATTGTGGAAGTCGGCATTTTGGAAGAATTTCATAAATTTGGGTTGAGGTGCAATTCAATGTTATATATGTCCGCTTGGGATTCCAAGTTTGGGAATAGCTTCATATGGTGATTCTGGTATTGGGAGCGCGTCCGGAAGTGGATTCGGAGGTCCGTGGGTCATTTTCGGGCCATTTGGCGAAAGTTAGAAATTTGAATGTTTTTGAGAAGTTTGACTGGAAGTGTACTTTTTGATATCGGGGTCGGATTCCAATTCCGGAAGTTGGAGTAGGTCCATAATGTTAAATGTGACTTGTGTGCAAAATTTGAGGTCAATCGGTCGTGATTTGATAGGTTTTGACATCGAATGTAGAAATTCTAAAGTTCATTAAGTTTGGAATGAGGTGCAATCCATGAATTTGATGTTGTTTGATGTGATTTGGAGGCTCGACTAAGTTTGTGTCGTGTTTTGGGACAAGTTGGTATGTTTGGACGAGGTCCCGGGGGCCTCGGGTGTGTTTCGGGGTGGTTTCGGATTATTTGGAGCTGTTTTGGAACAGGTGATTATGGTGTCTGGTTTGGTTCTTCGCGAACGCGAAGGAAGTCCCGCATTCGCGAAGAATTTTTTTGGGGGGTGCTGGCTTTGGCATTCACGAATGCGAAGGAGGGCTCGCGAACGCGGATAGGTGCCTGAGGAACTTATCCGAACATGAGGGGCCAATCGCGAACGCATAGAAGGAAAGAGGGGGCTGGGCCTGGAGCTATTTAGCCTTCACGAATGCGGAGCTCCAACCGCGAACGCGAAGAGAAAAATTGAAGGCCGTTCAGGTTTGTCCTTCGTGAACGCGAGGAGATTTCCGCGTTCGCGAAGCAGAGTCGGACTGGGCGGTGAGTTGTTTGAAAACGGGATTTTTGGGCATTTTCACTTCATTTCCTCCATAGGAGCCAGTCTTGGAGCGATTCTGGAGCTCCATCTTCATCAACTATATCAAGGTAAGTGATTCCCACCTATTGCAAGTTAAATACTTGGATTATATATGGATTTAGACATGAAAATTTGTAGAAATTTTGGATTTTGAAGAAAAACCTAGAATTTGGTATTTTGGATTTTGACCACGTATTTGTTCATGGAATTGGTAATAAATCATATATTTGAGTTTATAAGGTTATGGGTAATGATTATCTTCAAAACTTTTCCGAATCCGGACACGTGGGCCCGAGGGTGATTTTATCGACTTTTCGAACAAAGTTGGGAATGGCTGTAAATTGAATTATTATGAGTATTAGAGTATATTTTCATGGGTTTGCACATTGTCTGGCTAGTTTTGGAGCATTAGGTATTGGTTTGAGTCGTCGGAAGGGCTTGGGAGCCGGTTATGGAGTTTTGGATCGAGGTAAGTCTCCTTTCTAACCTTGTAAGAGGGAATTTACCCCATAGGTGAAATAAATCACTGTGTGCTCCTATTTGTGGGGGCTACGTACGCATGAGGTGACGAGAGTCCGTGCGTAGCTACTATTATGCCTAAGTTTGGGTAGTCTAGGA
The DNA here is from genome assembly GCF_000715075.1 of Nicotiana tabacum. Lineage (NCBI taxonomy): Eukaryota > Viridiplantae > Streptophyta > Magnoliopsida > Solanales > Solanaceae > Nicotiana > Nicotiana tabacum. The sequence goes on along the minus strand of NC_134083.1, from coordinate 70,780,779 downwards.
CCCAAAAGCATGCTTTACTTGTAATATTTGAAATCGTGTTTTCAATTTAAAATGCTTAAATCATATCGAACTGTGTTAATAAATTTCTAAAAGTCTAGACATCGTTTTCTTAACTTTTAAAAGAGAAATTGCCTTTTCCTTGGATAATTGCCCCTTGATGAATTCTTGATTGATTATTTAAATGTGTTATCTTTTGTGGAATTGGCTGAACGCCTCGGTAGATTAAATAGATGCATCTATGGTTCGCTCCATTCGACCCTCTGAAAGTGCACAGTTTAAATATTATGTTGGATCGGGTCGTACGACCTCGGTATGATTTGCGCATGCTTGTATTGCTTACCCTAAAATTTATGACAATTGATATGGCCTCACTGGCCGGATATGTAAATTGTTAAAAGATGAAAATAAATTTGGAGATTCCTTAATTATAAAAGGATTGCTTACTTACTTCAAAATAATGAGCTTATAGCCATTCTACGAAATCCATACTTAATCATACCATTGGTATTTTATTTATATCCCATAGTAAGTGTCCGAGTCTAATCCTCGTCATTACTTCTTCAGGGTTAGGCGGGATACTTACTGGGTACGCGTTATTTTCGTACTCATACTACACTTGCTGTACATTTTGTTGTACATGCATATATACATTTAGTGGCCTTGTGGACGCAACGGCGTGGTTGACACATGGACTTAGGGAGCTGCACCTTATGTACGATCCGCAACCGGCAGAGTCTCCTTCAGAGTATTGTATTTTCTTTCCTGTCGAAATTTATATTCCGGACAGTTATTGTATTTTATTTTAAATTCTTAGAAAATGCTCGTGCACTTGTAACACCGAGTTCTGGGATGATTAAGGGATGTTCAGTATTGAAATTGGAAAACATTGTTATCTATTCTGTAAATTCATCTTTTACTAGTTAAATTGAATTAAATTTACGATTTCAAAAATATTAAAATGCAAAGGTAATTGACTATTTAGTGTTGGCTTGCCTGATAGAGGTGTCCGGCGCCATCACAACCTTTAACGTATTTTGGGTCATGACAGAGACATTGCTTAGTCTCATGCAAAGCAAGGCAGTGCTTAGCCTTATGCAATGTGGAGGCAATGCTTAGCCTCATGCAAGGGAAGGAGACAGTGTTTAGTCTCATGCAAAGGAAGGCAGTGCTTAGACTTATGCAATGTGGAGGCAATGCTTAGCCTCATGCAAAGAATGGAGACAGTGTTTAGTCTTATGAAAAGAAAGGCAGTGCTTAGACTTATGCAATAATGGAGGCAATACTTAGCCTTATGCAAGGAAAGAAGGCAGTGCTTAGCCTCATGTAAGGAATGGAGACACTGTTTAGTCTCATGCAAAGAAAGGCAGTGGTTAGCCTTATGTAATAATGGAGGCAATGCTTAGCCTCATGAAAGGAAAGGCAATACTTGGCCTTATGCAATGATGCAGGCAACGCTTAGCCTTATGCAAGAGAAAGAAATGACTGAGTGCGAGTGGATAAAGCATTTCTTAGCTTGATATGTTTGCATTTGGCAATTGTTGTTGTTGTGAAGATAGTGATCTTGTTGTGTGTATATATTTGTGGACGTTCCTGTTATGTTCATTATGCTTGCATCCAAATAAAAATCCTGAGTTTTGCGGGGGAATGGTTGGTTCATGATCTCGATTTCCTTTCTTTGCCTTTTTCCTTCAGGCCCTACTTGAGTTACCCTGGGTAACGTCTGTCTGCCATAGAAACAAATTTTCGAAAAACATGCATGTATTTGACAAATTATTTTCAAAAATGTAGTTGTTTGAAATATGTGATAATGCACGAGATCAAATAATTTAGATGAACTAGTGACTGTGACGCATTTTGAGATGTTGCAACCTCCTTGCTTTGGAATTTTGAGGGTCCTCATCAAAATTCTGGCCCAGTTTAAATGCCTACTTCCGACATCACATTCCTTGGCGGTTCCAAACGTGATGAGATCGGCCAAACTCGAGATCTTTCCCCTGTTTATGACCATAGTGGAAATGAAGATTTTATTATGATGTGACCGAACCCACAAGGCTTCCTACGTATCACCTCTTAAATGGGAATCAGGTCAAGCATAGTTCAATTACATCAAATAGAAAGTGCAAACATAATCTTAATCATAGTATCTTTTGACTGCGTCTGAATTGATAGGTTTTGGCCAAATCACTCCATCCATCTCTACAAGTATAAGTGCTCCTCCTGTCAATACCCGGTGAACCATGTAATGGCCCTGCCAGTTAAATAAGAATTTCCCCTTTGATTCATCTCTATGTGGAAAGATTCGCTTTAGCACCAACTGCCCCAGCGTGAATTGCCTTGTCCTGACCTTTTTGTTGAAAGCTCTTGCCATTCTGTTTTGGTAGAGTTGACCATGGCATACAACATTCATTCTTTTCTCATCAATGAAAGCTAGTTGTTCATACTGGTTTCGTACCCATTCTACATCGCTGAGCTCAATTTCTTATATGATTCTTAAAGAAGGAATTTCCACTTTGACGAAAATAACGACTTCAGTTCCATAAAGTAGTAGGTAGGGAGTTTCCCCATTTGATGTACGAATTGTGGTACGATACCCAAGTAAAGCAAATGGTAGCTTCTCGTGCCATTATTTGTAATTGTCTACCATCTTCCTCAATATCTTCTTGATATTCTTGTTGGCAGCTTCTACGACACCGTTTATTTGCGGCATGTATGCTGTAGAGTTTCGGTATTTGATCTTGAATGTCCCACATATGGCTTTCATCAAATCGCTGTTGAGATTGGCAGCATTGTCAGTAATGATTGACTCTGGTACCCCAAATCGACAAACGATACGATCCCGAACAAAGTCTGCTACAACCTTCTTAGTTATCGCTTTGTAAGATGCGGCTTCAACGCATTTTGTGAAGTAGTCTATGGCCACCAGAATGAACCTATGTCCGTTTGAAGCAACGGGTTCGATTGGTCTGATGACATCCATACCCCAAGCGGAGAAAGGCCAGGGTGAACTTGTTGCATTAAGTTCGTTAGGTGGTACTCGTATCATGTCAGCATGATCTGGCATTGGTGACACTGTTGAACGTACTTGATATTGTCTGTTTCCATAGTCATCCAAAAATATCCTACTCTTAGTATCTTCTTGGCCAAAAAGAAACCATTCATGTGGTGTTTGCAGTTTCCAACATGTATTTCCTCGAGCAATCGGGATGCCTCATGGGCATCGACACACCGCATTAATCCCAGGTCAGGAGTCCTTCTATACATAAATCCTCCACTTTGAAAGAAATGGTTGGCTAATCTGCGAAGCATGCGCTTCTGAGTGTGGATAGCGCTCTCTGGGTATTCTCTTTTTTCCAAGTACTTCTTGATGTCGTGGAACGACGGGTTTACGTCAATCTCTTCTTCAACATGAGCACAATAAGCTGGTTGTTTATGAATTTTTATTGGGATAGGATCGATGAAATTCTTATCTAGGTGTTGTATCACGGAAGACAAAGTGGCTAATGCATCTGCAAATGCATTCTGAATCCTTGGAACATGTTTGAATTCTATCTTTGTGAATCTCTTGATCAGCTCTAGTACACACTGCAAATATGGCAATATTTTGGTGTTCTTCGTAGCCAATTCCCCAAGAACCTGGTGCACCAAAAGATCTGAATCTCTGATTACCAGCAGTTCCTGAATGTTCATGTCAATGGCCAATCTGAGTCTCAGGATGCAGGCCTCATATTCCGCCATGTTGTTGGTGTATGGAAACCTGAGTTTTGCATATACCAGATAGTGTTTACCTGTTTCTGATACTAAGACAGCTCCAATGCCTACTCCTTTGAAGTTTTCTGCTCTGTCGAAGAACATCCTCCAACCATCATATGCCTTAGTGATATCTTCTCCTATGAATGACACCTCCTCGTGGGAAAATATGTTTTCAATGGTTCGTATTCTCCATCTATGGGATTTTCTGCCAAATGATTTATCAATGCTTGCCCTTTGACTGCCTTCTGAGTTACGTAGACGATGTTGAACTCACTCAGCAATATTTTCCACTTTGCTAACTTACTCATAGGCATGTGTTTCTAAAAGATGTATTTTAGCGGATTCATCCTTGATATGAGATATGTAGTGTATGCACAGAAATAATGTCTTAACTTCTGGGCTATCTATGTCAAAGTGTAGCAGGTGCGTTCCAATAAAGATTTTCGGGCCTCATAAGGCGTGAACTTCTTGCTCGTATAATATATCGCATGTTCCTTTCTTCTAGTTCCATCATGTTGTCCCAAAATGCAACTGAAATCCCCATCTAATACTGACAAATAAAGCAGCAGAGGCCTCCCCGGTTCTGGTGGGACCGGAATGGGCGGCTTAGATAAATACTCCTTGATTTTGTCGAAAGCCTTCTAGCATTCTTCAGTCCAACTTGTTGCAGCATATTTCCTTAGCATTCTGAAGATTGGCTCACATATCACGGTTGATTGTGCTATGAAGCGGCTGATGTAATTGAGACGCCCTAAAAAACTCATCACCTATTTCTTATTCTTTGGAGGTGGCAACCCCCGGATAGCTTTGACTTTTTATGGGTCTAACTCAATCCCTCGGCGACTGACGATGAATCCTAACAACTTTCCAGCAAGGACTTCGAAGGCACATTTTGAAGGATTCAACTTCAAATTGTATTTTCGAAGTTGGTCGAAAAATTTCTTCAAGTCTACTATGTGATCCGAACTCCTTTTAGATTTGATGATAACGTCATCCACATACACAAAGGATTGGAGATCATGCTTGGCACAGTTGTCAATCAATATGTGTATGTTGGGCAATGGTAAATCATCTTTGGGACTTGCCCTGTTCAGGTCTCGGTAATCAACACATACTCTAACTTTCCCATCCTAAGATATTATATCATCTTCCAGATCCTCTGAATTATTGTCCTTATGTTGTGTTTTCTCATTACATGTCATAATCGTAGGTTCATCAAGATATGTAATAATTATGCTGAAAAGAAATATAGAAAGAAAATAACAAATATAAAAAGCAATAATGCATTAATAACTTTTAAAACGTCAACAAGTGCGGCTCGATGGCTCGAGTAATTATTTCAAAACAAAATACTGAAAAATATCTCAAATTCTCAAAACTATTTTAAAATAATTCATGCTAATTTCCCAGGCTACCCAGGAACTCAACGGGCCCGGGATGGTGCAGCGGTCCAGTTCTTGAGAATAACTCCTTCATCCATGGTCTGAATGGTAAGGTATTCCTTCTCCGCTTCCTCGACAATTGCACTGCATTCCATGTCTTCTTCATCTAGAAACAACTTCCTCATGTCAGCCAAAACCTTATCTTCCTTATATCCCCACATTATGTCAGCTTGATGGAATGTCTAGTGCAGAGGTGGTACCGGTTGTTCCAATGGATAATAAGGAGCGCGCCATAGTGGTGACCAATACTGGTATTTTTTCCATGTGTATTCGTATCCGAGTCCAAAAGTCGTATCATGGTACTGTGGTTGTACGAGTTTGGTGATCCCTTGAAATTTTTGCTGAGACCCTTTCCGGGTTCATACCCCATCCATAACAGTATGCTTTCTATCTTGCTGCTCCACCATCGGTCCTTTTCAATTGCGTTGACTCGTTCAATGCGATGGTATACATCTTTTTCTGTTTTCAATGACTAGAACAATCTGATTGGTGTAGATGGAGTTACTTCCATCTCCATGGATGATCACCTCCTGATGATTCCACTCAAACATCATAGCCTGATGCATAGTTGAAGCCACCTCCCCGGCGGCATATATCCATGGTCGTCCCAACAATAGGTTGTAAGTAGTAGATATATCTAACACTTGGAACTCAACATCAAAACAAGTCGGGCCCATCTGTAGACTGAGGTTGATTTCTCCAATGGTGGCTCTTTGAGATCCATCAAATGCCTTCACGTTCATGCTTCACATTCATATCTCATGCATGCCTTTACCTAGTCTCTTTAGAGTGGTCAATGGACATATATTGAGACATGAATCCCCATCTATCAAGACCCTGGCTATGAACTTATCTTCAAATTTCACTATAATGTGCAATGCCCTATTGTGACTCAGTCCATCTGGTAGTAATTCATCTTCATGGAAGGTGATTTTATGGCTTTCCAATACCTGTCCGACCATGTTAGCCATCTCTCTACTAGTGATGTTGGTAGGCACATAAGCTTCACTTAACACCTTCATCAAAGCATTCTTGTGCATGTCTGAGTTTTGTAGGAGTGATAAGATGGATATTTGAGCAGGAGTTTTGTTCAGGTGGTCAACAACAGAATACTTCTTTGCTTATATCTTCCTCCAAAGATTATCAGAGCCAGTCTCGACAACAGGCGACTTCAGTATAGCTTCCTTGCTTGTTCCTCCAAGATTCTTAGGTGTGTAAACTCTGCCAGTTCTAGTCATACCTTGCACGACACCTATTTCCTCCATTTTTGCTTTTCCCTTTTCTCCTCTCTTCTACAACATAATCCCATGGGATGTCATCGGACTTGTAAGATGGCATGGGAGCTACCATCACACTGAAGGGTGTAGCTACCTCAACTTCAAATGGCGCCTGGGTTTGTACCACAACTGGCGTGAGGGTGACTGGAGATGTTTTAGGAATGTCTCCCTCTTGGATGGGTCTGATATACCCTTCCTGATCCCATTCTTCATCAGTTTCTATTACATTTAGTCCCTCGCCTCTGTGATTCGGTAGAGGGTTGTTATGAACATTTGTTACAGATTCCTTTTTTCTGTATGACCTTAGTGTCGATCAACGTCTGAATCTTGTCTTTCAACGTGCGACACTCCTTATTAGTATGACTCTTCATGCCTGAATGATAAGCACACGTTTTGTTGGGGTTGATCCATTAATAGGGATTTTCCACAACAACAATAGGAATAAGAGTAACATAACCAGCGGCCTTCAGTCTCTCATATAGTTGGTCTATGGGTTCAGCAATTGGGTGAATTGTCTAGAAGGTCTGCGGTCAAAATTCAGACGTGGTTTCAGGTAGTTTTGGCGGGCGGGTGGAGGCGAATGGTAATATGTAGGTTGGCTATTATAGTTATGGTAAGTGGCAGTAGGGTGTTGGTATCTTGGGGGTAAGGGTTGATATGTAGGTAGAGGTGTTTGGTACGTGAGGGGAGACTTAGGGCCTTGGGCTACCGTCACAACACCCACTTCTTTCTTGTTTGAAATGCCTCCTGATTGCAAAGATTTATTTGTGGCCTACAGTGCCTCAAAATTGGTCACCATCCCATTCTTAATTCCTTCTTCTATTCTTTCTCCTAACTTGATGATGTCGGAGAACATGTAATTTTCAATAACGAGCAACCTTTCGTAATACTGCGGGTCTTGAGCTCTGACAAAGAACTTGTTCATTTGTTCCTCTTCAAGTGTTGGACTTACCTTTGCGGCTTCTGATCTCCAACGAGTAGCATACTCGCGGAAGGTTTCTGTCGGCTTCTTCTTAAGGTTTTGAATGTAGAAAATGTTTGGTGCATTTTCTGTGTTGAACCTGAATCTATCCATAAAGTTGGATGCCATAATCACACAACTAACCCACTTCTTTTGGTTTTGACTGATGTACCAAGACAAAGCGTCTCCTGTAAGGCTTTGCATGAACAGTTTTATGCGGATCTGTTCTTCTTTCCCACTCCTACAAGCTTGTCACAATACGTTCTTAGATGCACTTTCGGGTCACCACTTCCATCGAACATTTCGAACTTAGGAGGTTTGTAACCCTCCGGCAGTTCCACATCCGGCTGAATACATAGGTCCTCATAGTTTAAACATTCAATGCCTTTACTACCTTCGACACTCTGAACTCTACCAGCGAGCTTCTTGAGTTCCTCCGCCATATTTTTAATGAGCAGGTCCTTCTCAGTCAATTTGGGTATGTATAGGGTTTGCTGCAGGGTGTAGGGTAAGGTTTCCACATATATCAGATTGCTTTGATGGATTCCTGGAACTTGGGTATAGGGGTGGTCATTGGTCGAGTTTTGGGGATCAGGAGTAGGTTGTGGTGCATTTTGGGGAGTGTGATAAGTAGTGATTTGCGGGTATTGAGTTGGATGATGGTGGTGGTGTTGAGGGGTTGGTACTGGTAGCGGGTTAAGGTTCTGGGGAGGTGCGGGATACTGGTGTGGTGTGGGAGGATTTGGTGGTGGGTTTTGGTTTTGTGTGTTTTGCGGTAGTGTTTGGTTCTGGGTAGTCGGGTTTTGCTGGTTAATGTCGGGGACATTGAGAGTGAGGGAAAGGATTGCCAAATTCTGGACCTGCTCAAGCTCGCCCTGTAGTTCCAAGATTTTCTGCTCCAAACGTAAGACCAACTCATTCTGTGCCGGAGTATTTCGGCCATCCGAAGTTTCAACGTTTTCTGCTATAGTAACATTGTCTTTTCCGATACCACTTAAATCATTCATTTTTCCTTTTCTTTTGCCTTTGGGGTCGCTTGGTGGAGGAGGAGATGGAGGACCTATGGATATGGTGTGGTATGTTGATGATGCCAGTATGCACGAACCAACCTTTTGGAATGAGAATAATCAAAAAGAAAAGAAAAAGCAAAAGGTAATCAAGTTAGTAAGGTGAAATAAAAGAGTATTTGCAATATTTAAACATGTTTCACAAAGTCATGCAATAAATCACGTCCTAATTTTTGGAACCTCATTGTTCCTGAGGTAGGCCTAAGCGACACAGACTTAGAGAAAATTGATGCCAACATTTGCGTCATTTCATTAATGTGAAAAATGAGTCAAACCTTTACTAAATCGACAATAATAATAAATTTACTAATGGAATTTAGCCTTATTACAATCGAAATCTAAAGCTAAGATAGAAAGTAGTAAAGAACATCATTTCCCAGTCTACTTGGTCCCAGAAGGACCTTCTCCATGCTTGGCTCTTTTGACCCCATCAATCATGTTCCCAGATCGCGCATGTCCAATAATAAGTAAGCTTTTGCTAGTTGTCCTCCTTCACTGTCGTCCATGCCTTGGCAATCTGAGAGTCTCTTTCTCATCTTCCCCTCGAGCTCCATCAATCATTGTTCCAAGTATTCTAATCTTTCTGTTGACTTAGTGGCAATCTCTTTCCATTCCTTTATCGCCTCCATGTTCACTTTGTGTTGTTCCAGATGTTTATATTCAGACTCGAACACCCTTTTGCGTAGCCTCTTATACTTAACCTGTGCCTCAACCACCTCATCTATGATCATATACTTTAGATTAACTCCAGGCTTGATGTCCCCCGCTACATCATCCTCCAACCATGATAGATAGTAGTATATATGACCGGCATAATACCTGTATGGCTTAATGGTTTCTCTCTCCCCAATGATCTTTTGGTTCCACATATGTTGTGCCTCAAACTTAAACGGATTGACATCTCCTTTGAAATCTACCTTGTACTGGACCATGTTGGAAACCCGAGGTATGACCTGTTTTCTCCCTGCTTGCCTCATTACCCTTATGGGAGCATAAGGATAGATGCCTCGCAACCCGATCAGTACTAGATGAGTAGTTCCCCTTGACCTGATGATGGACTCACTGCTAGGAAACCATTCAAACATCCAATGTACCTGCTCACCTGTCAGATTGCTGAAGAAACGCACCCAACTTACAGCATTTTCAGGTTGTGCAAATATGTCTGGGATAAACTTCATTTTCTTCGGGTGATGGTTAGATGTGTAGTCATTCAGTAGCCTTCACAGAAGCTCTTGATGATACTCTCCCCTCTGAAAGTGTTCCAGCAGCCAGACTTGTAGTAAAAAATTACAACCCTGAAAGTGTCCAAATCCCTGCTTGCACCGATCTAGAGCGCGGTACATCTCAGCTAAGATCATAGGGATGGTGGTATAAGTTTGTCCCTCAATGCCCTCCATCAAGGTCCTAGCGACCATGGCTAAGCGAGTATGAATCCTTCCTCCTTTCATTGGAATTATCAGCAACCCCAAGAAGCAGATGACGAACACAAAAACCTGGTGGTGCGTCCAACCCAAGAAAGTAATGGCGAGTTCATCATGATGAAGATGATACGACTTGCTATGCCCATAATGCTCGTAAAGGAATTCAAAAGGGATGTATGATTTCTTTAGACAGAGCAACTCATCATTCTTCTTAAAACCCAACATTTTCAGAAAACCGCGGGGAGTGCGATTATCTGGTACCAGTAATCCCAGACTATCCCACGGCAACTTGGAGAAGCCTCCTATTTCTTCTAGGAGAGGAGTCATTTTTATATTGCCAAATAGGAAAGTAGCTCTTTTCTCGTCCCATAACATGGTAGCAGCCTTGATCAATTCCCTATTTGGTTGAATGTTTAGCAAGGATGGCAGGTCACCAAGTACTCTTCTCACATGATTTTTCTCGCAAGGCGCAAGGTCTTTCCACCAGTCAAGTAACAAAGGTGGGATGTTTTGAACCATGCCGAACCTGGGTATTTCATGCTTCATTTTCTGCAAACAAACAAAAGTTAGCCCTTTCCCCCTCCAGATTTGACTACTTACGCAATAATGATCAACATGTTGGCACATTTTCTCCAAGTAATGCACATAATATGATAGTGTCCATTGGGATTATGGAAATCCTGTCAGACTTTGGACAAGGTTCATCTTAGTGGGTTGTTAAGCTAATAACGCTACAACCCATACTAGGTTTAGCATGATGCATGTACGTTTCAAGTTTGAGTGAGGTTTCTAGAATGGTTTAGACCGGTACTCTCAAGTGGACATCTTGAGAGGGAAAGGCACGAAGCCGTCGATTGCACCACCAATCGACTAGTTTACCGCAAATAAGCCTTTCCGATTTAAAGGGTGATTTTAAGGAAAGTATGGACACTCATCAAGCACCGCTATGTTGATAATTGGCATCAGTGGAGTATGATGTGGAGCATGCTTTATGCAGAAATAATAGCACATTGCCAAGTATTTGCATGTAAGAAGCAGTAAATAAAATAGTAAAAGTGAACATGAAAAGAAAAGAAAAGAAAGACAAAAGAAAGAAGTCAGTTTAGCTCATGAAAATGTGCGAGAACGTAATGAAGTAGGTAAGGAAATTGGGATAATATAGCAGTCAAGATGAAAACAAATAGAGAGCGGTCATACAAACAAAGGAGAGTAGGGGAAAGGATGTCATAGCAAATTTAAACTAATAAAGGTGAATAGGGGAAGGGATGTGCATGTCATAGCAATTTTAAACAAATAAAGGTGAATAAGGGAAGGGATATGCATGTCATAGTAAGTTCAAACAAATAAGTGATGTGCATGTAACAAATAAAGTAATCCACATAAGTCAAGTTCGTTATGGTAAGAGCCTTAAATGTAAATCCCCAGTAGAGTCGCCATGTTGTCGCACCCTTTTTTCTCGTGAAATCAGGTTCCTACATGTGACAACTCTTTTAAATGGGTATTAAAAGAGAAGAGTCATCACCTAACGATTTTTAAGGTGCGTTAGGGCACCTATTTGCGAATAACTCAATTTGACTAGTTAACGTCACCAAAGATCGGATAAGGCTCAAATTACCTCGAAGAAAACGTGTTAGGCACTCTTCGAGGTCCACAATTGTGGGTCCCGGCCAAATTTTAAACTATGTGGATTAGAGAATTAAGCTAGGTGATCAAATAAATAAAGAGAGATTAAAAGTTGAAAAGTCTTATTAAAACATATGAGAATCGGTACAAATCTTAGTATGACTACTAGGATACAATTTCATTGGTCTATATTAAACAATTAATTGTTGATATCAAGTATATAAAGAAAAGGGGAGGGAGGGGTCCTAAGTTTTTAAGCCTAAAGGATCATCCGTACAACATAAAGAATATTTCGCAACTTTCTTTAGGTAGGAGTTGCTCATATTATTTAGCGGGCACAGACTATCATCTCCTGCTACCCGATTACTATGTTAAAGTTGTTTACCTAAAAGCGTTCTAATTCAATTCTAGGTCGTACCTTATGCGTGCATTACCTGTCCCATACCTATGGTCCAGAAGGCTTTGGACCTCTATTTGGGTGGTTCTAGACTTTACTTAAGGTGCTCAAAATGTTAAAACAAGGCGACATTCAAAACAAGTAGGACATGCACATAATAGCAATGAAAGTCTCAAGTTAGCCTCCACATATAAGCATAAAAGCACGCGAGCAGTCACAGATTTTTAGATTAGGCAGTATGTGATGTTAATCGTTAAGTCATATAGGCAGGATTTCTATGTGATTCTGATTTCCAGTATTATATAAGCAGGGTACAGGCAGGTTAAAACATTGCAAGTCCTATAAGCATGATTTCTAATTGTTGGTGACACAATAAAGCGATACGAGTGACCAGATTACTAATGCTGATTTTTATAAGCGCGCACCTTAGGCAAAAGTTAATGTCCTATAGGCATGGTTCCTAACAGTTGCGAGATTAGGCAGTGACACAACTTTGAGAGTCTAGTATTAACAACACTGATCTCATAAATAGCTTTATGCGCAACAACATCCTATAGGCAGGATTTCTAACAATTGACAATTAAGTTGATTTTATAACACTTTATTCCTATAGACATGTCATCTAGGCGGGGCAATTTACTAAATAATAGAAGCAATTTGACCAATTGGTTATTTGAAATCCTATAAACATAGTATCTAGATTAGTGATTCATGTGTTATTACATCCTATAGGCATGTTGTCTAAGTGTGCACAGTAGCAGACATGGAAACAGGTATAGAAAATACTTGAACTGACATGTTTTGACAAGTTAAGTGAAGTGTTTGTGTGACTCCTATAAGCAGACTTTCTACACATAAAACTAAAGGCATGTAAGGCAAATAGACCACATAGATCCTATAGGCATATTTTCCACCCACCCATGTGAGAATTAAAGTACCCTATCCCCCTTTTTACTAATTTCTCCAATCATTCGATATTACAAATTATTACAGACTAAATTAATATATACAAGTGCAAATATTACATACTGAAAGACTACATGCCTAATAAACAGACATGCCCAAAGAGAAATAACCCAGTAATGCCTAGGTCTTCAGCAAGCTCACTTTCACATGAATAGTAGACCCAAATCCAAGCACACCTCAAACATGAGAGTGTATCAATTGCACAACTCAGGACCACACATGAACCCGTACCAGGTTTAAATGGAGGAACCATACATGGCATGTTACAACCCAAATTCGCATACCATAGATCACGCCGTAAGTTAGTTGACGTAAATCCAAGAAGAGATTATCTTTGAGATGATAAGAAGTTAATCCTATTGGTCTTATACGATACAAGGGTGTATAAGAGTGGTTAACAAGTATTAGAAGTTAAATGAATCAAGGATGTTGTAACCCGTATTTTCGGGTAACACTAGAGGTGATTAACTGTCCCAAGAGGTCTTGTTTTAATGTATTTGAATCATATAATATTCGCATCATAAGTCTTGAAGTCAAGCGAGTTATGAAACAAAAGTCGATAAAAGTTGTCGCAACTTAGGTTTATAATTTTACTTAAACTTTAGGTAAAATATTACTACATTTTTCTCCCAATGTGCTTGGAATTATAGGGTGATCTACCTATCAAATTGAAGATCTTTGAGTCTAGTTTCCAACGCATCAAACCGTTCATTGATACAATCTCGGAATAGAGAGATATTTGCATTTTCGCGAGAGTGCGCCAAGCTACTCTCTATGGGGCCCACAAAGGCGGTTTAAGACATATGGACATATATAAGATACCTCAACCCCATTTTACGTCATTATTTTTCAGTATATTCAGACCTTATAACCCTAAAAACAGTCTCTCAAGGTTCTCTCATGATCCAAGACCCAAACAAAGGGCAAACAACACAAATCTTCTGATTTTTGTGTTGTTCCAGCTCGTGTGGGAGGTTGTTTTAAGTGTTTTATGTTCTGTAAATGCACCTTCAAGTTTTTAATATCAACCCTAGGTGATTTCAAGTCTTCTAAAGTAATTCTAGTGCCGAAAAACCCGAATTAATTGCTAGTTTCGCTTCCTTGTTCTTGTGGCAGAATTGAAGGGATATTTCGGGGAAAATTAAGGTCAAATTGGAGTTGTTCTTTCTGTTTAAAGGTAAGGAACCTCTTACTCTATATATATTTAAGATTATCCAAGTTGCAGCTAAGTCGTTGAAGCTAGAACTTGTGAAATATATATATCGAAAGGCTTGGTAGTAATGTTGTTGGTTGGTGGACTATTTTGGAGGCTCAATATGATTATTAATGATGTTGTTTGGGATGTTTTGGTGATTGTATTGACTTGTGGGAAGTCATATAAATAGGGGAGGTGCTGTCTGTTTCATCGTAAAATAGGTTGCGTACATAATAGTTACGACGCTTAAACGATAATGATAGTGTCATTTGTCTTATTGTAGACTAAGGAGTCGTGACATTTGCATAGCTTGAGGTTGGGAAGTATATACAAGGTATGTGAGGCTATCCCCTTCATTCTTTTGCACGACTCCGATTGTACATAATGTAATGAACGAGCTCCCAAAGATACTCTACTCTTAGAAGCTAGCAGTACTTACATTGCTGCCCTTCTTATGAAACGATTGATATTGATGTTACTTCTCTTATTCTTATATTATCAATGTTGTTGGTAGTTCCTGATTCTTATAAGATTCTTGATGAAGAGTTAATCCTAATAACGTGTACGAAGGATACCGACCTTACGTCACTCCGAAAGGTTCAAAATATGATTCCAATGAGTCCAGCATGCATCATATATATGTATCTATTTTACTCTACCGAGCCGCGCTATAGTCGGCCGGGTATGGCACCTATTGTGCAACCACTGATCAGTTGGGTTTTACCGAGCTCCATGTGGCCGGGTACGATTCTACCGAGCCCTATGATGGCCGGGTACGTTTTACCAAGCCTATTACGGCCGGGTACGATATGATGATGGTGATGCCCACAAAGGCGTATGTTTTAAAAGTTTATGTATATATATGTATGTATCATGTATTTTATGTCAGTAGCCCTCAGAGGTACCCAGATGTCACAGGTTGTATATTCTCTATCCCTGTTTACATTACTGTTCTCACTTATGCTTTCCTGCCTTACATACTCAGTACTTTATTCGTACTGACGTCCTTTTTATTTGTGGACGCTGCATGTCGTGCTGCAGGTCCTGATAGACGGGTAGACGCAGCTCCCCCATCACAGTAGGCTATCCGGTTCAGCGGTTATTGGCGAGATCCCTTCTCCGGACTTGCCGTGGTCTTGGTATGCATTTCTGTTATAGACATTATGGGTATGTCGGGGCCCTGTTCCGGTAATTTTGTAGCACTTATGTTCTTTTAGAGTCTCATAGACAGGTGTCGACTCATGTATGGTTTGGAATGCCTTGTCGGCTGATTTTTATTGTATAGTCTTTCATGGCACCATGGTAGCTCGTACCTTATATATAGTTTCTTGACAGTCTTGTCGTCCCATGTTACGTATGTTCATGACATTATCTTTCATTGTTGGATGTTCATGATCCATGTCTACCATTTATATTGGTATTGTCGGCCCTTAAAGTTAATAAGAAAGATTAGATAAAATGTACGTTGGTGCTCGGCAAGTATGGCACGGGTGCTAGTCATGACCCTCCAGTTGGGTCGTGACAAACTTGGTATCAGAGCAAGTCTGTCCTAGGGGATGTCTATGAGCCGTGTCTAGTAGAGTTTTGATTATGGATGTGTAGCGCGCCACATTTATAATCAGGAGGCTACGTGACATCTAGGGTTGTTACCTTCTTCCTGAATCTAGATCGTGCGTAGAGTTGAGTCGTAAGTGTTCATATCTAATATTCACCTTATTTTCTTTCAGCGATGCCTTCGACTAGGAAGCAAGCGATTAGTAAAGGGCTTGATACAGCTGTGGGAGAGGGTAACATTCAGGTGCCTCCAGCCAGAGCAGGCCAAAGTGAGGCTCAGAGTGAGATGCCATCTCATACCTCTCCGTCTCCTCCAGAGGATATTAGGAGGCACCCAGTACATCCAGTTCCCCCGTCTGGCACTACAGACCATGATATGCGCAGTGCGGTGCACTTGTTGACTAGACTGGTAGCTGCTCAGGCTCAAAGGCAGAATACTGGTGATGCTGATAAACCGGTTAGTGCGAGAGTTCGTGATTTTATTAATCTAGACCCTCCATTGTTTACCGGATCAGACCCCAAGGAGGACCCACAAACATATATTGATCAGGTTCATCGTACATTGCGGGTTATGCATGCTAGTGATACGGAGGCAGTAGAGTTGGCTTCTTATTGGTTACGGGATTTAGCGGTTTTCTGGTATGATAGTTGGGAGAGATCTAGGGGTCCGAACGCTCCTCCAGCCATGTGGAAGGAATTTTCTGATGCCTTTCTTCGTCACTACTTGCCAGTTGAGATACGACGAGCTAGAGCTGATAAGTTCTTGAACCTTCGACAGGGTAATATGACTGTATGAGAGTATAGTATACAGTTTGATTCTTTAGCAAGGTATGCTCCCCATATGGTGTCCGAGATGAGTGATAGGGTGCATCTGTTCATGAACGGGTTGGGACCACATCTGATAAATGAGTGCACAACAGCCTCCTTGGTAGAGGGCATGGATATTTCCCGTATTCAGGCTTATGCCCAGACCCTAGAGGATCGTAAGCGCCAGCAAAGGGCAGATAGGGAGCAGGATAGGGGCCAGCATAAGAGGGCGAGATTTGCAGGGTATTCTGATGAGTTCAGAGGCAGTATCAGGCCCCAATCTTCGAGGAGTTCGGCGCCACCTGTAGCTAGTGCTCCTCCACAGTTTCAGAGGCCTCGGTATGATCAATTTACCTATTCTGGTTCAGGTCAGAGTTTGAGGGCATCAGGCTCACAATTTCATAGAGATACTAGTCAGACGAGACCCCCAACACCTCGTTGTGATCAGTGCAGCAAGGCCCACTTTGGACTGTGCCGTTGAGGTTCCGATGCGTGCTATTCTTGCGGACAGCCTGGCCATATGATGCGGGATTGTCCTAACAGAGGAGGTGGTGGTATGGCTCAGCCGATTGGATCTGTGTCTGGTTCTTCCTCATCAGTTCGACCTCCAGCACAAGGTTTTGAACAGTCGACAGGTCGTGGTAGAGGTAGAGGTTCAGTGCCGAGTTCGAGTGGTGCTCAAAATCGAACCTATGCTCTAGTAGGTCGACAAGATCTCGAGTCATCTCCGGATGTTGTTACAGGTATATTGTCTGTGTTTTCTTATGATGTATATGCGCTAATTGATCCAGGATCTACCTTATCATATGTTACACCCTTTGTGGCTAATAAGTTTGGCATTGAACCTGAATTGATAAGTAAACCACTTGCGGTATCCACTCCGATAGGAGATTCTGTGATTGCTAGAAGGGTATATAAAGGTTGCACTGTGATGAATTATAGTCGTCAAACCTCGAGAAATTTATTTGAGTTAGAAATGGTTGATTTCGATGTGATAATGGGAATGGACTGGTTGGCCTCATGCTATGCAAATGTTGACTGTCGTACGAAGATGGTTAGGTTTCAGTTTCTTTGTGAACCCGCCATTGAATGGAAGGGGAACATTGCTACGCTGAAAGGTAGGTTTATTTCCTATCTTAAGGCAAGGAAGATGATCTCAAAAGGTTACATTTATCATCTTGTTCGCGTTAGGATGCGGAGGCGAAGCCGCCTACTCTACAATTAATCCCCATGGTCAATGAATTTCTAGATGAACTCCCAGGCCTTCCTCCTGAAAGGGAGATTGAGTTTAGCATTGATGCATTGCCTGACACTCAAACGATCTCTATCCCTCCATACAGGATGGCCCTGGCAGAGTTGCGAGAGTTGAAGGCGCAGTTGAAGGACTTGCTGGATAAGGGTTTCATTAGTCCTAGCACTTCACCTTGGGTGCGCCAGTCTTGTTCGTGCGGAAGAAAGATGGGTCATTAAGGATGTGTATCGATTATCGACAGTTGAATAAGTTTACAATAAAGAACAAGTATCCACTTCCAAGAATTGATGACCTGTTTGACCAACTCCAGGGTGCCAATTATTTCTCCAAGATTGACTTGCGTTTAGGGTATCATCAGGTGAGGGTTAAGGAGAAGGATATTCCAAAGACGGCCTTCCGGACAAGATATGGGCATTTTGAGTTCTTGGTGATGTCGTTCGGGCTAACAAATGCCCCAGCAGCTTTTATGGATCTCATGAATAGTGTATTCAGGCCCTATCTTGATGTGTTCGTGATCGTATTCATTGATGACATTCTGGTGTATTCTCGTTCGGAGGCGGAACATGCGGGCCACTTGCGGATAGTATTACAGACCCTTCAGGATCATAAGTTATATGCTAAGCTCTCTAAATGTGAATTCTGGCTGAACTCAGTAGCATTCCTAGGCCATGTGAAGAATTGGCCGAGACCTACAACACCGTTAGAAGTCCGCAGCTTCCTGGGGCTAGCAGGATATTATAGGCGGTTTGTAGAAGGGTTTTCTCTATATCAGCACCATTGACTAAGTTAACACAGAAAGCTACCAAGTTCCAGTGGTCTGATGCTTGTGAACATAGTTTTTAGGAGCTAAAGAATCGATTGACATCTACGCCAGTGCTCACTCTCCCAGAAGGAACAGAAGGTTATGTGGTATATTCTGATGCCTCAGGTATAGGTTTGGGGTGCGTATTGATGCAACGTGGGAAGGTGATTGCTTATGCATCAAGACAATTGAAGAAGCATGAAATGAATTACCCGACTAATGATTTGGAATTGGCTGCAGTAATATATGCTTTGAAGATATGGCGGCACTACTTATACGGCATCCATGTTGACATCTACACAGATCATAAGAGTTTACAATACATCTTCAAGCAGAAGGATTTGAATTTGAGGCAGCGTAGGTGGCTTGAATTACTGAAAGACTATGACGTCGAGATATTGTACCATCCCGGTAAAGCCAATGTTGTGGCAGACGCTCTCAGCCGTAAGTCAATGGGAAGCTTACATATTGAGGCAGGTAGACAAGGGTTGACCAAAGAGCTTCACCAGCTGGCCAATATGAGAATCAGATTGTTGGACTCTGATGACGGAGGTGTTACTGTACAGAATACAGCAGAATCATCTTTGGTAGCCGAGGTAAAAGCACGGCAATATGAAGATCCTACCTTAGTAAGATTGAGAGAGGGAATTCAGCAGTGTAAGATTACAGCTTTCAAGATCGGAAGAGATGGGACACTGAGATACCAGGGCCGATTATGTGTGCCTAGTGTGGCAGGGTTGCGAGAGAAGATTATGATTGAGATTCATCAGTCCCGATATTCTATCCATCCTGGCTCGACAAAGATGTATCATGACATTAAGGAGCAGTATTGGTGGGATAACATGAAGAAGTCTATTGCAGAATTTGTAGCCTGGTGTCCTAATTGTCAACAAGTAAAGATCGAGCATCAGAAACCCAGTGGATTGATTCAGAATATAGAGATTACGACCTGGAAATGGGAGGTGATTAATATGGACTTCATTATTGGATTACCTCGCTCTTATCATAAGTTTGACTCCATCTGGGTGATAGTTGATCGACTTACAAAATCTGCCCATTTTCTACCAGTTAAGACAACTTACACGGCTGAAGATTATGCGAAGTTGTATATCAAGGAGATTGTTAGGCTTCATGGTGTGCCAGTATCTATTATATCAGACCGAGGAGCTCAATTTACGGCTAACTTTTGGAGGTCTTTTCAGAAGGGTTTAGGCACACAAGTAAATCTCAGCACTGCATTCCATCCGCAGACTGACAGACAGGCTGAACGTACCATCTAGACGCTTGAAGATATGCTACGAGCATGTGTTCTAGATTTCAAGGGGAATTGGGATGACCATCTGGCACTTATAGAATTTTCCTACAATAATAGCTACCATTCCAGTATTAAAATGGCCTCGTATGAGGCACTGTATGGGAGGAGATGTAGATCACCAGTTGGATGGTTCGAAGTCGGTGAGACAGAATTATATGGGCCAGATTTGATTCACCAAGCCATTGAGAAGGTGAAAGTGATACAAGAGCGACTGAGGACGGCACAAAGTAGGCAAACGTCTTATTCCGATTTTCGACGTCGTGATCTGGAATTTGAGGTTGGTGATTGGGTTTTCCTGAAGATCTCGCCGATGAAGGGTGTTATGCATTTTGGGAAGAAGTGTAAGTTGAGTCCGTGGTATATTGGGCCGTACAAAATTCTTCGACGAATTGGACAGGTTGCTTACGAGTTAGAATTGCCATCTGAATTGGAATTTGTCCACCCAGTATTCCATGTATCTATGTTGAGGAAATGTATTGGAGACCCTTCTCGGGTCGTCCCTATCAAAGATGTACAAGTTACAAAGGATCTATCATATGATGAAGTGCCAGTGGCTATATTAGATTGACTAGTCCGCAAGCTGAGAACAAAGGATGTAGCTTCCATGAAAGTATTATGGAGGAACAAGAATATAGAAGAAATGACATGGGAAGCAGAAGAGGAGATGAAGTCTAAATACCCTTACCTATTCCAGAGTGAAGATAACGAGGATGCCGGGGGAAAGAAGGACGCATTATAAGGTGAAACGGCTCTATGAGGTAAGCAATAGCTTGTGAATACTCTTTTTTTTAATACAAAATTGTGATATGCAGATAATGTACATATCCATAATGCTTTGTATAGTCTTGTAAGGTCATAGGTTGGGTTTAACTACTTGCAAGTTTGGCTTGTGTCCATTTTATAGGGGAAACTTAGCCGGAAATCTCCGTCGGAATCCACGATGAGTTAGACACCCCATAAACCCTTACATTCGAGGACGAATGTTCCTAAGGGGGAGAGGGTGTTACAACCCAAATTCGCATACCATAGATCATGCCGTAAGTTAGTCAACGTAAATCCAAGAAGAGATTATCTTTGAGATGATAAGAAGTTAATCCTATTGGTCTTAAACGATACAAGGGTGTATAAGAGTGGTTAAAAGGTATTAGAAGTTAAATGAATCAAGGATGTTGTAACCCATATTTTCGGGTAACACTAGAGGTGATTAACTGTTCCAAGAGGTCTTGTTTTAATGTATTTGAATCATATAATATCCACATCATAAGTCTTGAAGTCAAGCGAGTTATGAAACAAAAGTCGATAAAAGTTGTCGCAACTTAGGTTTATAATTTTACTTAAACTTTAGGTACAATATTACTGCATTTTTCTACCAATGTGCTTGGAATTATGGGGTGATCTACCTATCAAATTGAAAATCTATGAGTCTAGTTTCCAACGCATTAAACCGTTCGTCGATACGATCTCGAAATAGAGAGATATTTGCGTTTTCGTGAGAGTGCGCCAAGCTGCTCTCTATGGGGCCCACAAAGGCGGTTTAAGACATATGGATATATATAAGATACCTCAACCCCATTTTAAGTCATTATGTTTTATTATATTCAGACCTTATAACCCTAAAAATAGTCTCTCAAGTTTCTCTCATGATCCAAGACCCAAACAAAGGGCAAACAACACAAATCAAATGTCAGGAATCCCGTGGCGCTAGTAAGTTTCTTGTTCTTCTTGTTGTTGCTGATTTTTGTGTTGTTCCAGATCGTGTGGGAGGTTGTTTTAAGTGTTTTATGTTCTGTAAATGCACCTTCAAGTTTTTAATATCAACCCTAGGTGATTTCAAGTCTTCTAAAGTAATTCTAGTGCCGAAAAACCCGAATTAATTGCTAGTTTCGCTTCCTTGTTCTTGTGGCAGAATTGAAGGGATATTTCGGCGAAAATTAAGGTCAAATTGGAGTTGTTCTTTCTGTTTAAAGGTAAGGAACCTCTTACTCTATATATATTTAAGATTATCCAAGTTCCAGCTAAGTCGTTGAAGCTAGAACTTGTGAAATATATATCGAAAGGCTTGGTAGTAATGTTGTTGGTTGGTGGACTGTTTTGGAGGCTCAATATGATTATTAATGATGTTGTTTGGGCTGTTTGGTGATTTTATTGACTTGTGGGAAGTCATATAAATAGGGGAGGTGCAGTCCGTTTCATCGTAAAATAGGTTGCGGTCGATACATAATAGTTACGACGCTTAAACGATAATGATAGTGTCATTTGTCTTATTGTAGACTAAGGAGTCGTGACATTTGCATAGCTTGAGGTTGGGCAGTATATACAAGGTATGTGAGGCTATCCCCTTCATTCTTTTGCACGACTCCGATTGTACATAATGTAATGAACGAGCTCCCAAAGATACTCTACTCTTAGAAGCTAGCAGTATTTACGTTGCTGCCCTTCTTATGAAACGATTGATATTGATGTTACTTCTCTTATTCTTATATTATCAATGTTGTTGGTAGTTCCTGATTCTTATAAGATTCTTGATGAAGAGTTAATCCTAATAACGTGTACAAAGGATACCGACCTTACATCACTCCAAAAGGTTCAAAATGTGATTCCAATGAGTCCAGCATGCATCATATATATGTATCTATTTTACTCTACCGAGCCGCGCTATAGTCGGCCGGGTATGGCACCTATTATGCAACCAGTGATCAGTTGGGTTTTACCGAGCTCCACGTGGCCGGGTACGATTCTACCGAGCCCTATGATGGCCGGGTACATTTTACCGAGCCTATTACGGCCGGGTAGGATATGATGATGGTGATGCCCACAAAGGCGTATGTTTTAAAAGTTTATGTATATATATGTATGTATCATGTATTTTATGTCAGTAGCCCTCAGAGGTACCCAGATGTCACATGTTGTATATTCTCTATCCCTGTTTACATTACTGTTCTCACTTATGCTTTCCTGCCTTACATACTCGGTACTTTATTCGTACTGACATCCTTTTTATTTGTGGACGCTGCATGTCATGCTGCAGGTCCTGATAGACGGGTAGACGCAGCTCCCCCATCACTGTAGAATATCCGGTTCAGCGGTTATTGGCGAGACCCCTTCTCCGGACTTGCCGTGGTCTTGGTATGCATTTTTGTTATAGACATTATGGGTATGTCGTGGCCCTGTTTTGGCAATGTTGTAGCACTTATGTTCTTTTAGAGGCTCATAGACAGGTGTCGACTCATGTATGGTTTGGAATGCCTTGTCGGCTGATTTTTGTTGTATAGTCTTTCATGGCACCATGGTAGCTCGTACCTTATATATAGTTTCTTGACAGTCTTGTCGTCCCATGTTACGTATGTTCATGACATTATCTTTCATTGTTGGATGTTCATGATCCATGTCTACCATTTATATTGGTATTGTCGGCCCTTAAAGTTAATAAGAAAGATTAGATAAAATGTACGTTGGTGCTCGGCAAGTATGGCACGGGTGCTAGTCATGACCCTCCAGTTGGGTCGTGACATGCCAGCCAATTGACAACTCTGAAGTCTATAATACCTCATAAGGACGCGATTACATAAACATATAGGCACTTATTTTTTAGAAGCTAAGGGAACAAAATTGATCAAACAAGAGGGCGTGAACATGCCAAATAAGTGGACCATCGAGAACCAGCTTTAACATAGCAAGTTGACATAGAAAACTAACACCATATTGAGCAATCATTCAACAAAGGAAAGGGTATAGCATGCTGGACACTGTCACACATTAGGAGGACTTAAGAAGCAGGTCCATTGGGTTATCAGGGTAAACACACGCACATGCTAAGTTTCCAAAAATCAAGTTTAGCAAAAGATATTAGCCAGAGTTAGTCTAAAAGACTTAAGACAGGTGAGGCTTATTCAAAATAGTTATAGTCAGAGGGATAGCAATTTCACATGAAGATTTCTAATATGGGAGCCTAACATGATCACAAGCAGTACATCAACAACCTAGTAGCATGGTCTACAACAGACCATAACAGTGCCAAAGTCTAGAGAACTCATGAAAATATATCAACTTAAGAGAAATAGGACAAGCAAGCATAATAACTCATACCAGTTACCCAGACATAAGAGACGAAGCTAGCATAGAAATTTGCCCTAGAAGCAATGCTAAAGACATAAGATTAACAAATCAAACATTCATTAGAACTTAAATGGCAATGGAAACATGCCTTAGCCAATCAATACAGCCTCAGAAACTTAGCAGGTTGAGCAAGAATAACTCAACAAGGTCTGAAACATAGGCATTGATTTATCATATAGATACAGGACAAGGTAGGGAACACACATTAATTTACAAGTAGCACTTAAGAAGACCGGAATCCATTCACATAATGAGATCATATTACATATGTTGAAGCCTACTGAGTTCAACTACTAGAGAACATAGAACTACAGAGCATCGTTAAGACAATAGAATTGTAGTAAAGCATACACCAACACAGTACTAGGGATTCATGAATAGCAAGGAAAACTAAATCATGCTTAATTACAAAAGTTCAAACAATATTGGCACACAAAACACACATATCATAAACAAACAGAAATGGAGATAGTTAAAATTGTAAGAGTCAAGGACACTAACCAGTAGCAAAGTTAAACGAGCAAAATAGTGAGGAACTTAGAACATCAGTAGTGATTCAGTAGCAGCAACTGAAAGAAGACAATGGAAAACCCAAATCCCCGATACTTCAGAGCTAAGAAGAGCCTCGAGAAGGGCTCCGAGCAGTGCTTGTACCGGAGGAGGTCGTTTAATAGTATTATGGCCTTAGCTTTCAGTCGGCCAAAAATTCAACAGTTTCAGAAAATATTTAAGTGTAACAGAGTAAGTGAACGAGTGAAAGAAGAGAATAGTGAGAGTAATAGCAGTTATTGTTATGGTCCGTTTTTGGGGGATTTAAGGGAGGGGTTTATATAGTAGTTAAATCAGACGAGTAAATAAGGAAAGAAATCAAACAAACATAAACAAGGAAAAGAAAAAATATACATGCAATCAATAAAGCA
Organism: Nicotiana tabacum; assembly: GCF_000715075.1. Classification (NCBI taxonomy): domain Eukaryota; kingdom Viridiplantae; phylum Streptophyta; class Magnoliopsida; order Solanales; family Solanaceae; genus Nicotiana; species Nicotiana tabacum. Next base: position 70,755,914 of record NC_134083.1, on the reverse strand, counting down.
ACCGGTAAAGGAAAGAAATCGAATCCCAAACCCTAGTTGGGGTTTGACGTTTGAAATCGACCAACTAGTGCGAGGAATCAAGCCTCTTTTTATGTATATGGACAAAATACTGTCTAAATCTCCAAGATCAAAGTCGATCTAGCCCGATCTCAGAAAGTAACACTTGCCAAAATCGAACAGGTACTCATGTAATTCCACAAATGTGTTCATAATAGCGAGACATTACGAGTAAGGTAGGTGAATCATGAGATGATTCCATTTCCCTGTCCTAATCGGAGAGAGATTGGTGAGACGACTATTAGGGATTCACAGAAGAGAGAAGAGAGAAGAGGAGGATTTGTGGGTGGCTGTTTAGGGGAAATGTCTCTAGGGTTTAGGGGTGAAGGATATAAGGAGAGTAAGGGGTTTATTATGGGTCGTTGATCATTTGAGATCAACGGCAGAGATTAGAGGGTGCTAGGGTCGGGTAAAGCGGGTCGCTGACGGGGCAGACATGTTGGGTCATTTGGTTTTGGGCTTCTGGGGGTCAATTGGGGATGGTCATATTCGTTTGGACCTTAATTGGTCCGAAAATTAGCCTTATATTGGGCTATAATTTAAAATACACAAATTCATTAAAAATAAATTATAAAAATAGGTATTAAATAAAAAGAAATATTATTTACACAGTAAAATACTTTAAAATAATAGGTAAATATTATAAAAATATAATAAATTCTATTTTAGCATAAATAATATAATAAATACAATTATGTATAGAGTATAGGCTGTTATTGCAAAATTATGTAAAATATCTTTAAAATATAAAATATAATTATATAAAACAAAGTAAAATATTATGAAGCATATTTACGGATACAAATAATAACTTTGGATGATTAATTCATCACAACATAATTTAAAGGGTTAATTAATAAATATTCAAGTAATTTAAATGCAAAAAAATTGATTTTAAAGCTTTAAGAATTATGAAAATTATAGAAAATACTTTTATAAATCTTGTAAATTAAATAATGATGCTAAATGATATTTTAAAAGTATATATACTATTTAAAAAATATGAGGGCAAAATTGGGTATCAAGAGCGGGGAAGCTAGGTCCAACGTGGGAAGGTCCCTACCGGATTTCAGCTATCACTAGGAAAGGTTCATACGAGTTAAAAAACCAGAATGGAGACAAGTTTCCTAGCAACTAGAACATGGCACACCTCAAAAGATATGATTGTTGATGAACACTATTCAAGCGGAAAATATGTGATGCACTCTTTTTTCCTTCGTTAAGTTTTTGTCCCAATTGGGTTTTTCTGGCAAGGATTTTAACGAGGCACCAATAGAAGCATACTACGAAGACAACAACAATAAGACCTTTGTTAGCAAGGCAAAAAACCAAACTTCCACTCGGGGACAATTAGATAATCTTTCGTTCGATAGCAAATTCTCAGTGGGAAGTTAAGTTTGCTATCGAACAAAGGTTACTTGACCGTTCATGAGCACAAACCACTAGAGGGTTGTTAGATAGTACTTCGCTCGATAGCATAAATTGTTGAGGGGAAGTAAAGTGTGTTACCAAGTTGAGGATTATCTAGCAATTAATTAGTAGAATCTTCAAAGATACAAGACTTTCAGTGTTCCAATTAGCACTTTTCGCATTCGAACACTGGGGGGGGGGGGAATGATATGAGGATACGGCAACAATGACTGCCAAGTGAATCGAGGAACAAAAATTCAAAAATAAAATGCATCATCAGGACCGAGGACTACGCAACCACCCCCATAGAAATAAGTGTTGTACAAGATAGCCATAAGTAATGGCAATTTCTTTTCAGCATAGCAAATACTTATGTATTTTTCAAAAATAGAAGGAATAAAATGAAATCGTTTTATTTTTATCTTTTTTCTTATCTGAACAATGAATTAACTTTGTCATTTGAAAGTTAAACAAGTACTCAAATGTTAGTGTCGTAATGAACAGGAGACGTCCTCTTCAAGAGCACCGTAAATATAAGAGGGCCCTCTCTTATAAAAATCCTACTGTTAAAGGGTTAGTTCCGGATGAATATATGCCCCGAATCAAAAATGCCATTGGGAAAAAATACAACCGAAGCCGCATATGAAAAGGACGCAAAAAGTAAACTTGCGCAAATACTTATAGAAACCGCCTTGTAAAAGGGATAATGATCAGAACCAAAGTGCTTCGAGGAAAATGCATTCGAGACTATACATAGTAAAGCGCGAACAGAAAAATGTGCACAGAATTCTTAAGCAAATATTAAGGACTTGCATGGACATTCAAACGAAAGTAAGACTCAAACAATACTTGAGCAAAAACATGTCTTTATTTATAATAACGTGCCAAAACGGTAAAAGTGGAAAAAAGAAAAGAAAAGCTAAACTGCAGTATCTCCGGAACCAGGAGGAAGAAAAATATCCGCATCCTCGGGAGAAGTAGGTGGGTCTACCAATGGATCGACGTTTTCCCCAGTCTGGTCCTTAGAATCATCTCCCTCTTATCCCTCTTTAGTTCTCAAAAACTCAGAACCAGAACCGGAAGAATCAGGAGCATCAGATTGTGACGGGAGTCCATTTTTAGCAGTCCACTCAAGCTCTCGGGCCTTAGCAATTTCGGCATTAAATTCAATGATACCAGCTTTGGCCTATTCCAATGTTTTTCTCCTCATGCTGTACATGGCATAAGTTGTTTCAATAATGAGGGAAGCCGCTCGGCACTTAAGTTCTTCTTTGAGTTGGGTAACCTCGGCAGAAAGGTTTTCCCGGGCGGACCTAACAGATCTAAGGCTAACATCAAGGTCACAAATGGTAGAACTAAAGAGCATGTTGTGCTCAGTAGTTTTCTTGTACTTCTCTTCCAACTGGGCATGTTTCTCCCTCACAACATCAAGCTCTTCGATTTTGGAGTTCAAGGCTGCTTCTAAGTCAGTTAGCATTTTGGTTGTAGCATCCTCGCGCTCGGTTGCAGCATGAACGACGTCCTAGACTTCAGCCCATTTGGCCTTGGATTCATCAAATCTAACCCTCAGTAGACCAATTTCTTGGATAAGGGTTACCACTTCTTGCTCGCTTTGATGCAAGTGAGCCTCCAAAATAACATCCTCGGTAGCTTTGGTTTCGAGTTCCAAGAGACGGAGAACAGTTTGGTCCCGTTCCACCAAAAGATGATTCCATTCAAAACTGAGTTCCTCCTTCTCACGAATCAACCTCTGAAGGCCCTCAGAAGCAAGAAAGTTTGCCTACAAAACAAGAAGAAGTAAAACTTAGAATACATTCATACAAAAGTAGAATAAATGACAAAGGAAGAAAGGAATGCACCGCTGCAGCATTGTGCGTGGTATTTTTCAACAAACACTCCCCCGAGAGTGCTTGAATTTTCTCCCAATCTTTCTCTGAAGCCAACGGCTTCAGATAGTTAGCAAGCTCCACCGACCGGAAAAGCAGGTTGCACCCGGTAGAGACCGAAAGGGTAACATTCCTCCTCCTTTGTGGATCTTCAGAAGGGGTAGCATAATTTTGCCCCAAATTCCCATGAACTAGGTACTGTGGAAGAGGAACACCTTCTTTATGTTCAGTTGCGGCCGATGGAGGTGATGTGGCAATTGCTGGTGGAAGAATGGATGAAGATGGAAGTGATGTAGCAGTTGTTGTTATTGGTGAAGGTGGAGATGAAGCTGATGGAGTTGAAGAGTGAGAAGAAGTTGCATCAAATGCAGTGGTGGTTGTTGGATGCTCGCCAACCAAAGACGGCACGGACCCGGTAGTCAACCCTGCAGTACTGGGCACAATAATTGGGGCCCGAAAACAGGAGTTGGCATTTTCTACCATATCAAATTCTCCACAAAGTACCGAGATATCATCCTCAGTTGGTGTAATTGTCTCAATAGGTCAAGCATCCTGTTGAGATGATGAGGATCGTCACCTTCTATGTAGAGAAGCTCCCTCATCACTAGCCTCTTCATCATCATCAATCATTACGGTGTCTATGATCGGCTCGGAAGGAGGACCAATCACAATCACCACCGGAGATGACTCGGGGGCATCAATCCTTGCCCTCTTATTCTTTTCCCCAGCCGCAGAGGAACGCCTTCTCTTCGGTTGTTTATCCTCCTGCTGGGGACTCTGTAAAGAAGTGTTTGTGCCCGAAACAGGCCCGGAGATACCTGTTCAAGTAAGTACCTCCTGAAGCAGCCTGGTTGCATCATCAGGATTAGCCAAGACGTCCTCCTCGGGGACAGCAACAGAGCCCACACGTAGACCTAATTTTGTGACAAGTCAGAAGCGTTCAACCAAGTTTTCCATATAAAAAAAAATGGAAGCAAGGTAAGTTCAAATTACCATAATTTTTGGCCTTCCACCCGTATTTTAAGGCCAGTGCTTTCCACAAATGATTTTCAGGTGTCGTAACATCCAAAATCTTCTGAACCCACTGGTCCAAGCCTTCCACCACCGGTGGGATCCATCGTGTTGCTGAAATATGCGAAAGGTGAAGAGTCGATACGGCCATAGAAGAATATTTAGTGAAAGAAAATATATTAAATAAGGATCTTACGAGTACGGTTCCAAGCGGCTGGAAAGGATGAAGCCCTTGTCGGAATGATATTATTTGTGGCAACTACAACGAACCGTTCCGTCCACCCACGGTCGTTATCATCATCCATGCTAGTCAGCAGAGCATGGTGATCGCGTTTGCAGAGGTTTATCATAACCCCACAAAAACCTTTGGGGGAGTAGAGATTCATCATATAAGCTAATATTAGCTCTTCTCCAGTATCCTAGCACAAGCGTCGAAGGCAGGCAACCATCCTCCGCACTAAAGGACTTACCTATGCCAAACATACCTGGTAGCGAAGGAAAAACTCCGCAATCACGGAATCAAACTCTCCACTCAAAGAAAACGCACCCAAAGTAAAGGGATACGTGTAAAAGTATGTAAAACCTTCCTTGGGAAGGGTAACTCACTCCGATAGATCAGGAGCAATGATATCCAACTCATGGCAGCGACAATCTTCCTTTACAGCAGGAATACTGGAAGGACGAACGGAAGAATGGTACCTACTAATAACCCATCTACGGGGGTTAGCAGTAGAAAATTTTTCTTCAAAGTCCTTTGTGGTACTGAGTCTTCTTGGGATGATGGAACCCACCATTGGAGGAACAGAGTCCTTGACTTTGTTCTTGTTCTTTGAAGAACCGGCACGCTTGGAGGAAGAAGCCATTGAATAAGAAGAAGGAAAAGGTCTTTGTTTGAAGAGAATTAGAAAAAGGATGGAGAACAAAGATACAAAATCAGAAGCTCGAGAAATTATGAAGGGCAAAGGAAAAGAATGATGCGTATAAGTAAATTTTGGCGGCTAAATTCATGGCCATATTACCTCGATAATCGGTAAAAGATGTGTTGAATCATGGGATGATGCATGTTTGGGGTATTAAATATGGAGAGACATGCGTCTAATCAACTATCAAAAGCTTTCAGAGGGAGTTATAGTAATTTCCGCCAAAAGAGTATTTCTACCAACTTTCCGGTAACACAAAGTTATGTCACCGGAAAGCAGAGGGACTATATGTATATGACATGTGGTCATCTAAAGGAAAGACACGTGGAACCCAAGACGGGAATGGCCGAAGACCGAACTCAGCCATTCTGCTTGTCACCGGAAGGGATAACGTTCATAAAGGTTTATTAAATGCTCTGTGCCCGATAGCATTTAATTAATAAGGAATTCTGCAGCATTAGGAGCGGCGACCCATTATAGAGAATTTGGCATTTATGTTCGCCGCTACATCTTCATTAATAACCCTCATAATTGACACGATCCTAGGACCTCCTTCCCTAGACACATCTATAAATAGTGAGCCGAGTTATCATTGTAAATGACACAAATTTTCTAGCTAAACTTATACTACATTCTATACAAAGCTTAATGCAATCTTACTTTCTAGCTTTTTGATCTCATCATTGTTGTACCCGGAAACCGTATTCCCGGAACTATTATCTGTGTTGTTTCATCTACATTTTAAGACTAAGTATTATACATTTCTTCAATTATTGCATTATTTCAGGATCAAATTAGTTCACTTGTCTAGAAACCATGTATAAACTCAACTATACCGTTTTAAGGGTAAATAATTGTCATTCTGAAATGACAATATCTATTTACAATCGTCTTAGTCTTGTTATTTTATGTAAACGCATGCAATTGCGTTGGTGTTAACAAAAACATAATTTGGCGAACATAACAAGCAGGTTACCAATAGGATAAAAAGCAAAATTTCCATTTACAATTGTTTTAGTTTTGTTGTTCTATGTAAAAGCAAATATGCAGTCGCGTTGGTGTTAGCAAAAACATAATTTGGAGAACATAACAAGCAGGTTACCAATTGGAAAAAAAAAATGTAACAAGCAGGTATAGTCTTTTTTCATTTCATGATGTATTGCATGATTTAAGTTTTTTTAATTCCTTATTGGAACATTTTTGGACGGGAAAGAAAAAAAAAGGAGTTATGGCACTTTCTCTTACCCAAAAAAAAGAAGTTATGGCACCCTATAATCAGTAACTGCATAATTCTTTTTTTTTTTGTTGGCATTAGTCTATCTTTGTTTCCAAAATCTCATAATTAAAACTACTATATTTCTTCCTATAATCAGTTGCCTCCTTTATAATTTCCCTCTGTACCCAAATACCATCTCTTCTTAAAGTTGAAAATATTTACAGTGAAGTTTTAATGTTCAGGATAATAGGATTTTAGTATTCTGAACAGTGCAATTATGTAGAGAATTAAAGTTTTTGTTCTCTTAGTTTTTGGCAAAAGACTAGCAATTACAAGAATCAGAGTTATAAGTGTGTTACAGAAAAAAAGTTTCATATTTTAATGTTCATGAGCGTAATATTTTATTATTTATTAAAAGCTTTCTCAAGACTTCATTCTATCAAGGTACTTTAAGGACCTTTTCCAGTTCACTCATATCCTCCAGCCATTTTTCGTTGGTATTGATCCTTTCTCACCACTTCACATTTCATCGCTCTCTCTATACAAATTCTTCAGCTTTTCTTCTATGATATTAATTTTGATGATAAGAAAACATCTAGCAATAATAAATGACCTTTTTCTCTTTTATTCTTTGAAGAACTCAACTAGTTGAACATGGACATAATCTTCTTTTTTTCCCCCTTCTTTTTGTCCTATGTAAGACAACCCTTTTAATTTTCTTATTTCTGAAATTTTCTTATTTCTTTTCTTAACAGGAGTTCAGTGTCTTTTTATGCTTTTAAATGCAAATTCATGTGAATGAAACTATTTTTAAATTATTTTCAAACAAAAAGTAAGAAGAAAGGGCAGTGAAGGGTAGTGTGTGTTATTGTCTAATATTTTGATTTTTGTGTCTTTTTGGGTAACTTTCCTTTGTTCGGTGGTTAATCTCTGTAGGCCCTATCGTTGTGTCTTTATTTTTATGTGAATATTCATTTCTTCCTTGCCATTCAAATTAGGTTAAACATTAAATTTATTTACTTATATCACGACCCAAAATCCAACCAGTCATGATGGCACCTAACCCAACCCGTTAGGTAAGCCAATTAACAACAATCCAATTCAATGAGATTTACCGAGAGAATAAATGATGAAATAATCGAACTTTTATACACTTCCCAAGAACTGGTAGTATAAATCATGAGTTTCTAAGATTTTGAGTTTACAAAGCTGGTATAAATAATTACATCATTTGTTTGAAATTTACATGAACAGATTAATAATTCTAGAGCTACCAAGAACAAAAGGCACCTATGACCGGAACGCAGGTACATCTTCAATGCCAACTCCCTCCATACACAGCAACATCAACATCGACATCCAAAATCTGCACGCAAGGTGCAGAAGTGTAGTATGAGTACAACCGACCACATGTACTCAATAAGTAACAAACCTAACCTTAGGTTGAAAGTAGTGACGAGCTTGTACAAAGGTCAGAGTCCATACCAATAGCCAGTAACAATCCATAACAATATAATTAAAGCAGCACAGGACTACTCAAACATATCCAACACTTTTAATCTTTGAAAGGTACTAAAATAGTTTAAGGAAAAACTCTTAAAAACATGATAGAAAATCATAACTCAATACATAAATTCTTCCTAAACTCCGGGTGTCACTATGTACATGAGCATCTACATAATGACATAGTCTGATACCCTGTTTAGAGAATAAAATTGAATAAATAAACAGAAAGATAGGGAGGAGAGTCAAGGTCTGCAAACGCCAAGCAGCTACCTCGATGATTTTCGAAGGTCTGGACTATGTGAATTAGCAACCGCCGTGACCGGAAGTACCTGGATCGACAGACGAGGTACAGGGTGTAGCGTGAGTACAATCAACTCAATAAGTAACAAATCTAACTTTTGGACTAAAAGTAGTGACGAGTTCAAATATTACAACCCACTTTCAACATATAACATTATAGAAAGTTACAGAAAATATGACTATGATATCTCAGAAATTCATAGTCTACAGGTAAAGGTACAAGAATTTAGACATGCTTTCAAATTTTGAAAACAAAACTTAACACAACCCAGGGCAGATCCAGCCCAAGGTAAATCCAGCCCAAATGTAAATAAATTAGGGCAGATCTAGCCTAAATGAAAATAACTGCTAGCATTGCGCCCACTGTGGATGTGCAGACTCCGGAGGGGCCGTTCCAGCCCAAGTGCTATAATAAGTCACATCCTGGCATGAATCAATAAAACATGCTACGGCGTGCAATCCTATCCCATGAATACCACTCACAATAAGCCCTCAGCCTTACTCAGTCAATATTCTCTCCAGTCTCTCGGGCTCTCAAGAATCATGATAATAAGTCCAAGCAATGATGATATGATGTATCAAATAAGGATAAATGAGACTGGGACATATTATGCAAATAATAATTGTGACTGAGTACAAATTGGCAGATTAAGCAATTAATTTCACAGCAAAGATCCGTTTAAGCAATTAAATGCGGTGGAAGTTATTTAAGGACGAGGTCCTTGTGGTAAAATATTTATGAGTTTAAATTCTCCCTTGGTGAAGTTTAATTTTTACTATAGTACTAATAGGGAGTTATGCCTGATAGGCTTATGTGATAATTCTTTTATGTATTTCTGTGCCATAATTGTGCTATAATTATTGATTTTTAGCCTACGAGGTGAGTGCCCAGGTGGCGTTAAAAGTGACTCGTTAAGTCGGGTAAATAGTTATGAGGTCTTCATGCCTCACATTTTGCTATCAGTGTTGTGAAAAATTCGAAACGAGGTCTATGAAGTTAAATGTGCGATGTTGTAATTGATTATGAACAACTAGTAAGACTAGAGATGTGGTGATGGGCATACATATGATGTGCTTTATGTCCTGATATCATTATGATAATACAGTACTTGTAATACTGAGATTTTTGTTATTGATATATACATTGTGGTATTTTGTTGGGTTGTGGATATGTTATTAGGAGTTATTTTGGTGTTACTATAGCAGGTGGATAGGCCCAATTATAGTGGAGACTCTACCGAAATTTCTGAAAAGATTGGGAGTTAGTAAGAATTTGGGGGATAGAGATGTGCAAAAGAAGGGATAAGTTATGTTATGTGTTTGAGGGGGAATGATCCTAAGCAAGGGAGAATGTGACACCCCAGAAGAAGAAAAAACTTTGAACTACTTCAACACTATCAAGAAATTTAATGTGTGTGTAGGCACGAGTTGCTATAGCCAGTTGAGACTAATATCGTGCGTTGTTGTGAAAATCGCGCCTTTTGAGAATATTTGGAGTGTAAGAAATTGATCTTAAAGTTTACAAATATGGATAAAAGAAATAATCTCAATTGAGATGGTGTTGTCAGGCTTATCTGAAATGCGGTAATGTGGGATCAACCGTGAGTATATGTGTAAAAGTAAAATCATCAATTTGGTAACCTCATAATAATTCTTAGCACGTTCGAGGAAGAACATTTGTTTAAGAGGTGGAGAATGTAACAACCCGACTTGTCATTTTAAGAATTAACGCCCCGTTTAGTGACTTAAGGTCTAGAGTAATTTCGCCAGAAATTTTGCATACATGGAGCCGACTATGGAAGCTTATATCTCGCAATTCATAAGGAGTCGGAAAATTATCAAAACATGAAAGTTGTAGTCTTTTGATTCTAGTTTCCAGAAAGCTAAACCATTCATCATTTGGACATTTGTATATAAAGTTATGATCGATTGAATGAAGGCCGGTGCAAGCAAGTTCTGGTTTGAATTTTTAGTGACGGATCGACAGGACTTAAGGACCAAAAATGGTCATTTCCTTCATTTCATTTTGGATTTTTGGAGCACGGTTCTTGGGAGATTTTTGGGAAATTTTCACCGAAAAATATTGGGGTAAGTGTTCCTTATCCTATATTGATTATATTTCATGATTCCATACTCATTTACATCATGAATCCATGAATTTATGGAAGAAAAATTAAGATTTTTGCAAAATCTTCCAAAAATGAAAATTTAAGATTTGGAGGCCGAATTGTTATCGGAATTTGATAAAATCGGTATGGTTGAACTCGTATCGGAATAGGTGTTTGGATTTCGTAAAAATTATGTCGGGTTCCAAGAGGCGAGCACCGCATTGACTTTTGTTGACTTTTTAGAATAAATTTCAAGTCGACGTATTATTATCCGGAATTATTTCTGATGAATTTTAATGAAGTTATACAATTAATTTGGATAGATTTGAGTTGTCCGGAGGTTAATTCAAGCAAGAAGGCTATTTTGGAATATCGGCCTAACTTCAAAAAGGTAAGTGTCTTGCTTAACCTCGAGTGGGGGAATTACCCCTTAGGCATTGAGTCTTATGTGCAATTTGTATAATTGTGAAAAGCCGTGTACGCGAGGTGACAAGACATACTCAGGCTTATATGTGAAAAAATTATTGAGTTAAAGTCTTAGGCATATTGTGTAGTAAATTGGATAATTATTGATATATATTTAATCATCTAATTGCCATGCCTCAAATCATAATTATTGAACTTGTTTTTATATGACAATTCGATGTAATTATTACTTGTATAATTATGTGATTTCCGTGAGTTTGATGGTTTGATATTTCTTGGAATTTAATTTCATTATGAATTTTTCCTATGTAAATAATTAATTAAGCAAGCTTAAGAAGAAGTGTTAATATAATTATCTAAACTTGAATTAATGAAGGAGTGCCCTATGTTGATTATTTTTCTATCTCTGTTGATTATTTTTGAGGTTTTATATATATTATGTGTAGCCTTGGGCTATTTGTTGTGAAATTAATTGATTTTGTTATATCCTTGGAATTGGTTGTGGCCATTAGGCAAATTGTGATATGAATTGATTTTTGTTACTTTGCCGTGATAATATTCAGTATAAATTTTTGTTTTAATTGAGTTATCATTTTAAGGATATAAGGGTGGCATCTCACTGTTGATATTATGTGGGCATAAGGGAGGCATTTCACTGTTGTTGTGTGTGTTGGGGTATTGTCTGGGCGGAGCGATAAGGGTGGCTATAGGAGCGATAAGAGTGGCTATTGATACTGTCAGGGCGGAGGGATAAGGGAGGCTATTATAGGAGTGATAAGGGTGGCTATAGGAGAGATAAGGGTGGCTATTATCAGGGATGATATGTGATTATGTGGGATTTTGCGTTGAAAATTTTTATATGATGTTGTGATTTTTATTGTGTTTATTTTAATAACTTGTGCAATTGGTCTTATTGTTGGTAAATTGGTAATAATCTGATTTATGTTGAAATTGGGTTATGTGGACATTGCCAGGCGAATTATGATATGAAATGTGGGCACGAGGTGTCTTGAGTAAATAATGATGATATTGGCACGTGAATTGTCCGTGCAGTTGTGATACGAAATGAGGGCACGAGGTGCCGGAAAAATATGATGATTTAATTATAGGCACGAAGTGCCGTAAAAATATGAAAGTGGGCTGAGACCCGTGTTTATGAAAAATATGAAAATGGGTTGTGACCCGTAGTTGTATGATTATGAAATGAATTGTCACATGGTGACTCTGTAATTGAAAGAATTATATTCAAAATATTTATTTGGAAGGATTTTTATTCAAAAAGATTTAATTGAAAGAATTACATTCGAAAGGTATTTATTTGAAGAAATTATATTTGAGAGAGATTTATTTAAAGGAAGTATATTTGAAAGATATTTATTTGAAGGAATTATATTTGAAAGAGATTTATTCGGAAGAATTACATGTGAAAGATATTTATTTGAAATACTTGATTTAATTGGGTATACTTATATTTATAAATTGTTGAGCGTTATTAATGGTGTTCTTGTTGCACTTATTATTATTTGTTTTCTATTATTTTGTATATCTTATTGCACACACTATTAGACTAGTGAGTGTCTTGATTGTACCTCGTCTCTACTCCACTGAGGTTAGTCTTGATACTTACTGGGTACCGACTGTGGTGTACTCATACTACACTTCTGTATATTTTTGTGCAGAGCCAGGTATTATTGGAGCTATCGGACTCGGACAGAGTTAAAGTGTGATCGCAAGGATTCAAGGTAGAGCTTCTTGGTCGTCGCAATCCCTTGAAGTCTTTACATTTTATTGTACTTTTAATTATTAGTCAAACAATATTGAGTATTCGATCATTGAGAACATTTCATGTATTTAGTTAGAGTTCGTGACTCAGTACTACCAGTCTTGGGAGGTTGTTATATTCATATTTGTTCCGATGTTGGTTTTGATTATCTATTTAATTCAGATTCTATTAAAAAATGGCTTCGAAATGTAATGGAAATCGGCTTACTTAGTCTTAGAGAGTAGGTGCCATCACCACGCCTGTGGTGAGATTTTTGGTCGTGACACATTTATACTTCATTCGTACCCCAACTATGTTGTTGTTTAATTACTTGGTTATTTTTCATTGCCATTCGTGTTTCCCTTATCGTTACTACTGTTTGTAATCTAATTTCTGTCTACCATTGGCATTTCTTTTATATTCCTTCTTTGTTAGCTTTATGTCATATCCTGCATAGGTTTAGATGTTCAGTGGGTATCTTGATCTGGCCTCATTACTACTCTACCGAGGTTAGGCTTGATACTTACTGGGTACCACCGTGGTATACTCATGCTACGCTTCTGTACATTTTTTTGTGCAGAACCAGGTACTTTGGATTGAGTCGATTTTTTAGACTTATGCTTGATGTGGCTGGAGACTTCAAGGTACACCTGCCGGGCGTTCGCAGGCTCCGAAGTCATCCTCTATTGTATTTATTTCCATTGTTTCCTTCTATTCCAGAACAGTGATGTATTCATTATTTAAATGTACTCCTAAAAAGGCTTATGACTTGTACTACCGATTTTGGGATATTATGTCATGTTGAGACTATTAGTTTATTTAGAAATTTCCGGTTCATGATTAATAATTGTTTAGTAAGACCTGTTATCGTTTCGGCATGTGTTAGGCTTACCTAGTTTTAGAGACTAGGTGCCATCATGACTCATTCGGAGGGTTTTTTGTTTAGGTCGTGACATGAAAGTGCAACATACAGTTGTTCGTGCAAGAAAACATATTGCAGTAAATATCGTCCAATATTTAGGATGTTTGTCCTTATACAACAACAACATATACCATGGGGTCTGGGGAGGGTAGTGTGTACGCAGACCTTACCCCTACCTTGTGAGGATAGAGAGGTTGTTTCTAATAGACCCTCGGCTTAAGAAATCATAAGCACCACATTAATGAAAATATAGACAAGAAGGGACAGCACCAAAAAATCCATATAAAAGCAGAATTAAAACAACAAGATAGTAAGGTGATTAAAAATGAAAGAAAAAAACGATTAGTCATAAAAATCTACTACCAACAGAAGGCGAGACTGCGTGTCAATACTATTGTTATGAATACTCTAGACTACCTACTCTACTACCCTCATCTTCAACCTCCATATCTTCCTATCAAGGGTCATGTCCTCGGTCAGCTGAAGCTGCACCATATCTTGCCTAATCACCTCTCCACACCTCTTCTTTGGCCTACCTCTACCTCTCCGTAGGCCCTCCAATGTCAACCTCTCACAACTCCTCACCGGGGCGTCTATGATCCTCCTCCTCACATGACCAAACCACCTAAGTTACACTTTTCGTATCTTGTCCTCAATAGGGGCTACACCCACCTTGTCGCGAATAGCCTCATTTCTAACCCTATCTAACCTGGTGTGCCCGCACATCCATCTCAACATCCTCATCTCTGTTACCTTCATCTTCTGGACATGAGCGTTCTTGACTGGCCAACACTCAACCCCATACAACATCGTCGGTCTGACCACCATTCTGTAGAACTTACCTTTAAGTTTCGGTGGCACCTTCTTGTCACACAAAACACCAGAAGCGAGTCTCCATTTCATCCATCCCGCCCCAATACGATGTGTGACATCTTCATCAATCTCTCCACCCCACTGAATAATAGACCCAAGGTACTTAAAACTTTCTCTCATAGGGATGACCTACGAGTGCGAGTCCAGCCTCACCTCCCCTTCCCCTCCTTGAGTCTCGCCACTGAACTTACACTCCAAGTATTATGTCTTGGTCCTGCTCAACTTGAAACCTTTAGATTCCAGAGTCTGCCTCTCATACCTCTAACAGTGCATTCACACCGCCTCACGTCTCTTCAATCAATACAATATCATCTGCAAATAGCATGCACCACGGCACCTCCCCTTGGATATGGCGCGTCAGTACGTCCATCGCCAGGGCAAACAAAAAAGGGTTGAGTGTCGACCCCTGATGCTACCCCATCATAATCGGAAAATGGTCCGAGTCCCCACCCATCATCCTCACTCGGGTCTTTGCTCCATCATACATGTCCTTAATCAGCCTAACGTAGGCAACAGGTACACCTCTAGCCTCCAAACATCTCAACAAAACTTTCCTCTAAACTTTATCGTACATCTTTTCTAAGTCGACGAACACCATATGCAAGTCCTTCTTCCTCTCCCTATACTGCTCCATCAATCTCCTAACAATATGGATGGCTTCTGTAGTCGAACGCCTCGGTATGAACCCGATCTGGTTCTCGAAAATAGACACACTCCTCCTCACCCTTAGCTCTACCACTCTCTCCTAGACTTTCATAGTATGGCTAAGCAACTTGATACTCCGATAACTATTGCAATTTTGGATATCACCCTTGTTCTTGTATACATGAACCATAATGCTCCACCTTTATTCATCGGGCATCTTCTTCATTCTAAAAATGACATTAAATAACCTAGTGAGCCACTCCAAGCCTGCTTTGCCTGCACTCTTCCAAAACTCCACCGGGATTTCATCTGGACCGGTCGCTTTGCCCCTGCTCATCTTACGCATAGACCCCTCCACTTCATCAACTCTAATTCAGGTAAAATATCCAAAGTCACAACAACTCCCACAGAGTTCCAAATCACCTAGTACAATGCTCATGCCCCCCTCCTCATTCAAGAGACAATGAAAGCAGGTTTGCCATCTACGACGGATAAGCCCCTCATCCAACAAAACTCTACCTTCTTAGTCCTTGATGCACTTCACTTGGTCCAAGTCATGTGCCTTCCTTTCTCGCGCCTTGGCTAACCTGAACAACCTCTTATCCCCACCTCGGCCCTCGAGTTCCTCATACAAATGACGAAAAGCTGCAGTCTTGGTCGCTGTAACTTCTAGCTTTGCCTCTTTCTTAGACAACTTATATTTCTACCTATTTGCCCTCTTTTCTTCCTCGTATACATTTTTCACTAGCTTCAGATACACCGCTTTCTTGGTTTCCACTTTTCCTTGCACCTCTCCATTCCACCACCAGTCTCCCTTGTGACCACCAGAGTAACCCTTTGAGACCCCTAATACCTTTATGGTGGCTTCCGTAATGCAATGCGCAGCCGTGGTCCATATAGCGCTTGCATCCCCACTACTCCTCCAAACCCCCACAGTCAGCAGCTTGACCCCCAACTCTTACGCTTTAGCTTCCGTCAAGGCTCCCCACTTAATCTTATTTTGGCTATACATCGCCCTCTTCCTCCTCTTCCTCGTGATCTCAAGGTTCATGACCAGGAGCCTATGAAGGGTCGAGAGGTTCTCACTCGAGATGACCTTACAATCCGTTAAAACACCTCTATCGAACTTCCTGTAGAGTAAATAATCAATCTGAGTCTCGGCCAGCGAACTCCGGAAGGTGACCAAGTGTTCCTTCTTCTTCGGAAAACTCGAGTTTGCTATCACCAACTCAAATGCTCTAGAAAAGTCCAGCAGAGACATTCCTCCTCCGTTTTTATTTCCAAAACCAAAGCCACCATGCACATTATCATACTCCCCCAGACGTCTCTCCAATGTGCCCGTTGAAATTTCCTCCTATGAAAAGCTTCTCGGTATGCGGGATACCACGCACCATCTCATCCAAACCTCCCAGAAACGCCTTTTGACTTCCTCATCCAAGCCTGTTTGGGGTGCGTACGCACTGATTATGTTCAAAGTAAAACCTCCAACAACTAGCTTAATAGTCATCAGCCTGTCATTCACCCTCCTAACCTCCACCACTAGTTCACGGAGGTCCTTATCAACCAAGATACCCACCCGGTTCCTTCCCCCCACCCTCCCAGAATACCATAGTTTGAACTTGTCCACATTTCGCGCCTTATCTCCTACCAACCTAGTCTTCTTCACACAGGCTATATTAATCTTCTTTTTCTCAAGCATCTTTGCTAACTCTACAGATTTTCGAGTCAACAATCCTATGTTACAAGACCCTACTCTCAGTCTAGTAGCTCCCTTATCCTTCTTACCCCTGCACCCCCTCCCCCTTGATGACACCCCTGAGGATAAGACCTTACCCTACCGTTGTTCACCAAAGCCACTATAAATTAAGAGTCACTACACAAGCCCTATCCCGAAAACAAGCGACAAAAATAAAATGAATAACCAAAATATAATCTACACTAAAGGTCGAAAAATAGGTGAAGAAATAAAATAAACGGGAACTATAATCTACAACTAAAGGTTAGAAAAACTGGTGAAGAAATAAAATAAAGGCACTAAAGGGAATTATAATCTACAACTAAAGGTCAGAAAAACAGGTGAAGAAATACAATAAAAGAGCTAAATGGGACTATAATCTACAACTAAAGGTCAAAAAGAAAATGTGCAAAACTAGAGTAGAACTATTAGGGGATATATTAAATAAAGATTCAAAATAAAGAATTAAACAGGTAGATAACAATATAAATAAGTAGGCAAGGCTATTACTAATACAGTTAATTGAAAATGTTAGGGCAAATACTAATTAAAGATTCAAGAACATATAGGCAGGCAAGAAGATACAATTACGCTAAAATATCAAACTATTAAAATATCAAGACAAGAGAGGAATAATAGAACCTGGATTGCAAACCCAAAATTCCGTGAAAAATGTAAATCGCTTCAGCCACCAAGTTTTTACCGACCAAATTCGTTCTTTCTGAAAATTGATTGCTCCTCCAAACCGTTATTGTCGGCCAAGAATGTATAAAAAACTTAAAAGAATGTGTATCTAGATTCTCTATTTTTCTGCTTTAAGTTTCTGTTTGACAGATGGATCAAAGAAGGGCCAAGAATGCTTGGCAATGGAGAGAAAAAAAGAGAAGGTATGCGAATATTTTCACTGAACGGCAAACTTCCAGAAGTGAAATGGGGCATAACTTTGACGACAACGATCGGCCGACGGTGATGGTGACGAATGACGAAAAAACACGTTAGAGTTTCTTGATTCTGTTCTAGTATAGTCAAACCTCACTTTTGAATTCAAATTCATGCAAGTCTCTCTTTGGAAGTAGCCTTAGACGAACTAAATATGATTTCAATATTTCTGTCCTGAAATGTCATGACCCAAATACCTAACCAGTTGTGATGGCGCCTATCGTGGAACTAGGCAAGTCGACATTCTCAATATGCTTTCAATATATATAACAGAAGTGAGCTAAAGCAATTAAACTAACTGAAGGTTTACATAATAACGGGGTAAGGACCCAAAACACAAGTGCAAAATGATAGCCCGACATCGGGGTGTCACTAAGTCATGAGCATCTGACAACCAAGTTATGCCCCGAATCTAGCCACAAACAGTACTAGATAATCAATATTGTCTAAAAGGATCAATTCCACAAGAAACTACTAAAATATAGTCCAAAATTCAAAATCGGCTCAACCCGCCTCCTCCCCCCCCCCCCCGGCCCACGTCTCGAATCCCGACGAAAGTCACAAAACCCGAAAGCCCATTCACTCACGAGTCTAACCATACCAAATTTAACAAAATCCGACCTGAATTGCCCCTCCAAAACCCCAAAATTCACTATCCAATTCCCAAGCCCTAATCTCCCAAATCTCACCTCAAACACTCGCCAACTAGGTGTAAAATCAGTGGAGAAACACCATTATTGAATATAAATAGGCACAAGGAACTTACCTCAGTGATTATTCCGAAATCTCTCTCAAAATCCCCAAAATTCGAGCTCAAAATTGATGAAAATGGTGAAAGATCTAGAAGTGTTCTATTTATAGGTTCTGCCCAGACTTCTCGCACTTGCGGCTCCATTTTCACATCTGCGGGCAAAGCCCCGCTTCTGCGGAAAATTCCCTAAATACTGCCTCCGCTCCTACGATCAAGTGACCGCATCTGCGGGCAACGCGGGTGCGGGAACTACATCGCACATGCGGTCCAAACTCGCACTTGCACCGCTAAATCCACTTCTGCGACTATCGCAGGTGCCGGAATGCCATCGCACCTGAGTCCTCTGCCCAGATCCTCCTTAGCCGCATATGCGGCTCCTATTTCACTTCTGCGGGCTCGAACCTGTGGTTCCCACTCCGCATGTGCGGTTACACTAGTAGCAGCAGCTTCAGCTGCAATTCCTCAACTCCCATCAAGACGTTAACCACCCGAAATTGCCCCGAAGCCGCCGGAACCTCAACCAATTATACCAACAAGTCCTATAACCCGATACGAACTTAGTCAAACCTTTGAATCCCTCAAAATACCAAATTACACCCGGATTCAAACCTAAAGAACTTCTAAACTTTCGAATTTAACAACGACGCCGAAATCTACCAAACCACGTCCGATTGACCTTAAATTTTACACACGAGTCAAAACTGACACCACGAACCTATTCAAACTTTCGGAAATCCAATCCAACCCCGATATCAAAATTTTCACTGCCAGCCAAAATGGCCAAAATTTCAACTTTCGCCAATTCAAGCCTAATTCTACTACGGACCTAAATCACATTCCGGATGCGCTCCTAAATCCAAAATCACCTAACAGAGCTAACGGAACCATAAAAATTCAAATCCGAGGTCATTTTCCTATAAGTCGACATCCGGTCGAATTTTCTAACTTAAGCTTCCAATTAAGAGACTAAGTGTCTCAATTCACTCCAAAACCACTCCGGACCCGAACCAACCAACCCGGTAAGACATAATACAGCTGTAAAGCACAAAAGAAGCATAAATAGGGGAAACGGGGCTATAACTCTCGAAACGACCGGCCGGTTCGTTACATCCTCCCCCTCTTAAATAAATGTTCGTCCTCGAACGGGTCTAGAAACATACCTGGAGTCTCAAATAGGTGTGGATACCTGCTCCGCATCTCCCGCTCGGTCTCCCAAGTGGCCTCCTCCACAGGCTAACCTCTCCACTGCACCTTCACTGAAGCTATATCCTTTGACCTCAGCTTCCGAACCTGCCGCTCCAAAATAGCCACCGACTCCACATCATAAGTCATATCACCATCCAACTAAACCGTGCTGAAATCCAAAACATGGGACGGATCACCGATATACTTCCAGAGCATAGAAACATGAAATATTGGATGTACACTCGACAAGCTAGGTGGCAAGGCAAGCTCGTAAGCCACCTCCCCGATCCTCTGAAGTACCTCAAAAAGCCCAATGAACATAGGGCTCAACTTTTCCCTCTTCCCAAACCTCATAACACCCTTCATGGGTGATACCTTCAACAGAACCTTCTCCCCGACCATGAAAGACACATCACTGACCTTCCTGTCAGCATAGCTCTTCTGCCTAGACTACGCCGTGCGAAGCCGCTCCTGAATCAATTTCACCTTGTCTAATGCATCCTAGACCAAGTATGTACCCAAGAGCCTAGCCTCACCCGGCACAAACCATCCCATCGGAGATCTACACCGCCTCCCATATAAAACCTCGTATGGAGCCATCTAAATGCTCGACTGAAAACTGTTGTTATATGCAAACTCCGCGAGCGGCAGAAATGGATCCCATGAACCCCTAAAATCAATGACACAAGCGCGTAACATGTCCTCCAATATCTGGATAGTGCGCTCGGACTATCCGTTCATCTGAGGGTGAAAGGTTGTGCTTAACTCAACCTGAGTACGCAATGTAAACTATGCTCAACTGTGCTCAACCTGAAAGGATGTGCTCAACTCCAAAACTGCAATATAAACTGTGTGCCTCTATCAGAAATGATCGAAACTAGACACCATGAAGGCGAACAATCTCTCGGATGTAAATCTCAACCAATCGCTCTGAAGAATAAGTAGTACCAACTGGAATGAAGTGCGCGGACTTGGTCAACCGATCCACAATCACCCAAATAGCATCGAACTTTCTCGAAGTCCGTGGGAGCCCAACTACGAAATCCATGGTGATCCGTTCCCACGTCCACTCTGGGATCTCTAACCTCTTAAGCAAGCCATCCGGTCTCCAATGCTCATACTTAACCTGCTGACAGTTGAGACATCGAGCCACAAACCCAACTATATCCTTCTTCATCCTTCTCCACCAATAGTGTTGTCTCAAATCTTGGTACATCTTCGCGGCACCCATATGAATGGAATACCGCGAGATGTGGGCCTCCTCGAGAATCAACTCCCGAAGCCCATCCACATTGGGCACACATATTCGCCCCTGAATCCTCAAAACGCCATTATCACCAATAGTCATATCTCTAGCATCACCTCGCTAAACCCTGTCCTGGAGGACGAGCAGATAGGCGCCATCATGACTGGTTATGTATTTAGGTCATGACATGAAATCAGGCTAGTTTCACTATATTTGTTCTTGAAATAGCTCTTCTTCCCATGAAATAGCTATATCAGCAGTAAATAGAAGATTCTGCAATAGATGTAACGTTCTTGGAAATGAATGTTGTCATGTTTGTCCTTATACTTTATTTATTACATTTGCAAAACATAAACATATTAAAAATTATTTTCATACAAATTTAAAAGGATATTCCTTATTTTCGGAAGACGAAAGTTGAATTCAGTGATAAGAATATACTTAGAAGCACATTAACCAGTATCATAATTTTTGCATGTATGACATTATTGTCAAAACTTCTATATACAATATGTGTGCTATTACATAAGCTATTCGGCGTATCTAAGTTTTTCAGTAGCATGACACGCATATTTTTCTTCAAAATTAACTTATATACAATGGAAGATCAATTTTAACTTAGTCTATTATATATACGGTGACACTAACATACGTAAGAAATAAGAAACTTGACAACAAATATGTATGGTAGAAGGCCATTTGGTATTAAAGTATTTAAGTATTCTTCTTGGTAGTAATTATTGCTATCATTTTCTGCTGAGTCAAAAACTGAAAAATATTTTATTTTTACTATAAAATTTTGCAATCAACCTTTTACTTAGTTGATCAACATATTTATTTCTACTAGCTAAGATATATTTTTAATTCTATCATGAAATTTGCACAAATTACATTTTAATCTAATGATAAAAATATTTCTCTTATTAAATGCACTACTATTACCATTGAGATTGATAACCAAGTGTTTAGGAAGAACCAAATCATCTTTTATTGGATGCTCTTCTTCGTTTCCGACACGAAGCAAGAAGACACTGAATACTGGATCTGTTCTTACTTTATATTTCTTGTCAGTTGAATATTTTTCGTTTGAGGGCAGAAGTATTACTTTGGCAAGCTAGGTTTTATAGTCTCTGCTTTTGTCGATTTTGGAAGTACTGGTAGTACTTGACAGAAATCACCTTCCAAATCATTAATTTTTCCAAACGGTTCATTAATATCCAATATATCTCTAGAACTCCGGGCAATTATTTCGATCGTTTGACACTAAGCCATACGTGCTTCATCCCATATTATCAATTTTGTTTTCCTTATAAATTTAGCACTATTACTCTGTTTTGATATATTTGTGATGGTTATTTAAGTTGTTTAAAGAGATATATCAAATCTAAAGTAGGTGGTCTCACAATAAAATTATTGTTGGTACACCTCTTGCTATTATTATTAACAGTGTCATGCCTCTTTATATGATATTTGCAAGTAACGCATGACATAGAAATATTATTTCGATTCCGCCGGAGGCATCTACAAAAAATAATCTCGTTATACCAGAGTCGACTCTTTATAATATAGTCTTGAAAACTTGTTTTTGTTAGGATTTAGCTTTGATTGTGCTTCCTCAGACACTTGTATAACATTTTGATTCTTAATAATATACTAACATTTTTACTTTGTGTTCTAACGCTCTTTTTATAGAATAAATTTACATACCCAAAGATTCTTTTTAACTTGAATAAGAATTTTACTCATATGATGAATTTAAAAAATATTTAATTATTTAACTTGGATTCTCTTACTAAATGATTAATTAAAATATTTAATTATTTAGTTTTAACATAAGAAATAATTTATTCTATGTTGATTCAGATCTTAATATTAGTTCATCTCTTGTTTTAAATATTTAATCTTAATTATAATTTTATCCACCATAAATTTTATTTTCAAAGAGTAAAAGATTGATATGACATTTCACTATTAAATCTTTATGTTTTTAGAATCATTAGTGGTATTGACTCTTACCAATATTTTTTCTCTTTCTCACATATTATATTCTTAAATATTTTCTTAGTTGTTGCTTAATAATTGGGTATTTTTCAATATTACACGAAAAATTGATAAAACAATATTATTTGAGTAGGAAAATAGTTCAAATATAATATAAAAATATATTTTTAATAAAAATTTAATAGACAAAATTTTATTAATTAAAAATCTTAAATATTAAAAATTAGCATAGAAGGTATTGTAGTCCATAAAATAGGTCATTGCAGTTATATCCTTTCCCTATAAGTTCTTCCGTTTAATATTTTAGGGCTATTTTGATATATTAGTATTGTATTTATACTTTTATAATAATATAGGTTCTCATTTTTCTAAATGAATTTGGACAATATAATACATTCTCAAATTAAATTAGTAATAGGACATTATAATACGTTTTCGAATTAAATTGGTAATAGGAATTTTAAGAAGTATATCCTAAAATTAATATGATTATATGACTAAAGATATTTACTTGTTCAATTTTATATGAATTAGACAGCTTGAAAGTAATTAACTAATAGGATTCCAAAAGGTAATCATGTAGGATTCCTAACGTGTAGTATTATATTCTAAAACTAATATGATTATAAGGCTAATATCTAGAATTTCAGTTATGTCCTTTTAATATGCGTTATTACGTTTAATATTATAAGATTATTTTTATAAACCTATATTGTATTCATATTTTTTTAATAATATAGATATAGATAGATATCTTCGTAGAGCTCCTTTTGAATAAATGTTTGAATGGGTCCCACTTTTATAATAGATATATGGGTACTATAAATATTTTCCTCAATTAGCCACGTGTGGCTCCAAGATGTCACTTGATGGCCAAACAGGCATGTTGATGACACAGACAGCTTAAAGTTATATATATATATATATATATATATATATATATATATATATATATAGAGTACGGTTATGCCCGGGCAAAGCCCGCGACCAACGACTATATGAGCAGTTCGTGTTTAAATATACAACTATTTAATGTTTCCCTGCTACTCCCTCCTTTAAATTAGATGAGGTACTTTTCTTTTTAGTCAGTTTCAAAATAAATGACATATTTTTAAATTTGAAAATAACTCAACTTTAAACTCTTCATTTTACCCTTAATGAGAAGCTTTTTTAACCACACAAATGTCATGGCCCCACAAAGTTTTTACCCCTTAAGCTTTTAAGACCACAAGTTTCAAAAGTCTTATTTTTTTTCTTAAACTCCGTACCGAATCAAACTACCTCATTTAAATTGAAACTGAATAAGTAATTTTTAGTGGTAATATTATCCTTGTACCATTCAGAAGCTTTTTAAGTATACTTTATCTGACATACATTGTTTATCATAGTAATTTAATCATTTATTAATTCCTACATGATACAATTTAAATATTTAATTAAACTATATTTGAATTTGTAATTTTAAATTAGAGATTATTTGAGTGATTGTAAATTTTTATTATCAATTTCATTTCATTTAATTTAATTTAAGAGAATTCAAAAGAAAAAATGAAGATGTTAAAAAAAGTTCAAAAAATTGTATAGCGTATTATGACCAATAACATTTTGGGTCCTGGTTCTAAACAAACTTTAAATAATTAAAAGTAATAAAATAACTTAACTCTGTCATTTTCTCCATTGTTGTTGGCGTCAATTATGTGTATACTCGAGTGTTTTATTACAAAAAATAATAACTATTAAATGTAAATTAAAAATAATGATTATTAAATGATACTTCATGCTCTTTCTTTTTAAATAACAAGCCGTTTAAATTCGATCGATTTATGTAATGCCAATTACGCAAGCCGTAAATTGTATGTTCATCGTATGGTCAATATAAAAGTTAGCATTTTATACTCAAAACTTTCCTTTTAATGTTTAGTTTTGAAGAGACATGGATATAAAATTAAAAATTAATTTGTAAAGACCCATAAAACCATTTGATCCAAATTTTCTAGTGTACTTTTTTCCATGAAATTTTTTAATATCTTAAAAAGAGATAATTGGCTTACCAAAGGAAATTTACTTTCCCTTCTTATGCTAGCACTAACCCAAGCAAAGATCTTTGTAATTTACGGTATTTACTCTATTCTTCGTATTCTTTTTTATTTTATTTTTCACTCTCTTATTTTAGTAAATAATATTTTGACTAATATGATATTTCACATTAAATAATTAGCCCTTTTTTTGTATGCATAGTAATTATTCCTTTACCAAATTTCTAATTTGTCGTAATTCTTTAGATCATAAACTTTGAAAAAGGAAAATACTTCTCGCTGCATTATCTTTCAAACTTCAATATAAAATGAAATAAAATTTTCACCGCTCTCCGGTAAAAATATGAAAGATATCAAATACGTAGTACTTTAGCACATACACATTTATTAATGACAATAGAAGTTCAAAAATGTATCTATAAAGAAATGAGGATGAACAACTTAAATACTTAATGATCATAATATTATTTTAATAAGAGTTTTTCTCATTTTAAGTTTTTTTTTTCTTTTCAAACAACTGAATGAAACGAAAAGGAAACTATTTTTCTATTTTGATCTTTTATAATATATAGTTTCTGGCAAAATTTTTGAAGTTATATAGCGTTATAACAATTAACTTGACTAATTTATTTTTAATTAATCGAATATTAATTGGCTCATATATCAAGTATATTATATAATGATAGACTAAGTTTAGTTATAATATAATCATAATATTAGATAAATTTAAATCTGAATTCAAATAAGGTGTGGTAACTTTCTTTCAATCTAAACCACAAAAAAGTATTGAAAAGTTGAAAAATATGTGTCACGACCCCAAATTCCATCCATAGGATGTCGTGATGGCACCTAATCTCTAATACTAGGTAAGCCTATCAATGCGGAATAACAATTGAAATATGAAATAAATAAATCTACAATTCACATAATTACAACTCCCAAATTCCTGTAGAAATAAGTCACAAGCTTCTAAGAATTTATCCTCAATATATCTATATATCACGGTCTAAGAAAAATAAGGAAGCAACATAATAATGATAGAAGGGGACTCCGGAGTCTGCGGACGCTGGCAGATATACCTCGAAGTCTCCGTACACAGGTAGCTTACTGATGTCTCGACTGGTAGGATGTACCTGGATCTGCACAAAAAGATGTGCAGAAGCGTAGTATGAGTACACCACAGCGGTACCCAGTAAGTGTCAAGCGTAACCTCGGTAGAGTGATGACGAGGTCAGGTCAGGCCCTACTGGAAAAATAAAAGACAAGGTGAAATATTTAACAATATAATAAATATGAAATGACTATGGAAATGAATCAAGTAAGTAGTGTGTCACCAATTAGCTACGCAAAATAATGGCAAATAATACCTCGTGAAAATAAAACAGAATTCTTTTCAACTTTAAGAAAATCACAACAATAATCAAAGGTAACTGCGACCATAAATCAATATCAACAAAGGCACTCCCGAGGTACCGCCTCGTAGTCCCAAATCATAAATAAATTCACAATATCTCATTTCCTTATATCACCGCGGGAGCCTTCACATTTAATTTTAAAGAAAAATATTTTTTTACGAAATAGTATCCCGCGTTTTAGCCACCCTTATTACACAGCATGACTTCTAGTAGTTTCCCTACTAGCCACACGTATCAAGCCACCCTTATCCCACCGCATGCGTTTCAACACCCAGACCTTATACCACCGCATGCATATCAATATCACAATATATCAAAATTTGTACCTCAAGTGCCCAAATTATTTAATTTGCCAAAATAAATAACATCTACAATACTTTCCACAACAGGGAGCTCACGACTGAATCAGAATGAGTACAAAATCTCACAAAATATTCGGGAATAAATAAATCAACATAAATAATATTTAAAAAATTTTAATACGTTGCCTCAGTTCTGTCACAACCCAAAATCTCACCCGTCGTGATGACGCCTATCTCAATAATAGGCAAGCCGAAATTCTCAATAAAACACAATTTCTCTCAAGATTGAAAATATAATATTTAAATACAATACAAACACTCCAAAAAACCTGGTGTCACTAAGTACATGAGCATCTAATATGAATACAAGTCTGGAAAATATAGTCTATAATAGTCTGAGACCAAATACGGTAAACAAAGAGATAGAGAATGAGAGACAAGGTCTGCGGAACACGGCAGCTACCTCAAAATCTCTTGAAAACCAACCGCGCGAAAGGATCAACACCCGCTATGTCCGAAAATACCTGGATCTGCACACGAAATGCAGGGTGTAGTATGGGTACAACCAACTCAGCAAGTAACAATAATAAATAAGGAACTGAAGATAATAATGAGCTACACAGTTATGGTTCATTTCGAGTAATTCGAGCCAAGAATAGACATGCTATCAAATCTGGCAGATAAATATCAAATCAATTTTTATACAGTTCCTGTTCATGTAATCTGTATATCCACAATCTTTCAGAGATTTCACAACAATGACAGATAGCAACTAAGTGCAACAACAAATGAAAATCAAGTACAACCTCTTAGGACAACAATCACTCACTAGGCTCCCAGCCCTCATCACTCTCTCAATGGGTACCCGCGCTCATTGGGGGTGTACAGACTCCGAAAAGGCTCCTGCAGCCCAAGCGCTATAATCTGCACGGATAACTCACATGCCATAATATAAATATCCGGATCAACACGGCCAACTCACGTACTGCACGACCAACTCACGTGCTATAATATAATATAAGGATCCACACGGCCAACTCACGTGCTGCACGACCAACTCACGTGCTACAGTATAATATAAGGATCCGCATGGCCAACTCACGTGCTGCACGGACAACTCACATGCCATAGTATAATATAAGGATCCGCACGGCCAACTCACGTGTTGCACGGACAACTCACGTGCTGCACGGACAACTCACATGCCATAGTATAATATAAGGATCCGCACGGCCAACTCACGTGCTGCACGGACAACTCACGTGCTGTACGGACAACTCACGTGCCATAGTATCAATATCTTATAATCAGTCCCTCGGCCTCACTCAGTCATAAATCTCTCCAGTCTCTCGGGCTCTCAATAATCATGAAATCAGCCCAAACCACAATGATATGATGTATCAAAAATAATAACAGAGACTGAGATAAAATGTGCAAATAAAAACTGAGACTGAGTAAATATAGCATTTAGCAGGTAATTCAATAAGTACACAAACTTCGTGGGTCCCAACAGTTCTATCACATATCCTAAGCATGATTTCTAACATGATTTATAGTCAAATTTTATTAACACATAGAGAGAATATAGCTAACAACAAATTATTCAACTTTACAGTTTCCCGGGACGGACCAAGTGAATATCCCCTCGGTGCACATCCACACGCCAGTCACCTAGCATGCGCGTCACTTCCAAAATAATCACATGATACCAAAATCCAGGATTTAATACCCTCAGGATCATATTTAAAACTGTTACTTACATCAAGCCGTAAAATTCTTATTCTGCAATGTCTTTTCCTCGTGAATTGATCTCCAAACGCCTCGAATCTTGTCATAAATAATTCGTTTCGGTCAATAAAATTTATTGAAATTAATTCCATAAGAAAATAATGATTTTCCATAAAAATCCGAAAATTAGCTTAAAAATTGCCATTGGGACCCACGTCTCGGAACCCAACAAAAGTTATAAAAACCGAGAACTCATTCCACCACGAGTCTAACCATACTAATTTTACCAAAATCCGACATCAACTCGACCTCCAAATCATCAAATTTTATTTCAAATCCCTAAGTTCAAAACCACCTATTTACACCTCAAACACATGTAATCTAGTCGGATTATTCGATGATAATTCAATATTATGGAGTAGAAATGATCACAAGGGACTTACCTCAAGTTTTTCCGTGAAAACCTTGCTCAAAATCGCCCAACCCGAGCTTGAAATGCCCAAAAATGGCAAAAGCTCGGAACCCCTCTATTTTTGTACTGCCCAGAGGTTTTCGCACCTGCGGCAACTTGGCCTCTTCTGCGCCAACCGCATGTGCGGAAAAACTCCTGCATCTGCGCCTTTGCCCGCATCTGCGCTCATATAGGTGCGGAATTTCCCTCGCACCTGCGACCACTGCCCCATAGTCCATTTGCGCATCTGCTCTTGCCAGGCTCGCTTCTGCGAGCTCGCACCTGCGATGGAATTTTCTCAGGTGCGATTACAGTAGAGGGCAGAAACTTCAGCTAGTTCTTCTAAGTCCGAATTTGATCCATTAACCATCTGGGACTCACCCGAGGCCCCCGGGACCTCAACCAAATTTACCAAAAAGTCCTAAAATATCATACGAACTTAGTCGAGCCTTCAAATCACATCCAACAACACTAAAACATGAATCACACATAGATTCAAGCCTAATGAACTTTGAAATTTCCAATTTTTACAAACGACTTCAGAACCTATCAAATCACGTCTGATTGACCTCAAATTGTGCACACAAGCCATAAATGACATAACGGAGGTATTCAAATTTTCAGAATCGGATTTCGACCCCGATATCAAAAAGTCAACCCCCCGATCAAACTTTTCAAAAATTCAACTTTCGGCATTTCAAGCCTAATTCCACTATGGATCTCCAAATAATATTCCAGACGCGCTCCTAATCCCAAAATCACCATACAGAGCTATTAGAAACATCAAAATTCAAATTCAAAGTCGTTTACACATAGGTCCATATCCGGTCTATTTTTCTAACTTAAATTTTCAATTATGAGACTAAGTGTCTTATTTCATTCCGAATTCCTTCCGGACCCGAACCAACTAACCTGACAAGTCATAAATCAATTGCAAGACATAATTTGAGCAGTAAATGGGAGAACGGGGTTATAATATTTAAAACGACTAGCCGGGTCGTTACATTCTCCCTCTCTTAAACAAACGTTCGTCCTCAAACGGGTTTAGAATAATACATGGAGTCTCAAATAAGTGTGGATATTTGTTCCGCATCTCCTGCTCAGTCTCCCAAGTAGCTTCTCCGACTGGCTGGCCTCTCCACTGCACCTTCATTGATGCTATGTTCTTTGAACTTATCTTTCGAACCTGCCGGTCTAAAATAGCCAACGGCTCCACATCATAAGTCAAATTACCGTCCAGCTGTACTGTACTGAAATCCAGAATGTGAGACGGATCCCCAACATACTTTCGGATCAAGGATACATGGAACACTGGATGAACACCTAATAGACTAGGTGTCAAAGCAAGTTCATAAGCCTCCTCCCCAATTTTCTTAAGTATCTCAAAAGGCCCAATATACCAAGGGCTCTACTTGCCCTTTTTCCCGAACCTCAACACGCCCTTCATGGGTGAAATATTGAGCAGAATCTTCTCCCCAACCATGTGAACAACATCACGAACCTTTCTATCGGCATAACTCTTTTGTCTAGACTGTGCCATGCGAAGCCGTTCTTGAATCACTTTGACATTCTCTAAAGCATCCTGAACCAAGTCAGTACCCAATAGTCTAACCTTACCCGGCTCAAACCAACCTACCTGAGACCGACACCGTCTCCCAAATAAAGCTTCATACGGAGCCATCTGAATGCTTGACTGGTAGCTATTATTGTAAGCAAACTCTGCGAGTGGCAGAAATTGATCCCATGAACCCCCAAAGTCAATGACACAAGCACGTAGCATATCCTCCAATATCTGAATAGTGCGCTTGGACTGTCCGTCCATCTGAGGGTGAAATGATGTACTCAACTGAACTTGTGTGCCCAATTCTCACTGCACTACTCTCCAAAACTGTGAGGTAAATTGCGTACCCCGATCTGAAATAATGGACACCGGCATACCGTGTAGGAGAACAATCTTACGAATATAAATCCTAGCCAACCGCTCCAAAGAATAATTTGTACCGACTGGAATAAAATGTGCGAACTTGGTCAATCGATCTACTATCACCCAAACAACATCAAACTTTCTCAAAGTCCGTGGGAGTCCAACTACGAAGTCCATAGTAATACGCTCCCACTTCCACTCCGGAATTTCAAGTCTCTGTAGCAATCCGCCCTGTCTCTGGTGCTCATACTTTACCTGTTGACAATTTAAACACCGAGATACAAACCCAACTATATCTTTCTTCATCCACCTCCACCAATAGTGTTGTCTCAAATCCTTATACATCTTCGTGGTGCCTGGATGAATAGAGTACTGCGAACTATGAGCTTCCTGGAGAATCAGCTCACGCAACCCATCTACATTAGGAACACATAGCCTGCCCTGCATCTGTAATACATCGTCATCTCCAATAGTGACTTCTTTGGCATCACCGTGCTGAACCGTGTCCTTAAGGACAAGCAGATGTGGCTCATCATACTGGCACTCTTTGATGCGATCATATATAGAAGACCGAGAAACCACACAGGTCAAAACTCGATTCGGCTCGGAAACATCCAATCTAACAAACTTATTAGCCAAGGCCTGAACCTCCAAGGCTAAAGGCCTCTCTTCTACCGGTAAGTATGCTAAGCTGCCCAAACTCTCTACCTTACGAATCAAGGCATCGGCCACCGCATTGGCCTTTCCTAGATAATAGAGAATGGTGATATCATAATCCTTAAGAAACTCTAACCACCTTCGTTGCCGCAAGTTAAGATCATTCTATTTAAACAAATGTTGTAGACTCTGATGATTGATATATACCTCACACTGGAGACCGTACAAGTAATGCCGCCAAATTTTCAAGGCATGAACAATAGCTGCTAACTCAAGATCGTGGACAGGATAATTCTTCTCATGTACCTTCAACTGTCTGGACACATAGGCAATCACCCTACCGTCTTGCATAAGTACTGCGCCGATACCAATCTGTGATGCGTCACAATACACAGTATAAGACTCTAAACCTGTAGGCAACACCAATACTGGAGCTTTAGTCAAAGCTGTCTTTAGCTTCTGAAAGCTCTCTTCACATTAATCTGACCACCTGAAAGGAGCACCTTTCTGGGTCAATTTAGTCATAGGCGATGCAATAGACGAGAAACCCTCCACGAAACTACGATAATAACCGGCCAAGCCGAGAAAACTCCGAATCTCAATAACTGAAGATGGTCTGGGCCAGTTTTGAACTGCCTCTATTTTCTTCAGATCCACCTTAATACCTTCACTGGACACTATATGTCCCAAGAATGCCACCGAACTAATACAGAACTCTCACTTAGAGAATTTGGCATAAAGTTTCTCCTCTCTCAGCCTTTGTAATACAATACCCAGATGTTGTGCATGCTCCTCTTAGCTACGTGAGTACACCAGAATATCATCAATGAATACCACGACAAATAAATCAAAATATGACTGAAATACACTATACATCAAATGCATAGATACTGCTGGGGCATTGGTTAGCCCAAAAGACATCACAAGAAATTAATAGTGGCCATAACTAGTCCTGAATATCGTCTTTAGAATATCTGAATCTCGAATTTTTAATTGGTGATATCTAGACCTCAAATCAATTTTGGAGAACACCTTCGCTCCCTGAAGCTGGTCAAATAAATCATCAATACGCGGCAATGGATATTTATTCTTGATTGTAACTTTGTTCAACTGCCTATAATCAATGCACATCCGCATAGTAACATATTTATTTTACACAAACAAAATCGGTGCACCCCAAGGTGACACACTAGGCCTAATAAACCCATTTTCAAGGAGTTCCTGAAGTTGCTCTTTCAATTCTTTAAACTCAGCTGGTGTTACACGATACGAAGGAATAGAAATGGGCTGAGTGCCCTGCACCAAGTCAATACCGAAATCAATATCCCTGTCGGATGGCATACCCGGCAGGTCTACAGGAAATACATCCGAAAAGTCTCGCACGACCGGTATTGAATCAATAATAGGAGCATCTGCATCAACATCTCTCACAAAGGCCAAATATGACAAGCATCCATTTCCAACTATACGTTGGGCCTTCAAATAAGAAATTACCCTGCAAGGAACAAGATCTAGAGAACCCCTCCATTCAACCTTTGGCAACCCCAGCATCGTCAACGTCATGATTTTTGCATGACAGTCCAGAATAGCATGACATGGAGACAACCAATCCATACCCAGGATTACATCGAAATCAATTATACCGAGTAATAAGAGATCAACTCTAGTCTCTAGTTCCCCAATAGTTACCACACACGACCGATACACACGATCCACAGTAATAATATCGCCCACCGGTGTAGATACACAAACAGGTGAAACTAAGGACTCACATGGCATATCCAGATAATGAGCAAAATATGATGATACATATGAATAAGTGGAACTAGGGTCAAGTAATATAAAAGCCTCCCTGTGGCACACTGAAACAATACCCGTGATCACTGCGTCCGAGGCAACAACATATAGCCTAGCAGGAAAAGCATAGAATCAAGCCTACCCGCCTCCTGATCGGCCTCCCCCTCTTGGGCGACCCCTAGTTGCCTGCCCCCCACCCCGAGATGGCAGGGCGAGTGGTGTAACTGTTGGTGCTGGTGTCGTCAGTCGAGAACTATGTTGTGAAACCCCACTCAACAACCTAGGACACTTTCTCTTGAAATGACCAAATTCTCCGCACTCGAAACAACCCTTCCTCTGACGGAACTGTTGCTCTTGATAACCCGAGGGATGACCTGCAGAAGCCTGTGCGGACGAGGCATGATGAGAACTCTACACTGGTAATGCACTGAATGAAGACTGGCCTGAGTGAGCACTGTAAGAACCATGGCTAGCTGATGCACCACGATGAGCTAGACGACCCATCTGAGCATGTCTGTAAGAACAACCCCTACCACGGTGAAACTCACCCCCTGAAGGAACACCGCTGTAGTCACCCAGACCACGAGGCCTCTTAGCCTCTCTCTCTCTCCACGTTCCTGGCTATGAACCATCTCTATCTACTGAGCAATGTCCACTACCTCATCAAAAGTAGCACCAGATACTCTCTCCCTAGTCATAAGCAACCGCAACTGATATGTAAGGCCATCAATGAACCTCATAATCCTCTCCCTATTAGTGGGAACCAACCAGACTGCATGACGAGCCAACTCAGAAAATCTCATCTCGTACCGCGTCACAGACATATCACCCTGGCGAAGCTGCTCAAACTGTCTAGGCAGCTCTTCTATATGGGACTTAGGTACGAACTTCTCCAAAGAGACCACGGAGAACTGATGCCAAGTAAGGGGTATTGCGCCAACAGGCCTACGTCTCTCGTAAGTCTCCCACCATCTGAGTGCAGTCCCAGAAAACTGAAAAGTAGTGAATGAGACCCCACTGGTCTCCAAAATACCCGCTGTCTGAAGCATCCGTTGACACCTATCCAGAAAATCCTGAGCATCCTCTGACTCAGTACCGCTAAATGGTGGAGGTCAAAGCCTCTCAAATCTCTCAAGTCTCCTCTGCTCATCATTTGCCATAACATGAACTACCAGGGCCTAAGCAGCTGCAACCGACTGGGCTGGCAGTGCCCCTGGTATCTGAAGTCCCTGTACTACCTGGTCTGGAATACCGGCAACGGTGAGTACCTCCCCCAGCCTGAGAAGTGGCAGGTGCGGCCTGAGCCAAAACCACCTAAGCAAGGCCAGTGCAGGCTGCCAATATTTGGGCCAAAGTCTCCTGAATGCCTGCAATCTCAATGGACAC
Organism: Nicotiana tabacum; assembly: GCF_000715075.1. Lineage (NCBI taxonomy): Eukaryota > Viridiplantae > Streptophyta > Magnoliopsida > Solanales > Solanaceae > Nicotiana > Nicotiana tabacum. The sequence continues at coordinate 70,721,319 of NC_134083.1, read as the reverse complement.
AACTGGTGCATGAGCTGATCCTGTTGGCTCAACTATATCTGGAATTTGCTCTTATGCTAGAACAACTGGTGGTACTACAGGTGCTATTCCGACTGTGGTACGAACTACACCTCGACCTCTACCTCGGCCCCGGCCTCTCGCAGCCCTAACTGGTGGCACTGGTGGTTGACCGTCCGATCCGGTAGTACGTGTCCTCACCATCTGTGAGAGAATATAATAGTAGAAATTTAGTTTCCAGAATCAACAAATTCGCACGACAGAATACAAGAAAGTAAAATTTTCCTAAGGATTCTACTACCTCTCGAATATAAGTACAGATGTCTCCGTACCGATCCGCAAGACTCAACTAAACCTGCTCATGACTCGTGAGACCTATGTAACCTAGGCTCTGATACCAACTTGTCACGACCCAAAATCTCACCCGTCGTGATGGCGCCTATCTCAATACTAGCCAAGCCGAAAATCTCAATAAAACACAATTTCTCTCAAGATTGAAAATATAATATTTAAATACAATACAAACACTCCCCAAAACCTAGTGTTACTGAGTACATGAGCATCTAATATGAATACAAGTCTGGAAAATATAATCTATAATAGTCTGAGATCAAATACGGTAAAACAAAGAGATAGAGAAGGAGAGACAAAGTCTGCGTTACACGGCAGCTACCTCAAAATCTCCTGAAAATCAACCGCGCGAAAGGATCAACACCCGCTATGTCCGGGAATACCTGGATCTACACACGAAGTGCAGGGTGTAGTATGAGTACAACCAACTCAGCAAGTAACAATAATAAATAAGGAACTGAAGATAGTAACGAGCTACACAGTTATGGTTCATTTTGAGTAATTCCAGCCAAGAATAGACATGCTATCAAATCTGGCAGATAAATATCAAATCAATTTTTATACAGTTCCTATTCATGTAATCTGTATATCAACAATCTTTCAGAGATTTCACAACAGTGACAGATATCAACTAAGTGCAACAACAAATGGAAATCAAGTACAACCTTTTAGGACAACAGTCACTTACTGGGCTCCCAGCCCTCATCACTCTCTCAATGGGTACCCGCGCTCACTGGGGTGTACAGACTCCGGAGGGGCTCCTACACCCCAAACGCTATAATCTGCACGGACAACTCACGTGCAACTCATGTGCTATAGTATAATATAAGGATTCGCACGGCCAACTCACATGCTATAGTATAATATAAGGATCCGCACGGCCAACTCACGTGCTGCACGGACAACTCACGTGTCATAGTATAATATAAGGATCCGCACGGCCAACTCACGTGCTGCACGGACAACTCACGTGCTATAGTATCAATATCTCACAATCAGGCCCTCGGCCTCACTCAGTCATAAATCTCTCCAGTCTCTTGGGCTCTCAATAATCATGAAATCAGCCCAAACAACAATGATATGATGTATCAATAATAATAACAGAGACTGAGATAAAATATGTAAGTAAAAATTGAGACTGAGTAAATATAGCATTTAGCATGCAATTCAACAAGTACAAGACCTCTGTGGATCCCAACATTACTATCACATAGCCTAAGTATGATTTCTAAGATGATTTATAGTCAAATTTTATCAACACATAGAGAGAATATAGCTAACAACAAATTATTCAACTTTACAGTTTTCCGGGACGAACCAAGTCACAATCCCCTCGGTGCACGCCCACATTCCCGTCACCTAGCATGCGCGTCACCTCCAAAATAATCACATGATATCAAAATTCGGGATTTAATACCCTCGGGACCAGATTTAAAACCGTTACTTATATCAAGCCGTGAAATTCTTATTCTGCAATGTCCTTTCCTCGTGAATTGGTCTCCAAACGCCTCGAATATGGTCATAAATAATTCGTTTCAGTCAATAAAATTCATTAGAATTAATTCCATAAGAAAATAATAATTTTCCATAAAAATTCGAAAATTAGCTAAAAATCGCTCGTGGGGCCCATGTCTCGGAACCCGACAAAAGTTATAAAATCCGAAAGCTCATTCCACCACGAGTCTAACCATACTAATTTTATCAAAATTCAACATCAACTCGACCTCCAAATCATCAAATCTTATTTCAAATTCCTAAGTTCAAAAACCCCGATTTACACCTCAAAAACATGTAATCTAGTCGGATTATTCAATGATAATTCAATATTATGGAGTACAAATGATCACAAGGGACTTACCTCAAGTTTTCTCATGAAAACCTTGCTCAAAATCGCCCAACCCGAGCTTGAAATGCTCAAAAATGGCAAAAGCTCGGAACCCCTCTGTTTATGTACTGCCCAGAGCTTTTCGCACCTACGGCAACTTGGCCGCTTCTGCGCCAACCGCATGTGCGGAAAAAGTCCCGCATCTGTGCCTTTGCCCACATTTGCGTGCCTATTTGCGCTCCTGCACAAGCCGCTTCTGCGCGCGTCCCTCCGCATCTGCGCTCACGCAGGTGCGGAATTTCCCTCGCACCTGCGACCACTGCCCCATAGTCCATTTGCGCACCTGCGCTTTCCAGGCTCGCTTCTGCGAGCTCGCACCAGCGATGGAATTTCCGCATGTGCGATTGTAGCAGAGGGCAGAAATTTCAGCTATTTCTTCTAAGTCCGAATTTGATCCGTTAACCATCCGAGACTCACCCGAGGCCCCCGGGACCTCAACCAAATGTATCAACAAGTCCTAAAACATCATACGAACTTAGTCGAGCCTTAAAATCACATCCAACAACACTAAAATACGAATCACACATAGATTCAAGCCTAATGAACTTTGAAATTTTCAATTTCTACAAACGACTTCAGAACCTATCAAATCACGTCCGATTGACCTCAAATTTTGCACACAAGTCATAAATGACATAACAGAGGTATTTAAATTTTCAGAATCGGATTTCGACCCCGATATCAAAAAGTCAACTCCCCGGTCAAACTTCTCAAAAATTCAACTTTCGGCATTTCAAGCCTAATTCACTATGGACCTCCAAATAATATTCCGGACATGCTCCTAATCCCAAAATCACCATACAGACCTATTGGAATCATCAAAATTCAAATCCAGGTGTGTTTACATATAGGTCCATATCCGGTCCATTTTTCTAACTTAAATTTTCAATTATGAGACTAAGTGTCTTATTTCATTTCGAATTCCATCCGGACCCGAACCAACTAACCCAATAAGTCATAAATAAATTGCAAGACATAATTTGAGCAGTAAATGGGGGAACAGGATTATAATATTCAAAATGACTGGCTGGGTCGTTACAAGTTCCAAATTTAAAATATCAAATACTTCATATTAATAATATTTAAATTAAAGAAATTCCACCTTCAAAAAAATACACAGAATAAAAGAAATCAAGTTTTAGCTAAACAGGTAAAAATAATTAGCAGGAGAAGGTCAAACAAATTTAAAGTATATAAATTAGATCAATGATGGAGAATATAACAAAATTTAATAATTTAATTAATATACAACAGTGATCTACACAATTTTAAAACATAAACTTTCACATTTAGCCCGTGTACACACTCGTCACCTCGTGTACATGACTTTCATCACATTACAATTATCATATCAATACCAATCCTAGGAAAAATTTCCCTCACACAAGGTCAGACATGTCAATTACCCTGACTTGCTCCAATTTAATCAAGTAGTATGTCTTTTCCTCAATTTTCCGACTCCGATCAACTCGAATCTAGTCATAATTAATTCGATACAGTCAACAAAAATTATAGAATAAATTCCATAAGAAAATACTATAATTTTCAATAAAAATCTAAAATTAACTAAAACAATCGCTCGCGGGGCCCACGTTTCGGAATCCGGAAAAACTCACAAAATCCGATAACCCATTCAATTACGAATCCAACAATACCAGTTTCACTCAAATCCGACTCTGAATCGACACCGAAATCTCAAAAATTCATTTCTATGAGATTTCTAAAAATTTTCCAAATTTCCATCTCAATACACTAATTAAATGGTGAAAACAATGATATATTCGTGTATATTGACCAAATCCGAGTTAGAATCACTTACCCAAATATTTTTTCTTGAAAATCTATCAAAAATCGCCTTTCCTCAAGCTCCAATTCGTCAAAATGGCATAGGGACGAAGTCCCATTGCCCTCGATTCTGGCCTTCGATCATGGCCCTCGATCCTGAGCATCGACTCTGGCATCGATCCTGTCCCTCGATCCTGAGCATCGACCCTGGCATCGATACGAACTTATTTGAAACTTCAAATCACATCAAACAACGCTAAAATTATAAATCACACCCCAATTCATGCTTAATGAAATTTAAGAATTTCCAACTTCTACATTCGATGCCGAAACCTATTAAATCAAGTCTGATTGACCTCAAATTTTGCACACAAATCATAAATGACATAATGGAGCTATAAAAATTTTCAGAACTGGATTTCGATCGAGTGTGTTCGAAATTTTATTTGGAAGTCCGTAGCTTAATTAGCCTTGAAATGGCTAAAATAGGAATTTAAGTTTGGAAGTTTGACCGAGGAGTTGACTTTTGGGCATACGGAGCTATTGGAATCATCAAAATTCTATTCCGGGGTCGTTTGCACATAAGTAGACATCCGGTCACTATCTGAACTTAAACTTTAAAACTTGAAACTAAGTGTTTCAATTCATTCCAAAACCTCACCGGACCTAAACCAATTACTCCGACAAGTCATATATCAGTTATAAAGTACAGAATGAGCAGTAAATAGGGAAACGAGGCTACAACTTTTAAAACGACTGGCCGGGTCGTTACAATATGTAATTATGTTTTCCTACCTTAAATCTCATTTTATTTTCAAATATTTGTATAGTACAAAATAACAATTCCTTTCCCTATTAATTTTTTCTGAAGATTCTCTTAAAATGTTTCTTCTTGTTTACAAAATGACATTCCTTTTCCCTTGATTTTTCTGATAATATTGTTCATTAATTTTTCCCTGTTCAACGGAATGATGACATTCCTTTTCCTTTTTCTCGAAGATTCTCTAAAATATTGTTTATGGTTTGATAATTCAACAGCTTAAATACATCTACAATTTTTTTTTCTAAACTAAATTTAACATTGAAGTGTTTCCCAAATTAAACTTTAATTGACCCACTTAAATTATTGTGGCATTCGAGCTAAATTAAAATATTATAAGCTGTAATGTTTGTGATGCCACCCAGTTTAATATTAGCTATCTTAGATGTAGTCATGAATAAAAATAAAAAAAAGTGCAAACTGCAATACCACAAAATTTACATTTGAAAAGTGAACTTTCTAAACCTTTGGAACTATGCAAATTTTTTAAATTGCAAACCAACACAGTTTTGCCTGTTAGATTAAAGTCCAAAATGACAATAAATGGATAAAAAATAATAAGCATCAAATAGAAGTTCATTTTGTCTTATTTAAATAAATCGAAATCAAAAAGTATAATAGGTAGATTTGTATGGTATATGACAAGATTCCAAAATGAATATGTAGCCTACCTCTCTCAATCTCTATTTTATCTCCTAACATTATCATGTAAAATGGCTTTTGCTGGCATTTAACAGTTCTCAAAGGTTTGCTAAATTTACTAAAATTTTATAAAGATAATTGGAGTTAGTAAAGAGTTAAATAAGAGATAAAATTATACTCCAAGAGCTAGCATTTGAAAAGCTGTCATATTTATCTCAACTAAAAGATCCATTTATTCAAGTGGGGTCCAAATTTTCTTTTTCTATGTTAAAAGCAGTGATAGTATTTTAAGAGCCTACAAATTGAGCGTGTGGAAGAAAAATTCAAATGGGCCCCAGTTTTCTTGCAAAGTTATCCACGCCTATTACTATTGACTTGGTTGTTTTGTCAATTCTTGGAATAAAGTTAAATTTCTATGTTTTTTTTTTTGTAAATTCACATGATCCGGAAGCTCCTCTGGTTTGTGACTTGTTAATAGTAGTAAAGTAGTAGTAATAATAAAATAATATAGAGAGAGAGCCACAAAATCCACTGCCCATTCCCTGAAGTTTAATTCAGCTGTTTATTCTGGTCGCCAAAACTGTATACAACTATATTTTCAGCACTTGTACGTGCAGGAGAGCCTACTGTTAGCATGTACAATACAATACTAGAAGGACATATACGGGCGGTGGCTACCTTTTCACGTTGTTATCTTCGCTTGAATTGGCATTCATCACCTTCTGAATCTATGTGCACATAATGACTATTTTTCACTTTCAAATTCATTTATTGCATCTTATGGTTTACATTTGATATCAACTAAATGTAAGAACAAATAAATTTGAGACAAACGGCTTAAAACTAGACAGAATTGGAATAAGAAAGGAGAGGAGGAACAGATTAGAAGAAACAAATGATTAATAGCAAATAATGAAAGCAACTAAACATTCAAGTACAAACTAATAATCCAAGGGAGAAGGGGATTGGAACACATACATGTATTCTTAGTAAGGAAGAATTTAAGATGGTCCAATGAGGAAGTCTCGGAAAATCCCATAAACTCTTACAGATTTCTTCACAATCATCAAAAACTAGTGAGCTAAAACCCTAAAGAAAATTAGTACTAAGGGCAACATAAGACATAAATAATTACCTAAAACGGCTTTAGGCTACATCCTAATTAAAATAAGCTAAATACAACTTAACTAAAATAAGCTAAATCAGTCCATTTTGATTCTTTGTGCTCTTTCACCTCTTCAAAGTTCTTTATTGCGACATCCGTGGTCTCGATGACGAGTCTAACATTTTTGGGCGTCATCGTCCTTTCCCTCTTAAAATAGGATTTGTCCTCGAATTAAAATCGTGTAACACACTACAGAACCTGCAATAGTAAGTAATATATACCAAATATGCATGAATTTAGTAAAAAATAAAATAAGATATTGTTCATGTGTCCATTTAACCTAATCAAGTCTAGGAGGCATAAATACTCCTTTAACAAATATGTGCACAAATCGTCACAAGGAGTAATATAAATTCCCAATATAAATTCCCATATACTGACTAAATGCGACATTCATAAGTTCTTTAAACAAGGTAAATGTCTTATGTAGACCAAAACATAAGTATACCTACCATGTGTACATGCTAAATTTGGACCCACCAACATTTGTATTTTACAAATATAAACTTCTCCACATGCAACTTACCATCCAAAGGCATAGCATCAATCCAGTTATGAAAATGGACACTTAAGTAGAGACTCTTTAATTTTTCAAGTATGAACTACTTTGTGATAGAGCCTAAGTTTCTCATCATCCCACAAAGATTAAAATGTCAACAAAGTTAGCATCTGCCTGGCTTGGAAAAGACAAGACAAATAGGATGGAATAAAGAAACCAATGATTTCAAGAATTGACACTTGCATGCTTCCCACAAATCAAATTTTGGATGGATTATAATCAATATAGTTGAGTGACCTTACTAACCATCCTCTAATTGGTTGTTTGGTACTCTTACAACCTAAAAACAAAGGGAATCATTCCCGGGATCACACACAAATATCCCCCCACAACATCCTTAAGAACTCCATTAACTACCGATCGAAGAATTCTAGTAGCAACATAAAAGAATATTCGCAAGGTATCATACTATTGCAACTAAAAGGCTCATAAGTAAGAAATACCTTCAGTCTTAAAAACCCAAGTATTAGCATTAACCAAGAATACATACTATTCTTGAACTTAAATTTTTTTAAAGTTTCTTGAACCCAAGAAATCTTCTTCCTTAAAGTTCCTCTCTTGATGACCCTTCACAAATAAATCAAAGAAGTTAGTTACTCATCATAAAAAAAATTATCATAATTATGCTCCAATGAATCATCCAAAGCTCCAAGAATTTTCTTCCGTTCTAGCTTTTAGAAGCTTTGACATGTCTTTCCAAAATGCACTCTCAAGAATAGGGATAGAGCAAAATGGACACTAAAGCTAGCAACTATTAGTTTACTTCCCTTTCCCTTTTCAATCAAATCACAAGAACTCTCTCAAGGAATTGCACCTTTCAAGAGTCCTAATTCACAATTATCATCAAGTGCAAATAATTCACAATAAATGTATCACTTAAAGTAACATCATTATTGGTGTCCAAACATTCAATCCCTTAAGCTATCTTCAATTATGTGCTCAAGTGCATCATTAGGACAACACAAATATGGATTCTTATGTACAAAGCAAAGATCACCTTCAATGAATTTTCAATTCTACACTCACTAGACAAGTCAATATAAAGGAACCAAAAAAAAGATAAGGGAACTATGTCTGGGTTAAACTTGGAGATGAAAGTCTTCTTTCATTTCTCGACGATGAAGTAAAGACAAAGCTCATGAGCTTATTATCCTAGGCCGAACAAGTTGATAGAATCCCCTCTTTTACGTCCCCATCTTCCCCTAGTGTGGCGACATGGGGTCAAAAGAAGGAAAGAGTGATGGGACTGAGCTAAAGTCTTTCTATTTATACAACAAGAATTCAAATAGAATGGCAGTCCATTGCACGAAGCATCTCATGTTCATGCAGGATTCGGGAAAAGCTCGCACCCCAAGAGGTGTGATGTAGGCGACCTACCCAGACGGAAGTGCGGGGGATTGATTCCGCAACTCGAATTATAGGTCGCAATAACTTTATTGTTGCTCCGAGACTCCCCTTCATGAATTCAAATAGAATTGAAGGAAAATGAATGTGATAAGACAATAAAATTTTATTTTAAGCCCATTATCAAGAATGACCTCATCTTCAAACATGTCCATCAACTAGAAGTCTAGACTCACCATGCGAGTCATCACAATCTTTTACAAGATTACTCGAACGTCCACCTAAATCATGAATCTCATTGAATAGAATAAAACTTTAATCTTTTAACTTTGTTGTATTACTCCTTTCCTTTCACTTTATGTAACACATTCTGATTTACACATTTATAGGGGATACCACGTGGAAAGACTTATAGTAAGCTGGGTTCAGGAGGGTGTTTGGATTGAATTTTAAAAAGTAGCTTATAAGCTAAAAGTCAAAAGTCATAAGTTGGTAATACCCAACTTTTGAATTTTGGCTAATTTTTGTACTATTGATGTCTAAAAGTAAGTACTTTTAAGTATTTTTTATCATTGCCAAACACAAAAACTAAAAAAGTGCTTAAAAGCCAATTACGAAGAGAAAAGTGAATGTGATAAAGTTGACAAGTCAATATGGCAAGAAATTGTATATTTGCTGCTGGTCTCAAGACTTTTGAGGTTGTGGAGGTTGGTGACTACTGGTATGAAGTGATCGAAAGACGGAAGAACTTTGTAAACATAGTGTCTTTTGATAGAATCAGTCTGCTAAACCTTTGTCGTTGTATGGAAGATGAGTCAACAAAAAAAGGCAAAGTCTGCAGAAATTGGAAGTATCAAATCGAAAATTATACCTATCATTTTTATCTAAACTTTAATGGCATGGATAGATACATCAGAGTTGTGGCGATGAAACGAAGCAACAAATCGACAATCATCATTCCTGAGATTAGAGAGAATGTGGGATGGTCTGACTATGCTTCAAAAATTAGAAGGTTTATAGAGAAGGGTACATACAGAGCTCCTGTAACTGAGAGAAGAAAGGAAGATTCGGGGTATGTACAAATAGCTCATTTATCAGAATGGCCAAAAGATAAGGTGAAGCTGATTCCTGAAAAAGATTCTGCACAAAACAATTTTCGAATTGAGAAGAGTTCGATAAAGAGGAGGGTGGGCTTTCTTCAAAAGTGTTTACTGGGTTCTTTCAGACATAATACGATGACCCCTCCTAGTTGTAAAGAATTATAACAATGGACATGTAAGGTGTGGAAAGTTCTGACAGGTATAGTTGTAAAAGAAGTAAACAATGAATATTTTCTGTTTGAATTTCCTTCCAGATTAGAAGCAGAAAGAGTAAAAATGGAGAGATGGAAATACAAAGAGTGAATTGTATCTTGAATGGTGGTCCCCTGTTTCGATTTGTCTTCGAAAAAGTTATAAATCCAATTTCGTATGGATTAAGCTGGTGGGTTTTCCGATTCACTTCTGGTCAGAAGATATGTTTGAGGAGATAGGAGATCGTTTTGGGGGATTTGTAGACATTGATGAAGATACGAAATTCAGAAGACATCTGAGGTGGGCAAGAATCTGTGTAAAATTTTCCGGCAACAATGGACATTGAAGTTAAAGATCTGCTATTCAAGATTCCCCTTTATGTGGAGACTTCATCGTGGATGGAAGAGGTTCATCGGAACTGCAATGAACACCGCCAGAATTTTTCTTGGAATTTGAAAGGTTGTGTTGAGAAAATCAATAAGGAATCTCAAATTCCCAAGAGGACAATTAATGCAGGGGCAGCATGTGCGTAGAAACCAAAGCGCTGAAGCTACTAGAAGTTAATGATAATTTTAAAGAGGCACATATTTTTAAAGGGATGGGCCAAAAGTCAAATACTGGGAAAAATGGGCCAATACGTGTTAAAGAAAATGTCACAAGGGAAGTTGGGCCAAAGAAATACCACTAGAAGAAATAAAGAAGAGCAGAGTAGTAAATTAGTTTTTAGATCAAAATTTGTCGACCCTTATTTTAGGGTCCAGTCTAACGAAGGCAGGAAAAATTCTGATTTTCTCAATCCTTTCAACCCGATGAGAGATGATATAGAAGCCATCGGGGTTGGCGATGCGATACAGGAGAAAGACACTAGGAATATATCTCTGGTCTAGAATCAAGTTCAGAACAAATCTCGAGATGATACTTAAGATTGTGTTATCAATGAAGAGGAAAAACTTTTGAAGACTCTGCATGTAATCAAGATGAAGATTTTCTTGAGCATATTGGGAGTTTATATGCAATAGAAGAGCAAACTATCGATACTATGGTAGAAAATGAAGAGGAGAATCTTGTTGGGGTTGCATCTGGAAAAGATTTTGAATATAATACTTCACTTTTCTTCACTCAAAATTCTGCAGAAGAGATGGAGGTAGATGCTGCCCAGGATATCCTTATGCTACCGTGGTACAATGAAGAATCTTTGTGCTTACAAGAGAGATTAAACCAATTGGAAGCATCTAGATGGGTGAGTAGAAATATAGTCAGAATTAGCAAACAATTGGGAGTGTGCTTTGTAAATACAGAGGAAAAATTGTTGGAGCTTCTATTGCGAATTGAGGAAGATAGACCCAAAACACCTACTACTACTACTACTACTACTACTACTACTACTACTACTTCTTTTTCTTCTTCTTCTAGTAATCTCTCACCTAATAATAAGATGGAGAGGTTGCAAAAATCTTTGGAGTTTGGGGTGAGGTTTAAGGGAGAGTCTAGTAATAATGATGTTGTTGGGAGAAATAAGGGTAGGAAGGTCTTATTAATTTCTCGATGAAGTAAAAGATTATTTGTTGGAATGTTAGAGGGATAAATAACACGGAGAAAAGGCGCATGGTGAATCTTTTTCTGAGAAAGTATAATACAGACATAATATGCCTATCAGAAACTAAAATGAAGTAAGTGCATCAGTCATGTATCAGGCAGATCAAAGGTTCGAAGTGAACTGATTGGGTGGACTGAGGTCACAAGGTAGAAGTAGTGGTATCTTGGTTTACTGGGATAAGAGAAGATGGAGTTGTTCAGATAAACACATAGGGCAACATTCAATTACTGTATTTTTGAAGGAAGAAAATACTGATTTTCAATGTGCATTCACTGGTGTTTATGGACCCTGTGATAGGAAAACAAGAAGGATTTTATGTAAAGAGATGGAAGCAGTTTCTGGATTAGTGTCTATGCCATGGGTTATAAGAGGAGATTTCAATGTTGTCAGATTTGAAGATGAAAAGATGGGAAGGGCTAGGAATACAAGAGCAATGAAAGTGTTTAGTAGAACAATTCAGGATTTGGATTTGATAGATTTACCACTTCATGGAGGCACTTTTACATGGTTCAGAGGTAATGGTAATCAATGTGCATCAAGAATTGATAGATTTCTAATCTCAGAGAATTGGGATGATCAATTCAAATTCATAAAACAAAGAGCACTGCCTAGAGTTACATCAGATCATTTCCCTATCATACTGGAGTGTGGGGATTGGAGCAAAGGGAAAGGCTATTTTAAATTTGAAAACATGTGGTGTGAGCATAAGGATTTTAATGTACTTGTGGATAAATGGTGGAATTCATATTGCATTGAGGGGAACCCTGTTGTGATTCTAGCAAGAAAATTAAAATTGCTAAAGAATGATTTGAAGAAGTGGAATAAAGAAGTTTTTGGTAACTTGGAGGAAAGGAAATCTAAGGCTATGTCCAGGTTGGAGAGACCGGACCAAGAAAGAGCATACAATCAGATTAATGAGCAAGATGATGCTGATAGAATTTCTATCATTAATGAACCGGAGGAAATTGCTATTGAAGAGTAGATTAGGTGGAGATAAAAATCTAGATGTATATGGGTTGAAAAAGGTGACAGAAATACCAAGTTCTTTCACAAACAGGCAAATTCACACAAAAGGTTTAATACTATCGATAAAATGATGATAGAAGGGAAACTGGTGGAAGATGAAAAGCTTATCACAGAACATATTTTTAACTTCTATGAGAAACTGTTCTCTGAATCAGAGAATTGGAGACCATTATGGGCAGAAGAAGAGCTAGAAAAACTCACAGAGGATGAAAAAGAATGGATACAGAGACCATTTACTATGGAGGAGGTGGAAAAGGTTGTCAAGTTATTTAAGGGGGATAAAGCACATGGGCTAGATGGTTTCAACATGTTCTTTTTTCAAAATTGTTGGAACATAGTTAGGGAAGATATCTGGAGAGCAGTGGAGTAGTTTTATCAGGAGAGTACATTCACTAAGAGGCTAAACTCAACTTTCATTGCTCTTATTTCTAAGAAAAAGGGGGCAGTGGAAGTGAAAGATTTTAGACCTATCAGCTTGTTGGGGAATGTCTATAAAATAATTGCAAAGTTGATGGCTGAAAGATTAAAGATGGTGATAGAAAAATTAATATCAGATAATCAAAATGCCTTTGTAAGAGGAAGACAAATTATTGATGTTTCTATGGTAGCTAATGAGTGTCTTGAATATCTATTCAAGAGGAAGATTAAAGGGGTGGCCTGCAAATTTGATGTGAAAAAGGCTTATGATCATGTAAATTGGCCATGTCTGTTGAATTTGATGAAACATATGAATTTTGGGGAAAGATGGATTAGGTGGATAAAATTCTGTATATCCTCAGTTAGCTTCTCAGTTTTAATAAATGGGAGTCCATATGGATACTTTAATTCTCAGAGGGGGCTAAGACAGGGGGATCCATTATCCCCCTATTTATTTTTGCTGGTGATGAAATTTTTTAGCAGAATGCATTTAAAAGCAGAAAAGTTAGGGTGGATTAGAGTATTGAAAATTAGAAAAAGTGAGGGGGAAGAACTGTATGTCTCACACATACTCTATGCTGATGATACATTGATATTATGTGAAGCTGAAAGAGAGCAACTCTTACACCTTAGAGGAGTACTACTAGCTTTTGAAGTTGTCTCAGGATTGAAAGTGAACTTGACAAAGAGTAATGTATTTAGTATTAATGCCGAGTATTGTATTGATGATCTGGCAGATGTTTTGGGTTGTAAAGTGGAGCAGCTACCATCCACCTATCTGGGCCTACCACTTGGAGCAAAAAAGAATGATGCAAAGATGTGGCAGGGTGTCTTGGATAGACGTAGCAGTAAACTGGTGTCATGAAAAAGATAATATTTATCTCTTGGTGGTAGGCTTATACTGGTCAATAGTGTGATGGATGGTATACCTACTTATCTGATGTCTCTCTTTAAAATGCCAACATCAGTGTAGAAAAAATTAAATACTATGAGGACTAAATTTTTGTGGGAAGGTTATAATGATAACAAGAAATTTCACTTAGTCAAATGGCAGGAGGTGATGAAAGAAAAGAAAAGAGGGGGATTAGGAGTGAGGAATCTAAAAATGCATAACAAAAGTCTTTTATTTAAATGGATGTGGAGATATAATTATTATGGGAATAAATTATGGAAAAAGGTGACAGATGCCAAGTATGGCATGAAGGACATGTGGGCTCCTTGTTCAATTCAATTTTCTTCAAAAAGGGGAGTTTGGAGCACAATTAGAAATCTTTGGAATGAATATAGTCATTTTGTGAAACTGAAACTTGGAAATGGTAATAATACCTGTTTTGGTCTGATATGTGGTTGGAAAATAGAAGTCTTAGATCAAAGTTTCCTGGTCTATATAGTTGCTCTATTAGCAAAAATGGAAGAGTGTCAGACTTCTATTCAAGCACTGACTGGTAGCTAATCTTCAGGAGGGGGCCTCAATGACAGGGAAGTTGATGAATTTTCCCAATTGATACAGTTATTGGATAATGTTAGATTGGAGGACAACAGGAGAGACTCATTAATCTGGGCAACAAGTAATGATGGTATTTTCACAGTCAGCAGTTGTTATAGCTTGTTACAAAAACAACAAGGGCTTTATCAGTCAAATTGGCCATGGAAAGCAATATGGAAGTCAAAAGCACCTATTAAAGTAGCCTGTTTTGGTTGGATTGCAGCAAAGGAAGCTTTTCTAACTCAGGAGAACTTGTAGAAGAGAGGTTTTGCTCTATGTAATTGGTGTTACATCTGTGAAGAAGAGGCAGAAACAGTCAACCATCTAATCATCCATTGAAAAGTGGCAAAGCAGTGCTGTGAGCTCTTCCTAAATATATATGATATCAAGTGGGCAATGCCTTCTAGTGTAAAGAGTTTGTTGGAGACATGGCAACAACAAAAAGTGGCAAAGAGTCAACCGATAGTATGGAGAACAATTTCTCTATGTGTGTTCTGGACAATATGGTTGGAAAGAAACAAGAATTACTTTGAAGGGGAAAGGCAGCATGTATCCAGGATTTAAAATATGTGCTTATTAAACTTGTATTTCTGGTGTAAAAGACATGTAATGGAAAATATAAAACAATATATAAATTTTCTAGAGGAGCTAAGAGGAATGTAGTTGCTTTGTTGTATTAGTTTGGATGTTTGTAATTTTGTACCATCTTGGTACCTTTTAATAAAATCTTACCTTATAAAAAAAAACCAATTAGCACTTAAAATAAGTAAATCCAAACACCCTCCAAGTTTAGGACGTCAAAAAAGCCCCTGAATCTAATGTGATAGCAACAAATAATAAGGGGATTTTGGAGAAATATATATAATGCTAATTTACAATAATTATGTAGTAGGTGAGCAAAACATCACACACTCTCTCTATATATGTATGTATAATATTTATTATACTAATTATTCTTTGTTTAGAGCATATAGCGGATACTTATAGGTGATATCAATTAGTTTAGATCAAACTAGTGTTTCCGGTAAGGGTACTTACGTGTAACGATTCGACCGGTCGTTTCGAGAGTTATAATTCCATTTTCTACATTCCTACTCCTTTTTGTATTATTCAGCTATATTATATTATATCAGGTTAGTTGGTTCGAGTACGGAAGGAACTCGAAGTGAAATGAGACACCTAGTCTCATAATTGAAAATAATTGAGTTAGAAAAGTGGACCGGATATGGACCTATGTGTAAACGACCTCGGAAGCCTATATGAGAAGCAACAACATATACTAAAAGAAATCTAACGTTTAAGACCACAACCAAGTCAAACTACCTCATATGAACTGAAATGGAGGAAGTAATATATATTTGCTAACCTATATAGTAGTAGGTTAACATTATATACATAATTTAGTTATCCAAAATGTTCATATTATTTGTTGTCACCGTATTAAACTTGGGTGCTTTTTTGCCACTTCACCAAAATGCACCATTTCTTTTTCCTATTTTGGTCCAGAAATATTCACCATTTCATCTCTGCAATTTGCATTTCGCACCTCTGCAACCTATGTGGGAAACAAAGACAACACTTTTATTTTCCATCTGCCATTCTTCTCAAATTGCTAGACTTTTTCCAGTATCTTTTTCTCTCACAACTTGACAATAATGTAATTAAGTAAGATTGTGCTCTAATGTCGCTTCATTTAAGTGAACAGAATATGGTGTAAATTTTGTCTGTTTGCATTTTGATTTGTTTATACCCAATACTTAGTCTTTTTGGTTCCAATAGAACCCACCATTTATTGTTCCATAATTGGATTTTACAGATTCAAGATTCGGTTTTCTTCAATCACTGAACAAGGAGACTATTTAAATAATACAAATCTTATCTTTTGTTGTTTTGTTTTTATTATTCTTTTGAATCTGTACTAAATCTTGGGAAATCAAACGATTACCTTGTTGTTCTGCTAATTGCTCTTCGTTGCTATGGAAGAGTGAGAAGAGGAGTGAATTTTGATGATTCCAATAGTTCCGTATGATAATTTTGGGCTTAAGAGCATGTCTGGAATATTATTTGAAAGTCCGTAGAGGAATTAGGCTTGAAATGCCGAATGTTTTATTTTTGAGAAGTTTGACCGGGGGTTGACTTTTTGATATCGGGGTCGGAATCCGATTCTGAAAATTAAAATACCTCTGTTATGTCATTTAGGACTTGTATGCAAAATTTGAGGTCAATCGGACGTGATTTGATAGGTTCCGGATTTGTTTGTAGAAATTAGAAATTTCAAAGTTCATTAGGCTTGAATTGGGGTGTAATTCATGGTTTTAGCGTTGTTTGAGGTGATTTGAGGATTCGACTAAGTTCTTATGATGTTTTAGGACTTGTTGTTATATTTGGTTGAGGTCCCGAAGGTCTCGGGTGAGTTTCGGATGGTTAACGGATCAAAAATTGAACTAGAACAGTTGCTGCAATTTCCTTCTATTGAAAATTTCTTCTACCAGATTCGAGCCCAGAAATCTCTCAGAAATCGAGCGCAGATCGAGCCCAGGGTCGAGGGCCACGATCGAAGCCATGATCGAGCCCAGGGTCGAGGGTCATGGTCGAAGGCCGGGTCGAAGACATGATCGAAGGCCTAGGATCGAGAACCAAGATCGAGGGCCAGGATCGAGGGCCAGGATCGAAGGCCAAGATCTAAGACCTCGATCGAAGGCCAAGATCGAGTCAGAATCGAGAATGTCTGGGCAGAATTATAAAAATAGGGACTTCGTCCCATTTGCCATTTTTGACAAATTAGAGCTTGAGGAGAGGCGATTTTTGATATATTTTCAAGGAAAACTTGAGGTAAGTCCCTTGTGATCATTTCTACTCCATAATATTGAATTATCATTGAATAATCCGACTAGATTACATGATTTTGAGGTGTAAATCGGAGATTGAAACTTAAAAATTTGGAAATAAGATTTGTAGATTTGAGGGTCGAGTTGAGGTCGAATTTTGGTAAAATCGGTATGGGTAGACTCGTGGTTGAATAGTCTTTCGGATTTTGTAACTTTTGTCGGGTTCCGAGACAACAGGCAATTTTTTTTTAGCCAATTTCGGGTTTTGTTCTAATTTTATAGTTTTTCTTGTAGAATTCATCCCATTAGTGCGTATTGATGGTATGGTACTGATTGTGAATAGATTCAGAGCATTTGGAGGCCGAGTCCAGAGGCAAGATCATTGCGGGTTAGAGATTTGACCGGTTTGAGGTAAGTAACGATTGTAAATCTAGTCATGAGGGTATGAAACCCCGAATTTCGATCATTCTACTATTTTGAAGTGACGCGCATGCTAGGTGACGGGCGTGTGGGCGTGCACTGTTGGGGATTTGTGACTTGGTCCGTCCCGTAGCAATTATAAAGTTGCATACTTTGTTGAAACCATATGATACTTATATGTTTTAGAAAGAATTTCTGTAAATTGGGCTGAATGCCATGTTTGCGCCTTGAGCCAATGTTGTTTGGACCCTTAGGGGCTGTTTCTTACCATCCTCTCACTGTTTTTGATTGAAAATCTATACTCAGTCATGTTTATACTTGTTTACCGCATAACTCAATTCTATGACTCTATTTTGATGCATATAAATGTTTTGGACCGAATGCCCTATTTTACTGAAATGCCCGAGTGGCCTGATTTGTGAGGATGAGTGTGGATCGGGGCTGCCCGCCTGCAATATACTTTATGACTGAGTGAGGCCGAGGGCTTGATTTGTGAGGATGAGTGTGGATCGGGGCTACCCGCCTGCAGCATATTTATGACTAAGTGAGGCCGAGGGCCTGATTTGTAAGGATGAGTGTGGATCGGGGTTGCCCGCCTGCAGCATACTTTATTATTATCGCACGTGAGTTGTCCGTGCAGATTATAGCGCTTGGGATGAAGGAGCCCCTCTGGAGTCTGTACACACCCCCAGTGAGCGCAGGAACCTACTGAATGCGAGTGCCGAGTGCCGAGTGCTGAGTGACTGGGAGGCATGAGCGATTGTGAGGTATGCCCTAGTGGCAAGAGTGATTGTGAGGTATGCCCGAGTGGCACGAGTGACTGTGAGGTTTGCCCGAGGGGTTGTATATGAGTGATGTTTTGCCCGAGGAGCTGTATATGAGTGATGTTTTTCCCGAGAGGTTGTTTATGATTTCATCATTTTTGCTCACCTTTGCATTGAGCTTTTGTTTGAAAACTGTTGGAAAAATATCTTTAAATAATTTTTACTGGAACCGGGTTTAAACGAGATAATTTGATTCAAACACTGATTTTTAAAGCATGTTGTACTTTACTGAGATTTCATGATATGAATGTTATATATTTTATTGATCGTCACTACTGCTCAGTCTTTATTTATTGTTGTTACTTACTGAGTTGGCGTACTTACGTTACTCCATGCACCTTGTGTGCAGATTCAGGTGTAGCTGGACACGGTATCGATTATTGAGTATTTTGGTTGTAGATTTTTCTTGGAGATAGCAAGGTAGTTGTTTGGCGATCGCAGCCCCTGCTCTTCTCCCTCTTATCTTCCTCTAGTTGTATTTAGCTATTTTCCAGGCTGAGTTAGCCTTGATATTGTTAGACAGATTGTAGAAGATGCTCATGACCAGTGACACCCCGATGTCGGGCTTTTCTTTTCCGCACTTATGTTTTTCTTTAATTTGAACTCTTTAAATGGAGGTTTTATGTTAAATAACCTTAAAATTATCTTTGAAATGCAAAATATAGGTTTGTTTTAGAAATGAGTCGGCTTGCCTAGTTTCACGATAGGCGCCATCACGACAGAGGTTAGTTTGGGTCGTGACAGATTGGTATTAGAGCCTTGGTTTCATGGGTCTCACGAGTCATGAGCGGGTTTAGTAGAGTCTTGCGAATCGGTACGGAGACGTCTGTACTTATCTTCAGGAGGCTGCAGAACCCTTAGGAAAATTTCACTTTCTTGTATTCTATCGTGCAAAAATGATTCAGCTTGAGACATAAATCTTTGAATTCCTTCCACGCATCTCGTATGTGCACATGGGCGCTCGATATCTGTTGTGCTTCACCAGTTTATGATTCTATGAACGAGGTTCGAGATGTGTATTATGTGTTTTGGTGATGGGCTAGTCTGGAGGACTTGAGGCCAGGTTTAAACCATTGTTTTGGCTCGGTAGCTTCAGTTGTAACCTATGCATTTGGACTCATATGTCTGATAATGTCCCTACGAGTTGAATTGTGGCTCGATGAGCAGTGGGATGGCTTTGTGGTGAGTATGAAGTAACTGCGGGAAGTGTTAAGACTATGTAAACATGACGGGAAGTGTTTCGCAGTGGTTGAAGTATTAGCAGGTCAAGTAGGAGAAGTAGAAGTTGAGAAGTTTCTTAAAGGAGATGATTTAATCGAAGTAAGAGTGGCAAATTAGTATATGAATTCACTAGTAGGGTAGTCGTGTGCCTTGAGAAAGTGTAGAATGGTTTGGAATCGTGTTAATATGTGAATCAACCTGCATACTCTATTTGGAGTGATGGTTAGTGTACAAAAAAAAAAAGCAGAAATGAGTGTGTTTGAAATGAATAGAGGCATGAAGATCTGATTATTGTGTCAGGTGCAATATGACTTGAGTTCGGAAGGTATTGTTGACGCACAGTTGATGTCAATAGGGAAAGTGCAGACTTATATAAATGGTGGGCGAGCATGAACTCTGGAGAATTTACGAATTTCGTAGTTGTTGCACTCAATACAGTGTCATTGGGAGATGTCGGTAAGGAATTCCACATGTAGGTTATCTCCTGTGTGCAGCTAGCAGTGGCGTGATGTTGATGAAGCTTTTGTGAGGAATATTACTAGCTACCCGGTATGAGGTCGCGTGTGTAATTTTGGCTGGAGATTTAGAATGTTCATGAAAGGCTTAATAAAAAACTTCAAGAAGTCTGGCAGGTTAACGGTGCGAGACCTTGGTAATTGAGAAGGAAAAATCCTTACGGGTTCTAATTTTATATAATTGAAGCTTAAGGCTAAGTGGGGGAGTCTGCTATCGACGAGTTGATTGCACGGTTATGGGTTGTATTAGTTTCGGTTCGGGGTATACCGGTGAATCAGTTATGACTTGAAGAGGTCGAGATCGAGGATGACTCGGGTAAAGGAATTTTTGGACACAAGTTGTATTACACTCTATGGTTATGGGAGGACCATAAAAATAATTGAGTGTTTATTCACAGAGAATGTGGTGTACATGTAGCGGAAATTTGCTCGGTTGCGTAGGAGTGACGGTTACTCTTTATTCCCTTAGGTGTTGATGTGCTAATGGGGCACATGTCGTTTCGGTACGTTTGGTCGGTTAATTCGAGAATGGTTACAATGGATTCAAGATTTATAAATATGGCTAGAAAACTAGGAGTTGCATTGAACAGTGTTGAGACTCGTTGCATCTCATATGATTGTGAATTATGCATTTCAGTATCAAGAAGGTGAAGGAAACGGTTTTAGGTTCCTATAAAGTCTCTTCGGAGTAAGCATGTTTGGTTGTGGAACCTTTGGAATACATAAAAAGGGTATTCGGCGGCTTATAAGCCTTAGGGCGGTGTGATTCTATGCTAGAGTTCGTGGGGCCAGTTTTAGTTAATGATAGTAGTGTTCTAATAAGGAAATAAAATAGCAATTTGAAAGCAATTTGTAAAGGACTTAGAGAAATAGGACAGTTTGGAAGTAGGTTGGGGTAGCATAGTAATGGGTATGATCGGTTATTTGTGTACTTATGACGTGGCTAGTATCTACAGGTGCTTCGTGAAATTGCTCCCGGATTTGGCAACCTTTGTGGCTTGGTGAAGTTAGAGGAATTCGGTTCAGATAGCTTGATTATGTGCAAAATAGATTTCAAAGTGTTCATGATGGGTTCTACCATGGTTTAAATCGGATAATTTCTACCGATGTATGGAGCGTGTTGTGTGTTATGATTTTCTCCTAGAAAGAAGCAAGAAAGAGGTTTCTGACTAATAAGGTATGTAATTTGCTAGTGACTTAGAGTTGATAATGGAATTCTTATGCTTGTCACATGATGGAATAACAAATGTGGTGTGGTGTGCGGGAATATGATTTACAAGTACCAGGTCACAGTTCAGTTTTGAAGGGAAGGACATAAATTCTTAGGCAGCATGAACGGTTTCCGATGACTAGGTAAATGATATTACTATCTGGTATAGCTTGATGAGAGTGTACATTTTAGAAGGGGCAGTGTGTTTTGATTTATGGGTACTTCGCTGGTATTGCGGCATTCTCCTGGTTGATCAATTGTTGATATTCAAATTTTTGCCAGGTGGCACGGAAGAAGTTTCAAAGTATTTCTCGTGGGAGGATTGAGTATGAGAGAGGTGTTAGGCATTTGGGCGGTGGAATCAAATAGGGTGATTCATGTGTTCTATGGAATTAAAGATTGGGAGTTCTCATGAACAGATTGTTTCATGGGTGTGGACTGTGAAGTTGTGGCCGGAGCTAGCCAGATGATAGAAGGTGTTATGATTCCGTCATTGTGGACTTTCGGAGGTTATTTATCTATTGGTGGCTGACCATAGTTGATTTGGGACCCATTGGTAGGCCCAATTAGGATGTATATTCTACACCGAGCCGGATTGATTGGCTCCATACTACTATTGTTGAAGGATGTGCCATTCGGTTGATGTGAAGCTTATTCGTGTTCTGGAATGATCTGTGAGTTACTCTTCTATGCTACGAAGAGTTGTGATTCGTTGGTTATATGCACATATGGTGCGGTTCTATTATGGCCTTATAGCGGAATTTGAGCGAGAATAGTATTGGATATTTCTTGGTTGATGACGTATTGGTCATGTTCTTTCGGATTTTATATGTCATGGTGTCATTTGCTTCTCTGTGGTTATAGTAATGCACTTTGGGTACTTGATATCGAATTGCGCATGGTTATTGATTTTAGCAGGGTGGCTTGAGGTGTTTCATATGGACCAGTATTTGTATAGGGTCGCGTATTGCAGCAGAGTTATATGGAAATATGATCCCTTGTGTAAGATTCGTATGTTATGGTTCTGCGGTGTGTGATGGGTTCTTAGCATTGCGTCGGGGTAGTACTCGTCGAGCTTGCGGAACGGTTCTCCTGTTTGGGTCATTATTACGATTGGGTACATTTGGAATATTGCTATCTGGTGCACGGATTGCACGGGTTGTGGCTTTAAATTGTATTGATGTGTCATGTCACTAGAGTGGTCGTGTTGGAGGAGACGAGGTCATTGGGCCTAGAATGGATGCTATCAGATTTGATTGTGGTATAATTAGAAGGATAATATCGGAAGTCGGCTTTGAAATTGGCTATAGTCCTTGTAGAAGGAACGAGAGCTCCATGACCTGTTGGTCTAATGAATGGCTATGAATTTGGTATGTTTCTTTCATCATCGCCAGTGTACAAAGGTTTTGAAAATGAGGTTTTGTCTGATATGAGTTTATTACTGGCACTGGATTGATTTGAGCCGATACTGTGATTTGAAATCATTGCTTCGAGCATTCGAGCTATGCGGTATTTGAATTTGAGTATTTGAGTTATGGTTACGGCTTTTGGTACAAATTGTTCAGACATATACGGTATGTAGATGCAAACTTCTCATCTTATAGGAAATTTCGGACGTTGGAAATTTGATTTGAAGGCTTGTGGGCTAGGTTGAATTGAGAAGTTTCAGTTATGCTGTGCTATCAGACCTGTATGAGATAGGGTGACGTGGGATCATCCCCGGGTATGTGCATGTGAAAGCTACACAATGATTTGATGGCTTTTGGAACAACTATGGGCACGTTCGAGGACGAACGTATGTTTAAGTGGGGGAGGATGTAACGACCCGACCGATCGTTTCGAGAGTTATAAGCTCGTTTTCCCTATTCCTACTCCTTTTTGTATTATTCAGCTATATTATGTTATATCGGGTTAGTTGGTTCGAGTCCGGAAGGAACTCGGAGTGAAATGAGACACTTAGTCTCATAATTAAAAAAAAATTAAGTTATAAAAGTGGACCAGATATGGACCTATGTGTAAACGACCTCGGATTTGAATTTTGATGATTCCAATAGTTCCGTATGGTGATTTTGGGCTAAGGAGCGTGTCCAGAATATTATTTGAAAGTCCGTAGAGGAATTAGGCTTGAAATGCCGAAAGTTTTATTTTTGAGAAGTTTGACCGGGGGGTTGACTTTTTTATATCGGGGTCGGAATCTGATTCTGAAAATTGGAATACCTCTGTTATGTCATTTAGGACTTGTGTGCAAAATTTGAGGTCAATCGGACGTGATTTGATAGGTTCCGGAGTTGTTTGTAGAAATTAAAAATTTTAAAGTTCATTAGGCTTGAATTGGTGTGTAATTCATGATTTTAGCGTTGTTTGAGGTGATTTGAGGATTCGACTAAGTTCGTATGATGTTTTAGGACTTGTTGGTATATTTGGTTGAGGTCCTGAGGGCCTCGGGTGAGTTTCGGATGGTTAACGGATCAAAAATTGAACTAGAACAGCTGCTGCAATTTCCTTCTGTTGGAAATTTCTTCTGCCAGATTTGAGCCCAGAAAGCTCTCAGAAATCGAGTGCAGATCGAGCCCAGGGTCGAGGGCCACGATCGAAGCCATGATCGAGCCCAGGGTCGAGGGTCACGGTCGAAGACATGATCGAAGGCCTAGGATCGAGAACCAAGATCGAGGGCCAGGATCGAGAACCAGGATCAAGGGCTAGGATCGAAGGCCAAGATCGAGGCAGAACCGAGAATGTCTGGGCAGAATTATAAAAACAGGGACTTCGTCCCATTTGCCATTTTTGACAAATTAGAGCTTGAGGAGATGCGATTTTTGATATATTTTCAAGGAAAACTTGAGGTAAGTCCCTTGTGATCATTTCTACTCCATAATATTGAATTATCATCGAATAATCCGACTAGATTACATGATTTTGAGGTGTAAATCGGAGATTGAAACTTAAAAATTTGGAAATAAGATTTGTAGATTTGAGGGTCGAGTTGAGGTCGAATTTTGGTAAAATTGGTATGGGTAGACTCGTGGTTGAATAGTCTTTCGGATTTTGTAACTTTTGTCGGGTTCCGAGATGTGGGCCCCACAGACAATTTTTTTTTTAGCCAATTTCGGGTTTTGTTCTAATTTTGTAGTTTTTCTTGTAGAATTCATCCCATTAGTGCGTATTGATGGTATAGTACTGATTGTGAATAGATTCGGAGCATTTGGAGGCCGAGTCCAGAGGCAAGATCATTGAGAGTTAGAGATTTAACCGGTTTGAGGTAAGTAACGATTGTAAATCTAGTCCTGAGGGTATGAAACCCCGGATTTCGTATCATTCTACTATTTTGAATTGAGGCACATGCTAGGTGACGGGCGTGTAGGCATGCACTGTTGGGGATTTGTGACTTGGTCCGTCCCATAGCAACTGTAAAGTTGCATACTTTGTTGAAACCATATGATACTTATATGTTTTAGAAAGAATTTATGTAAATTGGGCTGAATGCCATGTTTGGGCCTTGTGCCAATGCTGTTTGGACCCTTAGGGGCTGTTTCTTACCATCCTCTCACTGTTTTCGATTGAAAATCTATACTCAGTCATGTTTATACTTGTTTACCGCATAACTCAGTTTTATGACTCTATTTTGATGCATATAAATGTTTTGGGCCGAATGCCCTGTTTTACTGAAATGCCCGAGTGGCCTGATTTGTGAGGATGAGTGTGGATCAGGGCTGTCCGCCTGCAGTATACTTTATGACTGAGTGAGGTCGAGGGCCTGATTTGTGAGGATGAGTGTGGATCGGGGCTGCCCGCCTGCAGCATATTTAAGACTGAGTGAGGCAGATGGCCTGATTTGTGAGGATGCGTGTGGATCTGGGCTGCCCGCCTGCAGCATACTTTATTATTATCGCACGTGAGTTGTCCGTGCAGATTATAGCGCTTGGGCTAAAGGAGCCCCTCCGGAGTCTGTACACACCCCCAGTGAGCGCAGGTACCTACTAAGTGCGAGTGCCGAGTGCTGAGTGACTGGGAGGTATGAGCGATTGTGAGGTATGCCCGAGTGCCAAGAGTGGTTGTGAGGTATGCCCGAGTGGCACAAGTGACTGTGAGGTTTGCCCAAGGGGCTATATATGAGTGATGTTTTTCCTGAGGGGCTGTTTATGATTTCATCATATTTGCTCACCTTTGCATTGGGCTTTTGTTTGAAAACTGTTGGAAAAATATCTTTAAATGATTTTTACTGGAACCGGGTTTAAACGAGATAATTTGATTCAAACTCTGATTTTTAAAGCACGTTGTACTTAGATTTCATGATATGAATGTTATATGTTTTATTGCTCGTCACTACTACTCAGTCTTTATTTATTGTTGTTACTTACTGAGTTGGCGTACTTACGTTACTCCCTGCACCTTGTGTGCAGATTCAGGTGTAGCTGGACACGGTAGCGATTATTGAGTGTTTTGGTTGTAAATTTTTCTTGGAGATAGCAAGGTAGCTGTTTGGCGATCGCAGCCCCTGCTCTTCTCCCTCTTATCTTCCTCTAGTTGTATTTAGCTATTTTCCAGGTTGAGTTAGACAGATTGTAGAAGATGCTCATGACTAGTGACACCCCGATGTCGGGCTTTTCTTTTCCGCACTTCTGTTTTTCTTTAATTTGAACTCTTTAAATGGAGGTTTTATGTTAAATAA
This sequence comes from Nicotiana tabacum, assembly GCF_000715075.1. NCBI lineage: Eukaryota > Viridiplantae > Streptophyta > Magnoliopsida > Solanales > Solanaceae > Nicotiana > Nicotiana tabacum. The sequence continues at coordinate 70,695,266 of NC_134083.1, read as the reverse complement.
CCTTGAAATTATATTTGAAATGAAAAATATCGGTTTGTTTTGGAAATGAGTCGGCTTGGCTAGTTCCACGATAGGCGCCATCACGACAGAGGTTAGTTTGGGTCGTGATAGTACGAGATTTGGAGAGCTCATAATTTGCTTAATTTATCTAGTTTTGCTATGCTATGAACCTATGAATATAGATAATTTACATAACCGACCCACAACTGATTTTTTGGATTGATGCATAATTGATTGATTTTGTTTCAAACCAAATTTAATTTTGAAAAAACAATGTAGGCAAGAGTATTAGTAAAACAAATTTTCATTAAATTTAAAGTCTAATACATGTATATAAACCTTATATATTAAGTAAAACATCCATCACAAATACAAATAATCTAATGATTATTCTTCATATATCCCAGTGATATAGTTTGTGTATAATTTGTCACGAACCAAACCACCCTTTAGAGTAGAGACATGTTTGTTTACTTGGTTATTTCCACTACGTTTGTTTTGTTTTTTATCCCCCAATGCTCATGCAATACGTGTGTATTTAAAGACGATCTACTATATTGGGTCTTTTTGTTTTGGTGTGAAATGATGTCCATTCCACATGAACCATAATGGTTTTTACTGCTGTTTGGAATTTTGTTGCTTGAGTTTCCGTATCAACGTAGGTGACAATGATTTCCTAGCTTTCGACTTTTCCTATTTACTGAACTTCTGCAGAAACGTACTAAGGGTGCAATGGAGGTCAGGGGCGGCTCAATGATATTTGTGGCCTAAAGTCAAACTTCAAAAGGGGCTCTAAGATTTTTGTTGTAGAAGAAAACTTATAATTTTATTTGAAATTTATTTTTCTAGCTTTTTGAGATGTGAAATTATTAATAATTTGTTTGTAATCGATTTCTTCTAATAATTCTTTTTCAATTGATAATATAGCTAATCCATTTAATCTATCTTGAGACATTGTTGATCTTAAGTAAGATTTTATTAATTTTAATTTTGAAAAACTTCTTTCCGTTGAGGCAACTGTTACTGGAATTGTTAACATTATTCTATAAGCAATATAAGCGTTTGGAAAAGAATCAAGTCTTTTTATATGATTAAGTATATCGATTAGATTATCATCTTCTACGTGTATTATTTCCCTTAAAACTTTTAATTCATAAAATAAGTCTAAACCATCAATATTAGAGTTACTATTATATTTCAAAGAACATTTAAGGTTAAGACAATTTTTATTTAAGTTCTCATCATCTAGAGATCTCAATGTTTTGCCACTAAATAGGAAACCAAAAATATTTTCATACACTTCAAATTGCTCAAATCTACTTTGAAGTGAAAAAATAGCTTGGTCTACTATGTATAAGAAGTAATCAACTCTAAAAGATTCTTCAAGAGATTTTGTAATTTCATTATCAACGTTCTCATCAAATTGTTTCTTTCTATATATTACACATTTATTACGAAATTCAGGTTCTATATTCAACTCATATGCAATTTCCTTAGCAGAAATCATGGCAGTAGCAAATCCTTCTTCTCTATATTTTTTGAAAAAAGAAATCAAACCCCTAAGTTGATCTATGGCAACATCAATATGCATATCTTTTGATTGTAAATGTTTGCTAACTGAATTAACTGCAAATAGTATATCATACCAAATAGTCATACCCAGTAAGAACTCAAAATTTTTCAAACTCATAAGTTGCTAAACAACTAGCTTCACTTTTAGTTTTTGGATCCTCACTAACTTCTACTAATTTCAATAAAGCATTTCTTATTTGTGGAGTTTGAAATCGTATTGCTTTAATACTTTCAATTCGACTTTCCCAACGCGTTTGTGATAATGATTTAAGAGTTAGGCTAGGTACATTATCTTTTAAAATTTTTCATCGCTTAGTAGAAGAAGAAAATAGTGAATATATGCGTTGTACTACTCCAAAAAATGATATAGCTTTGGTACAAGAATTAGCCATATCACAAAGTACCAAATTTAGATTATGACAATCATATGGTGTATAAAATGATCTAGGATTTATGTCGAGTAGTCTTTTTTGCACTCCTTGGTATTTTTCCTTCATATTGGATCCATTATCATATCCTTGTCCTCTTAAATTATCAATATCAAGTCCTATACTTTTTATCTCATCTACAATAACTTCAAAAAGACCTTTTCCACTTGTATCATCAACTTTTAAAAACTCTAAAAAATATTCAGTAATTCTTACTGGAGTTACAGTGATGTCGACACTCCGTAATATAAAAGACATTTGTTCTTGATGACTTGCATCTGGAGTGCAATCAAGTATGATTGAAAAGTACTTTATTTCTGTAGTTTTGTCAATAATTTTATTCTTAATTTCACTAGCTAATAAATTTATCAATTCATTTTGTATATTATGTCCAAGGTAATGATTATGGATTTCATCATGCTTAATTTGGCGAACATGTTCCTGCATGATTGGATTAAATTCTGCAATCATTTCAATTAGACTCAAAAAAATTCCGTTACTTTCTTGATAGATCTTTTCATTTTTTTCCCTAAATGCCAAATTATTTTTTCCAAGAGTTTTTATCACAACAATAATTATTGATAATACATTTTTCCAGTGCTCTCTATCTCTATTGATTTGTTCTTGAACATCTTTATCAATTGTTTTACTTTTGTGCAATCTCATATCTAAATCAATCCATGCACCCATATTAATAATATGCTCTTTTGATGTTTCATGAGCTTTGAGTTTAGCACTTATATTTCTCCAATCATTACTACCATCACTAGCTAATTTACTGCTACAAAAGCTAGAAGTCGTATTAAACAACTTACAACAAAAATAAAATACCTTATCCAAATCTTTAGAGTAAACTAACCATCTTCTTTCATGTCTTTCTCCATTAGCCAATTTTTGAATATAATTTATAGTAGAAAAATGTCTAAAGAATTTATCCTTTGGAAAATCTATGTTAGTAATTTTAATTGGCCCTTTTTCTACTAATAGATCTCTCAACTTTGTATCTATACTAGTCTATTGACTAGAATCATATATGTTCCTGAGATTATAATTATCCAACTTATTTAGAACTTCTTATTTTTTTTGAGGATATAGGTAAGGTTTCTCGACAACTTCTCCTCCTTCCTCTTCTTCTTGAATTTTATTATTGTCTATCTCAATTATATTAGTGATTTGTTCATCTATCATAAAATCTTTCACATTTTCTAATTTAGAATTTTTACTATTCGCTACAAATTTATCAAGTGCTCCTTTTTGGGATTGTACTAGAGTTTCAATCCTTTTCCTTTTTTGACGTTTTGAACATCCGAATTCATATTTTCTAGTTGACATATTAAAACTCTAATAAATAACTAAAAAGACAATATATACTTACAAAGAAAATATATCTAAAAAAAATTTAAAAAGTAGATGCAAATAATAAAATATAGAACGATCAAACCTGATTCAACAAGACAACAAATAGATAATTTGATAAGCTTTTGCTATTTCAAAATTCTTGATCTAAGGCCAAAATACTTGAGAGCAAATCAAACAGATGGTACTTGTGTAGTTGTGTTCTGGTATTTTATTTTGAGCAGTAACCGAATGAGATTGAAATTTTGAAATAATGAGTCTAGAGAAGCTTTGCAAGAAAGATAAAGAATATGGCCCATTAATAATAATAATAGTATACAAATGACACAACATAGTGGGATGCTCAGTTGTTCACGCGTGGCTTGAATTCCCAAAATAGATTTCATTTCTTATTGTTCTCCAACGTCTTGAAACTTAACATTTTTTTTTCTTTTCAAATACTTAATATTATTAAAATGAATGGACAAATACATTAAAAATCAGAAAATTTTAGGGCCCCTACAAATAAGGGGCCCTAGACAACTGCTTTACTTGCTTGGCCATTAGGCCGGCCCTGAGTGGAGGTTTTCAAAGAAATGGAAAAAGCTAATATGAAGCCAGACTATCAAACTTTCTGCTATTTGATAGGCGCTTTCTCGGTGGAAGAAAATATATCCAAGGTCCTTTGCGATACATCTTTGTTCAGTAACCCCATTCAAGTGATAAAATCTATTTTGTGAATGTAACTAACTTATGACTCGCTTTTCTCATTGCTATATATATTATTTTCATTGTACTAGCTTATTAACTAAGTTTGACAGTTTGACTGAGTGATTTAATTAACCGAGAACACGGTGAGTGTTTACCTATGTTCTCAAAGATCTTAATTCATACAATCTAGCTGTTAAATCAGATACTATACATGTATATCATTTTTTACCAAGGGGTTATCATTTTACAGGAGCTGGACATATATTAATTTGTAGAAAGTGAGATGAGTCAACTTTTATATATAAAGTTATTTATTGTATAATAATTCTACATTTAAAGTTTACTGTCATTATCATTTCCTACGTTCCAAGACTGAAAATAAAAGTAATGAGCATCTAAGAGTTTAATACGATTCAATACTTGGAAATAAATGTACAACAACTGTCTGATAAAAGGGGATACAAGAATAAGAGGGAAGGACAAGGAAGGGGGCTCCAAGGTTCTGCGGCTCGAGCTATGCAGTACTACCTTGAGTTTCTGCTATGCAACTAACGATCCCCTGTCTGCCTACTAGTCCGACATCTGGATCTGCATCATAAATACATAAGCATTGTATGAGTCCAACTGACTCAATGTATTCAGTAAATATAAGTTTAACCTCGAAAAAGTTAAATATTAAAAATACATAGTTAAGGTGAAATATAGACATGTTTTCTACACAAAGAATCAATTATGAGCTAACAGTCATTAATTCTAACTTATAAAGATTATACACATAAATATGAATATAAGTATACATTAATATGTATGTGAATATGAATGAGATGTATGTGTACGAGCATACACTCACTCTCAAACCTCACATCCCGAAGCGATGGCCTGGCATGGTACGTATGTCCAAAGCACTACTCCGAATGCCCGCGCTCACTGGGCCCAAAGTAACATGGGTAATCACGTGACTCCATAGGAATAGATCCAAATCCAAGTACAAAATCATATCAAAAGTCAATATACGCTCGTGTCCTCAATGCCATAAATCCTCAAGTCTTTCAATAATATCCATATGTCCTACTCATGCATATGCGTAAGAGACAGTATAATCATGAAGCACCGGGAATACGATAATAATAGGGATGTGGATGTATGTTCATCTGAAGTAATTATAACCACGGCTAATCAGATATATAAACACATCATAACAGCTCAACATACTTGTCCGATACTCAAAGACCTAATCATGATCTCTAATATCCATAAAGGTTAGACACGTAGTCATAGAACTTCAAATAAGCATGAAAGGAAGAAGCAAGTAGTCATAGAAATTCAAATAAGCATGACAGGAAGAAGCAACCAGTCCAAGAGCATGTATGGCCAAGTTTCTGGGAGGTCAAAAGTAATTTTTTCCTCAAAAAAGTACTTTTTTAAAAATTGAAGCTGTTTGGCCAAGACAGAGAAGTACTTTTGGCCAGCAGGAGAAGCAGTTTTTCTGCTTTTGGGAAGAAGCAAAAAATTCTAGCTTCTTCCAAGAAGCAGAAGCAGAAACAGAAAATTAATTTATTCAAGACAAAACTATCCTCACTATAAATTTATATTTTTCAAATTATTTCTTATTGATTTAAGTTTTTTTTTTTGTTTCTAGTTTTTGCCATTCTTTTAAATTTAAAGATATCATATACATGAATCATATTGTAACTTTCCAAAATTTTTGTTGACTTTTTTAACTTTTTTGATTTTTTCTTTGTGTAATATCTTGTAACTTTTCAAATTATCTTCATCTTTTCTCACACTAAAGCAAATTATCTACATCCTTCTTTGGATTATCAATTCTCTTCTTAAAAATAATCATTTGTAATTTCTTCTCTTATAGGCTATTAATTCCTCGATCTTTAAAACTGTTATCTAATCTAATTTGAGAAAATTACTTACAAATAGGTAATAAATTTATAATTGCATCGCATAATCTATATATTATTAAAAGAAGAAGAAAAAGCCACCATACTAAGCCAAATGGCAGCCGCGCAATAGGCCACTTGGCAATTCAGGACAAAGTTAGTTAGGTTAGGTAATAATTAGTTTCTTTTTGAATTTAAATTTTAAAAAAATTAAATTATGCATTATGTGTTGTTAATAATTAGTTACTCTTTTTGAATTTGAATTTAAACATACTTAACTATTATTTTTTATGAAAATAATATATTTTATATATTTAAAATTATTTCTATTTTACACTCAATGCCATATTTCAAGTTTGACACTTAGAATTATCTTGTTACGGCTGCCATAGTTATACAAAATTTTATCCAACTAAATTCTTCTACCAATAAGGAATTCAACTATTATGCTAATGAAAACATTACTGTAGATATTGAGGAAGGAGATGGGCCTTCTGGTATTCCTTTAGAAATGCAAGGCAAGTGTTCTACTAATATAGAGGCGTTGTGTGATAGAATTAAAGATGAAATTATTGAGAACTGTTATCATGTGTGAGTGACTTTGCTTATTATTTCATGGTTGATTATCAATACATAGTAATTTGTGGAATAGACTTCTAATTCATACTGAATGATGTATTTTAATTATTCAAATCATCATATAAACAATAAGTAATTATACTAGATAATATTATATGCTTTGGTATAATTATAAATGTTATATTTATTTAAATCTTTAATATGTATGTTTACTTTATATTTTATATTTTAATAAAATAAAATAAAAAATAATAAAAGTCTTTTACTATAAATATTTAAGTTCATTTTTCTCTTTAAAATAATTATAAGACCTTGATACTATCCTTTTTGGTAATTTGACACTCAAAAGTACTTTTTAGAAAGATCGGTCAAACACAATTAGTTTACCAAATGTTGCAAAAGGTACTTCTTAAATGAATTGGCCAAACACAAATTATTTTTTATCAAAAGTACTTTTGGACAAAAGTATTTTTCAAAATAAGTAATTTTTGGCAGCTTGGCCAAACGGGCTCCAAATAAGGCAATTATAAGCCTAGCACTACTTGGACATGGTCAAACCTAGCTCACGCATATGTACTCGTCACCTCGTATATACGCGGCTCCAAAAATAATTAAAAATAGCACATAAAGCGCATATGAGGTAATTTTTCTCTTACAAGACTAGACAAGAGGCTTACCTTTTTCCCAGGAATCGCCTTAACCTTCAAAAATAACTTTCGCCTTCAAGTCCCTCTCCAAACAAGGGAATCTAATCAATTAAGGTTCAAATACGTCAAAACAATATTTAGGAATGATATATTGAAAAGATTGAATCTTTACTCCAATTTTAAAAGTCAACAAAAAGTCAATCCCGAGCCCCGAGCCCGAAATCTAAGATTGAGCGAAGAATAAATTTACCCAAAGCATCCCGAATCCAAATATATATTTTATTTCTTAATCTAATCTCAGTTTCATAATCAAAAGCCAAAAAACTTTCTTTTCATCTTTTCACCATAACCCACATTTTTCCCTTTGAAACCTTTGATTTCTAGGTCTAGATTCTTCAATAATCATGTTATATTAAGGAAATGGTATTAAATCCACTTAACCAATAATCTTGGATGATTTTTTCTCTTTGAGTTGCCTCCAAAACGAGTTCCAGGGTTTGGGTATGAGAAAAAAATGGTCTAAATCCCGATTTTAGAACTTTAGATATTTGCTGTCAGGTCCTCTTACGTGATCATGGTTGGAGCCTCGCTATCTCGGAGCACACCTAACCTGTGCGCTATGCGATCACAACTCGTTTTCTTGCAATTGCGAAGGCCATCAGGCCTGGATCGCTCTCTCTTACGCAATCGCGCCAAGGTTGCCCGCTTGGTGAAGCCTAGCTAACCCCGACACTCCACGATAGCACACCCTTTCCTGCGACCGCATAGCACAATCTCCTCGAGCCCATTTCCTTCTGCATGATCGTGGAGCACTACTGCATAACAACAAAAACAACAACAATTGAACAACTCCAAAATGCCCCGAAATACCCCAAAACTCATTCGAGCCCCTTGGAAATTCGTCCAATCATTCGAATAAGTCTAGGCACCATATCCAAACTTGTTCTAAGGCTCGCAACATAAAAAATAACATCAAAATCAAGAATTATGCATCAAATCAAAGAATTTTCAAACTTTTTAATTTAAACTTCAAACTTCAGTCAAACTTATAAACTTTCAAACATAAAAATTGGCATCATTCCTTAAAATGCGCCAAATCGCTCCCGGACCATCCGAGACTCGACCCGAACATACCTCTGAGATACTTACCTCAAGAAAGTCACATCAGTACTCTAAGAAGTCCTTCCCGCATGAGTAAACCTACGGAAGGCCCGAATCTAACCAAATTAAGTTAATATAATCAATAAAAGCCATATGAATCGATTCCAAATAATAAAGCTAAGATCTTTAACTAAAATAAAAAAGTCAACCCAAAAATTCAACCCCGGGCTCGCACCACGGAACCCGACCAAACTTATAAATTCCGAACACCCACTCCGATACGAGTCCAAATATATGTGTTTCATCTAATTCCAACCTCAAATCGACCCTCGAATCATCAAATCTCACTCTCCAATATCAAAGTCCAAAAAACCCAAATCCCACCTTAAACTCTTATAAATTAGGGGTAATAATTAATGGATAATCAATAACTAATACCAAAATTGAGTAGAGATCACTTATCCCTTCAATTGTGATGAAAAACCCTCCAAATATCACCCTAGCCGAGGTTCATAACTCTCAAAATAAGAAATAATCAAACCCTTCGAAATATAACACTGCCAGTGATCCCGCATCTGCTGACACTTAATCGCACCTGCGGTGCCGCTTCTGCGATCCCCTCCAAACGCCTGACCTTCCGCTTCTGCGGATCCTCCTTCATACCTCTCACGACCCAAAATCTCACCTGTCATGATGCTGCCTATCTTAGTACTAGGCAAGCCTACAACCTCAATAAATCACCAATTCCTTTAAGTTTAAAAACACCATAAATAAATTTAAGAGTAAAATCCCACAAGTTCTAATACAAAATACTCTCTTTATACAATACACTCCTAAAACCAGGTGTCACTAAGTATATGAGTATCTAAATGATAGCACAATCCGACTGATAAAAATAATGTCTGAAAATATAGAACGGTACAAATAACTGAAAGGAAAGAGAGTCAAGGTCTGCGAACGCCAAAGCAGCTACCTCGATAGTTTCCAACAAATAAATCTCCAAAAATATAGCAACCGCCGTATCCGGAAGTACTTGGATCTGCACACGAAGTGAAAAGTGTAGTATGAGTACAACCGACCCAATGTACTCAATAAGTAACAAGACTAACCTTTGGGGTAAAAGTAGTTACGAGCTCAATAATTGCAGTCCAATTATAGGAAATAATAGTATTGGAATGTAGGCATGCTTTCAAGTTCAACAGTTAAACTCAATACAAGAAAAATAGATCAAATCTGAATGATATGAGGAATATGAAATCTCTATGTCTACATGCCAATGTATATGTCATATATGATACATCATAATAGAAATCTCACGTACTCACACCCTCAGAGTACTCGATCACTCAGTACTATACGGGGCAAATCCAGCCCAAAGAAGTTCCATCCCTCAATATAATATCAACTGCGCTAACTGTGGGGGGTACATACTCCGAAGGGGCTCCTTCAGCCCAAGCGCTATAATAATATGCCATTTAGGCCTGCTGCGGCGCGCAGCCTGATCTCATAACAATAAAGCCTATAAGGCATGTTGCGGCGTGGAGCCCCGATCCATAAATAATATATATATATATATAGAGAGAGAGAGCCAATGTGGCCTGCTGCGGCTTGCATCTCGGTCCCATAAATATCCTCATAACTAGATGAATATGACTGAGTATAAAATTTCTATTTTTAAAATAATTAATTCAACAACAATATGACCCCTGTGGGTCCCAAAATATTGGCACGTATCCTAAATATTATTTTTAATACGAGTCTCAACTCAATTTCTTTAACACGTAGAGGATATGAGTATAATGACATCATTATTTGATTATGAAACTCTACAGAATCATTAAGTCGCAATTTCTATGGTGCACGCCCACACGCCCATCACCTTGCATGTGCGTCACCTCCAAACAATTCATAAAACACGTAATTCAGGGATTCATACCCTCAGAATCAAGTTTTGAAGTGTTACTTACCTCAATCTGTGAAAATTCTCTATTCCAATAAGCCCTTGCCCCGCGAATTGGCCTCCGAATGCCTCAAATCTAGTCACAATTAATTCGATACAGTCAACACAAATTATAGGAATCAATTCTATATGAAAATACTAAATTTTCCAATTAAATCCGAAAAGTCAACCACAAGTCAACAATGGGGACCATCAGAACCCGAAAAAAGTTACAAAATATGAACGCCCATTCAACCACGAGTCCAGCAATACCAATTTTATCAAATTCCAATGACAAATGGACCTCCCAATCTTCATTTTTCGTTTTTGACAGATTTTACAAATTTCTCAATTTCTTCCATTTGATTCACTAATAAATGATGAAAATAACCATAGGATCATGAAATATAACCAATTTCGGTGAGGAACACTTACCCAATTCAAACTCGTGAAAAACTCCTCCAAAATAGCCCAAAACAGAGGCTTCAAACCCCAAAAACAAAATGAAGAAAATGACCAATTTTCGATCCTTAAGTCTTCTACCCAGATTCGCATTTGCGAATGAACAGTAAACTCCAAAATAATTGTTCGCATTTGCGAATGAACAATAAACTCCAAAATAATTGTTCGCAACTGCGAATGAACATTGCCACACGAGAAACCAGCAAACCCAAACTTCTCCGAAATGATCCGAAACCACCCCGAAACTCATCCGGAACCTCCTGGGCACAAACCATATATGAATTTCAATCATAAAACACGCTAAGAACCTACTTGCGCACTCAAAGCACTGAAAAGAGGTCATCTCGCCCCGATATTGACCATGGTCAAACTCCAAGTTTCTTTACTTTACTAGTCTTTCAACCAAGGATCCAAAAATATACCCTAGCCCCTCGGGACCCCGTCAAATCATACCAATAAGTCCCAAAATATGACACGAACTTAGTCGATGCCTTAAATTACATTAAACAACACTAAAAACATGAATCGCACCCCAATTCAAGCCTATTGAAACTAAGGGATTCCAACTTATACCAACGACGCCGAAACCTATCAAATCACGTTCGATTGACCTCAAATTTTTCACACAAGTTACAAATGACACAACGAACCTATTCCAACTTACGAAATCAGATTCAGACCCCGATATTAATACAGTCAACTCCCGGTCATACTTTCAAACCTTTCGTTTCCTATTTTTGCCATTTCAAGCTAAATTTAACTACAGACTTCAAAATAAATATTCGGACACACTCCTAAGTCCAAAATCACCATACAGAGCTATTGGAATTATCAAAACTCTATTCCGGGCTCGTTTACACATTAGTCAAAATCCGATCAACTATTTCAACTTAAGCTTAAATCTTGGAACTAAGTGTCCCAATTCATTCCGAAACTTTCCTGACAAATCACATAATCACAATTGAGCATAGAATATTCAGTAAATGGGGGAACAAAGCTGTGACACTTAAAACGACCGACTGAGTCGTTATATTCTCTCCCTCTTAAGAAAAATTTTGTCCTAGAACAGGTTTAGAATCATACCTGGACTCTCCACTGCACTTTCACTAAAGCTATATTCTTTGACCTCAACTTTCTAACCTGCCGGTCCAAAATGGTCACCGGCTCCACATCATAAGTCAAATCACCATCCAGCTGAACAATATTGAAATCTAAAACATGAGATGGATCTCCAACAAACTTCCGGAGTATGGATACATGAAACACTAGATGAACACCCGATAGACTAGGCGGAAATGCAAGTTCATAAGCCACATCTCTAATCCTCTTAAGTATTTCAAAAGGCCCAATATACCGAGGACTCAACTTTCCCTTCTTCCCGAACCTCATAACACCTTTCATAGGCGAAACTCAGAGTATGTAAGCAACATCGTGAACCTTCCGGTCGGTATAACTCTTCTGTATAGACTGCACTGTGTGAAGTTAATCCTGAGTCAATTTAACCTTTTTCAAAGCATCTTGAACTAAATCAGTACCCAATAGCCTAGCCTCACCTGGCTCAAACCAACCCACCGGAGACCGACACCATCTCCCATACAAAGCCTCATAGGGGGCCATCTGAATGCTCGATTGATAGCTGTTATTGTAGGCAAACTCTGTAAGCAGTAGAAACTGATCCCAAGAACCCCCAAAATCTATAACACAAGCGCGTAACATATCTTCCAATATCCGAATAGTGCGCTCGGACTGTCCATCTGTCTGAGGGTGAAATACTGTACTCAATTGAACCTGTATGCCTAACTCTCGCGACACTGCTTTCAGAAACTGTGATGTAAATTACGTGCCTCGATATGAAATGATGAACACTGGCACACCGTGTAGGCGAATAATCTCATAGATATAAATCTCAGCCAACCGCTCTGAAGAATACGTAGTACCGACTGGAATAAAATGCACGGACTTGGTTAACCGATCCACAATCACCCAAATATCATCAAACTTCCTCGAAGCCTGTGGGAGTCCAACTACGAAGTCCATGGTAATACGCTCCCACTTCCACTCAGGAATTTCAAGTCATGAAGCAATTCGCCCAGTCTCTGATGCTTGTACTTCACCTGCTAACAATTTAAACACCGAGCTACAGACCCACTATATCTTTCTTCATCCTCCTCCACTAATAGTGTTATATCAAGTCTTGATACATCTTTGCGGCACCTGGATGAATAGAATACCGCGAACTGTGGGCCTCCTTAAGAATCAACTCCCGCAGTCCATCTACATTTGGCACACAAATCCAACTCTACATCATCAACATCCCATCATCTCCAATAGTAACATCTTTGGCATTGCCGTGCCGAACTGTGTCCTCCAGGACAATCAAATGGGGATCATCATACTAGCGCTCTCTGATGTGATCATATAAGGAAGACCGAGAAACCACACAAGCTAGAACCCGACTGGGCTCCGAAATATCTAATCTCACAAACTGGTTGGCCAAGGCCTGAACATTGACTGCACGAGGTCTCTTGACGAGCTTGGAACACACACTAAAACATGCTCGCTAGTTGAATATAGTAAATTAAAATATCGTATCCATATGGATTAGAGTTAAATAGTATTATCGTAGTATGTAGTTAGATTGCTATCCAAGATGATCAACAATTGAGGTTTATATGATTAAAACTAAAATTAACTAAGAGTCTAAACTATTGACTAATGACAATCAATGCAAGTATTAAGCAAAGGAAGTTATCAATTGGGAGAAGATAGGGTTGATTAGATAGGTGCAAGATAAATGTTTGGGATTTAACTCTAGATAATTCACTTCTAATGTTGAAGTGAGTCTCTCGAATTCACTTGGTTATTAGTTCAATTGATTAGTAGAAACTCCTCTCTCGATTAAGTCTCAACCTCACAAGATGAACCAATTTTAAGCACGCGAAATATGCAATAATTCGTAGTGGATTGGTCTTTACGAGAACCTCTCTCGATTATCCTCCTAACTAAGTTTAATCAACCATTCAACTAGCCTCTTCCGATTATTAATAAGAATTAAAGACTTCAACCAACAAAATATAATGCCACAATATCACAAGTTATGCCTCTCTCGAATACATGAACAAGTGAATATAGATGCAACAGTTAAAACATCCAAAATGATTCAACACATAAAGCTAGAGTTAATTATCCACAAACAAGTATCAATACACCAAATCTTAAAGAGAACTACTTCATGGATATGGAGTAATTCATCATAACAATGTTTAAGTTAAAGAAAAACATAAAACAATTCAAACCCTTTTCTTAAGTGAGGATTGAATGATGAAATCCTTGAGCTTTTGCTTCTCCACCTCCTCCTTGGCTTACTTAGGTCTAAGATGTGTCAAAAGTCCATAAAATAACATTTTTACATGTATTTATACTAAGTAGGGTCGGGCCCAGATGAAAACACCTTCTCCTGCGTAAAATAGGAAAATACTCTGTAAAAATTGCACAGGCACGCCGCATGGGGCGGGGCGCTAGTGGGGATTTCTAGAGAGCTTGCAATTTGACACGAGCAAGATTTTGGGCAGCTGCGGTGCGCCACGCACTGCCCCACGCGCCGTGGCTGTGGACTTTTCTTAGAGTCTGTCTTTTTCTTGCTTTTTAGCTATCCCAACATGGTTCTCGACCCCCGAACGCGATCCCGGCTTATTCCCTTTGGCTTTTACTCAGAGTTCAAAACTCCAAATCACTTGAATTCATTCCGTAACATCTTCATAGCTCGGAAACACTCCTACAAAGTATAAAACACACAATTAGTACAAAACATTAGCAATTAAAGTTCAAACTCAATTAAAGTGCAGTAAATTGGAGTGCAGTAAGCGACTAAAACATGAGATTATAGCCCACCATCAACACCCCACACTTAAACCATTGCTCGTCTTCGAGCATTCAAACCACACTTTGTATAGACACAACCTTACTAAGCAACTCTCCTAACTCATCATACCAAGAATATTTAAAATAGACCGAGCAGAATAGTGTAACATCTTCACCTCAAGATTTGACTCAAAAGTACCATACATTATTTACAACTAGCTCACTTACTCTAACATAGTGGTCAATGACATTGCATTTCCTTCATGAATCAAGTGCCCTCACACAATAATAGAGAGTAGTTCCACACACAATAGAGATTAAGAACCATTAGGAACTCAAATAGAAAGAATTCACTCACTTTCAGAAACAATATTCATATGCCACAAAAGATGAACCATAGGCTTACCCGCAGTGTAATACTCTACTAATTCGAGCTCATTCAGTCAAGGATCAAATAGGACTTTAAATGGTTGTAATGTAGGCTGTGGGACGGGTAGGATACATTTAGATATAAGAGTGACTACACCTCCCTAAGCACTTTAATACATACACTTTAACATTCAAAACCCCACACTTATGTAAAACCATACTCCACCTTAACATCAATATGCATTAACTCCCTATTCTTTAAGCACAATTACATCAAGAGTCACTACTATCAATGAATATTTAGCACAACAGTACAAAAACAATTATTTTTTCTTTCTTTTTCTTTTTCAATTCAAGTGTCTCTTACTTTTTAACACATTTCCTGTTTCTTCCTTATTTCATTAGTTCCACTCGAAAGCCAAATCAACCACCCCACACTTCAACTTTTGCGAAGTTCATGTCATTTTTAAGTGCTCATGAGAGGTAAATGGCTCAAATAGATAGGCAATTCAAACAAATGGGTAAACCTTGTAATGTGGTTGCCA
Source organism: Nicotiana tabacum (assembly GCF_000715075.1). NCBI lineage: Eukaryota > Viridiplantae > Streptophyta > Magnoliopsida > Solanales > Solanaceae > Nicotiana > Nicotiana tabacum. Next base: position 70,679,825 of record NC_134083.1, on the reverse strand, counting down.
AAGAAACATGATTACAAGCTCAACATGGTTAACTAAGATACATCACAATTCGTTGGGTAAAAGCATATAACTATCCCAACAAAGAAATGCCTATATCACTTCCAAGATTGACTAAACTACTATTTCGCTTTGTAAACACACGGGGCAAGTTCTAGACATCAAATGCAATGCACAGAATACGCAAAACCTCACACACACATGGCACATCACTCACTCAGGATTGGACTCATCAAGACACTCTAGTCAAAGCAGTTAAGCAGAGTTAAAATCATACAGTTAAGGTACTTATGCACGAGTCAAAACTGAGCCTAAGCGTCACAACTAAAGCACTCACTATTCTCAAGGCACAACAAAGTTAAGAGATATTGCGTCAATTCAAATCATAGCACAAGATTTTCTACTACTACAAAAATAAAAACTAACTACACCCGGTTCAAACAAAACCATTGGAAAAGAACCACGACACAGAGAAAAATCAAGAGAAAATGTTTACACTACCTAACAAAAGAAAATCATTTTGTATTTTTCTTTAGACTTTTATCCCTCAAGAAACCCGTCGAATGATATCCATCGTCTGGAAAAGTTGAAATTTTTTAATCTTTTATGGGTTTTCAATTTTTTTCTAACTAAAAAAAGACATAAACTAACACATATACATACAATATACAATTGTCCCACACCCCACACTTTTGTGTCATATCCCCATGACACACAATTAAAAAGCATAAGGTAGAGGAAACTTTCCTGAATCTCTAGTCGGGTTCTGAATCAAAGTCGGGCTCCATTCCACGCGCCCGAACTAGTGCACACATCCACACAGACAGCTTCTTCTCAGCCTTTTTGGGGTACACCCCACACTTATCTTTCTCAATCACTGAAGCTTTATCTTTTGAACTTTTCACCTTCCACTCTACATTTGCAGATGACTTCTCCTTTTTCACTCCCGTTTCTACATTCATCTCGAAAGTTACGGTCTCATCACATCATGAGTTTTCTGTAGTGTATATCTAATATTGCTCTACCCGTTGCTAAAAATGATCTTCCTAAGATTAAGGGTATCTCCTTATTCTCCTTCATATTTACCACTGTGAAATCTACAGGAAATACAAACTTATCCACCCGTACCAAAATATCTTCTACTATCCCCTCGGGTGTTATAGTCGTTTGGTCGGCCAGCTGCAAGGATATTGGTACTGACCTTATCTTTCCAATTTCATTCTCCAGCTTCCTGTAAATAGACAAAGGCATTAGATTAATTGAGGCGCCCAGAATCACATAAAGATTTATCAAAGTTAAGAGTGCCTAAAGAGCAAGGTATTGTAAAACTCCCTGGATCTCCACACTTTTGTGGGAGTTTATTTTGCAAGATTGTACTGCAATGCTCTGTGTGCTTAACCACCTTGGTATCATCTATCTTTCTCTTCTTCGTAAGGATCTCTTTCAAGAACTTTTGCATAAGCTGGTATTTGTGAGAGAACTTCAGTGAATGCCAGGTTTACATTAACCTATCTCAGCATATCTAAAAATTTCTCAAACTGCTTGTCCAACTTTTATCTATAGAGCTTTTGGGGAAAAGGTAAAGCAGGAATGTGCTTGCTCACATCATCAGATTCCTCCCTTCTTGAAGTTTCCTCCTTCTTTTTCTCTACTCCCTTCTTACCTTTCTTTTTTTCAGTCTTTTTATCATCTTCAATTTTCAGCTCCTTCCCACTTTCTTTTTCAGGTACATCTTCTTTGTGAATTGGAGTGGGATCTTTCAACACTTTTCCACTTCTCAAGGTCACAACATTTACCGTTTCTTTGGGATTCTTTTCAGTATCAGTTGGCAGAGTACCTGGGATTCTCTCAGATATTATAGTTGCAATTTGTCCCACTTGTCTCTCTAAATTACGCAAACCTGTCCCAAGACTTGGGACCCAAGTTCTTTGATAGCTGACCCATGAAAACCTAATCTTTCATCAGTCTTGACAATAAATGACTTCATAAGATCTTCTAACCCATCCTGAATTGGTTGTTGAGGCTAAAATTGTGACCTCGGCTGATTCCCAAAACTAGGAGCTCCTTGAAATCTCGAGTTATTTTATTGCCATGCATTCGCTGTACCCCCAGGTGAACTCCATGAAACACCGGGGTGCTTATGACCCATTGCATTGAAGTTGTAATTACCCACATCATTAACTTCCTCTATTTGAGTAGGGTGTCCTCTTCCACATATGTCACATGCTGTACGAGGCTCATTATGTATTGAAACTAAGGTTAGATTCCTCATTTCCTTTGCCATGGCATCGAGTTGTACCTGCACAGATGTGTTAGCATCATCTCGGTGAACACCAGTTGATCTTTTTCTTTCAGCAATCTCCGAGGGCCACAGATTTGCATCTTTACACAATTCATCAAGAATAGTGACTATCTCCTCTCTAGTCTTCTTCATCAACGGACCTCCAGATGCATTACTCAATATTCTTTGTGAGATCGGTGTCAATCTATCCCAAAAGTCCTGAAGTTGAATCTAGAGTTCAATTCCGCTATGTTGACACTTACTGACTATCTCCTTAAATCTCTCCCAGGCTTCAAACACCGTTTCAGTCTCATTCTGGCAAAAGTTATGGATCTCTCTTATAAACTTTCCCATTTTAGCTGAGGAGAAATATTTAGCAAGAAATTTTCTAGTCATCTCATCCCATGTTCTAATCGATCCCTGGGGCAAGCTTCGAATCTAGTGTTTTGCATCATCTTTGAGAGTGAAGGGGAATGCCCTTAGATAAACTGCATCTTGTGACACCCCACTATATTGAAAGGTGTTCATGATCTCCTCGGAGTCTATCCGATGATTGTTTGGATATTCGTTCATCTTTCCTCTGAAGACACAACTATTTTGGAGGGTTTGGAGAAACCCTTGATTTAGCCCAAAATTGTTGGCTACAACTGGAGGTGGTCTCACACTGGATAAGCCTTGGTTATAAACCGGTCTAGCGTAATTACCAAGTGGTCTCCCTTGGCCCGAAGCTATGTTTCCGAACTGGTCTGCACCAATGGGCTGATTCTGAGCCATTCTTTGAGCTCTCTCCTCCTCATAAGCAATTTGTGCATCTCTAAGTGCTGCTTCTTCATCATCTCTTGTAGATTTCTCTCTAAGTTGGGCTGCCTCTCTCGCAACCAAATTAACATTATCATAATCTCCCGCCATCTTTTCTTTGATTGAGTATTGCCCAACAATCTCTGTATTCTCGGGAAGATTTCTTTCTTTACTCAACTGTCGCAGATGTTTCTTGATTTCTGGTTCGTATGATTGTAATTCCTTACCAGAAGATCGAGTCATGCACCAATCTAACCTGTAGCCTGCGCACAATCAAAGAACACCAAGCGTAAAAGGGAACAAATAAAATAAAAATAAAAATAAAAATTCCCGAATTATCACTACCAACTATTTCCAACACTATTGATTGCCAATCCCCGACAACGGTGCCATAATTTGACGAGCTTGAAACACACACTAAAATATGCTCGCTAGTCAAATATAGTAAATTAAAATATCGTATCAACAAGGATTGAAGTTAAACATTATTATTGTAGTTTGTAGCTAGACTGCTATCCAAGATGATCAACAATTGAGGTTTATGTGATTAAAACTAAAATTAATACACCAAATCTTAAAGAAGTATCAATACATCAAATCTTAAAGAGAACTACTCCATGGATATGGAGTAATTCATCATAACAATGTTTAAGTTAAAGGAAAACATAAAACAATCCAAACCCTTGTCTTGAGTGAGCATTGAATGATGAAATCCTTGAGCTTTTGCTTCTCCACCTCCTCTTTGGCTTACTTAGGTCTAAGATGTGTCAATAGTCCATAAAATAAAGTATTTACATGTATTTATACTAAGTAGGGTCGGGCCGAGATGAAAACACCTTCTCCCATGTGAAATAGGAAAATACTCTATAAATATTGCACAGACACGCCACATAGGCCAACGCGCCAGGCGGGGCTCTAGTGGGGATTTCCATAGAGCTTGCAATTTGACAGGAGCAGGAATTTGGGCAGCCGCAACATGCCACGCGCTGCCCCATGCACCGCGGTTGTGGACTTTTCTTAGAGTCTTCCTTTTTCTTGCTTTTTAACTATCCCGATGTGGTTCTCGACCCCCGAACATGATCCCGACTTATTCCCTTGGGCTTTTACTCAGACTTAAAAGCTCCAAATCACTTGAATTCATTTTGTAACATCTTCACAACTCGAAAACACTTCTACAAAGCATAAAACATACAATTAGTACAAAACACTAGCAATTAAAGCTCAAACTCAATTAAAGTGCAGTAAATTGGAGTGCAGTAAGAGACTAAAACATGAGATTATAGCCTAACATCATCTCTCACCAACAGGAATGAATGCAAGGCTACCCATACTCACCGCCTTTCTACTCATGGCATCAACTACCATATTGGCCTTCCTAGGATGATACAAAATGGTAATATCATAGTCCTTTAGCAGCTCTAACCATCTCCGCTGCCTTAAATTTAGATCCTTTTGTTTGAATAAGTGCTGGAGACTTTGATATTCTGTAAATACCTCACAATACATACCATAGAGATAGTGCCTCCAAATCTTTAGTGCATGAACGATGGCTGCCAACTCTAAATCATGAAAATGGTAGTTCTTTTCATGTGGCTTCAACTGGCGCAAAGCATAAGCAATCACTCTACCCTCCTGCATTAAGACACACCCAATACCGATCCGAGAAGAATCACAATACATTGTGTAAGAGCCTGAAGCTAAAGTCAAAACTAGAACTGGAGTTGTGGTCAAGGCAGTCTTGAGCTTCTGAAAACTCTCCTCACACTCATCCGACCAGCTGAAAGGAGCACCCTTCTGGGTCAATTTGGTCAAGGCGATGCAATAGATGAGAAACCCTCCATGAAGCAACAATAATAACCAGCCAAACCGAGAAAACTCTGAATCTCAGTAGCTGAAGATGACCTGGGCCAACTCTGAATTGCCTCTATCTTCCTCAAATCCACACAAATACCCTCGCTAGATACCACCTGCCCCAAGAACGCCACTGAACTAAGCTAGAACTCACACTTGGAGAATTTGGCATAAAGTTTCTCCTCCCTCAACCTCTGTAATACAATACTCAAGTGTTGTGCATGCTCCTCCTGGATACGTGATTACACCAGGATATCATCAATAAATACTACGACAAACGAATCAAGATATGGATGGAATACACTGTTCATCAAGTGCATGAGTGCTGCTGGGGCATTGGTCAGCCCCAAAAGATATCACGAGAAATTCATAATGACCATAGAGAGTCCTGAATGTCATCTTTAAAATATCCGAATCCCGAATCTTGAACTGGTGATACCTAGACCTCAAATCAATTTTGGAGAGCACCCTCACTCCCCGAAGCTACTCAAATAAATCATCAATACGTGGTAAATGATGCTTGTTCTTGATTGTATCGTTGTTCAACTGCCTATAATTGATGCAAATCCGCATAGTACCATCTTTCTTTTTCACAAACAGAATCGGTGCACCCCAAGATGACACACTAGGCAAATAAACCCTTTATCAAGAAGTTACTGAAGTTGCTTTTTCAATTCTTTCAACTCAGCAGGTGCCATACGATAGGAGGAATAGAAATGGGCTGAGTTCCCGTCACCAAGTCAATACCAAAGTTAATTTCCCTATCGGGTGGCATACCCGACAGGTCGCATGAACTACATCCAAAAAGTCTCGCACTACCGATACAGAATCAATTGTATGAGTGTGTGCATCAACATCTCTCACAAATGCCAAATATGACAAACAACCCTTCCCAACCATCTGTTGGGCCTTCGAATAAGAAATTACCCTTCTCGGAACATAATCTAAAGAACCTCTTCACTCGATCATCGGCAACCCCGGTATTTCCAACATCACGGTTTTAGCATGACAGTCCAGAATAGCATGACATGGATACAACCTATCCATACCCAAGATTACATCGAAATCAACCATACTAAACAATAAGAGATCAAATCTAATCTCTAGTCCCCCGATAGCCAGCACACACGACTGATACACGCGGTCTACAATAATAGTATTGTCACACCCCAAAATCGGGGAGTGCGACCGGCGCTCAATCGAGTGAACCCGGTCGAGAAAGTCTGTTAGATTTCCTTCTACCCAAACTCATTCATGAATAAAGAGGAGATGTACTCCATTAATCAAACACTGAAAGATTTCATTAACAACTCCCATTTCATACACATTAGCAGCTCATTCATAATTTCCAAAATATTACAAGTTTATAGATATAATGAAAAACATATTTTCCAAATACCAACATCTCTAGTTCAATTCCCAACATCAACCACAACCCACAACCTGCCTACGGAGCCTCTAAATACAATAGAAGAGTAATATGGAAATGCCAGCAACAAGGCCCCGGCTATACCTCAAAACATAGTACATGAGAAACAAAAGATACATGACCCCGAAATGAAGTGGGGCTTACCAAGTCAGTTGGGAAAAGAGTGTACCGCTATCACTGATCAATACCGTCTGCTGTAGAACCACCTGCATCCATTAAAGATGCAGCACCCCCGACAAAAAGGACGTTATTACCGTCGAATAATACTAGTATGTATGACTAAATGTCCTCTTTCAAAATAGAATGTCAATATAAGAAAAGAGAAAACCATAGAGACAGCAAGTCACAATCAATAATATCCAAATGCCCAGTTGAAACATAACAGTTTTCAAAATACAAAAATAATATATATTTTTGGTTGGGATATCCCTTGTAACAATCTCTACACAAAGCGGCCCCGCTGCCTCACCCCAATGTGTGCGGGTGGAGGTGTATTTTCAATACCATAATCCATACACAAAGCGGCCCTGCCGCCTCACCCCAATGTATGTGGGTGGAGGTGTATTCACAATCATAATCTCTACACAAAGCGGCCCTTCCGCTTCACCCCAATGTATGTGGGTGAAGGTGTATTCACAATCATAATCTCTACACAAAGTGGCACTCTCACTTCACCCCAATGTATGTGGGTGAAGGTGTATTCACAATCATAATTTTTCCTTGGCTCTTTTGGCCATTCACAAGGTTTTTTATTCATGGCACAGTGGCCGTATTTCTTGTTCCACCCTTTCACCTCTTTTATTTTCAAGGATCACCATCAAATATCAACATATAGAATATTTCGGAAATCATAAACCTCAAATTCATTAGTAAAGGAAACTTTAAACACAAGATGTTTCTTCCCAAAGAATGGCGCACACTGACCAGCGATAGAAACACACATCAAAATCAGAAACAAGTAACACACCATTTATTCTTGAAGTACTCTTTCCCAATAACAACAATATACAATTTCAGCACCTGAGTATATAAGAACTCAAATCACATTGGATATATTTATAAAGCAAGGCATTAGTTAAAACAACCACTTATGGACATGAATTGAGTACAAAAGCTTTTATGCAATTCTATTTTCGAAGTCATTTTAAAATAGTTGAGTTGATGCTCATTTCATAATTTTCTCACATCATTTCATTTCATTGGCACCATTGACCATATGTATAACTTTCACTCCTGGCACGTTGGCCACACTTTATATCCCCAATTCACTTATTTCACTTCCAAACATCTTTATAGATTATCAATAATAAGATATTTCCAATCAAGACTTTAGATACACATATGAGAAATTAATATTCTTAAGCATATTGAGTTTTTCTCACACAACTTGGCATACTAGCTTTCATTTGAAACATGATTCAAAGACATAACATTTTAACACACATATCATTCTTGAACACATTCCCGAAGGATAACATAATATGATAGGAACATTCGGAACATATTTTGAATACATAATTCTCGACACTTTTCTTACTCAGGACGATCGAATTTATTAGAAACAACTCAGAACTTGAACAAACCATACTTGAAACTTATGGGAACGTCATGGAATTCAATTCTAAGAGAGTAGTTTAGCCAACATACCTCGCTTTAAAGTTTCCTTAAATTAGTACAACGTTCCGAAAATTCTAGCAATCCCAATATATTTTGAGACATAACATAATTGAACACAAATTAGGAAAATATTCATGGTTTCAGCTCATTTGAGCATTTTATCAAACACTAGGTGTGCAAATTTGGCTGCAACGTTCTTCTACAAGATTTCCTTCATACCATAACCCAATCTTTACTTATTTGAGCCCAACAATCTCCCGACAAACCTTATTGGTACAAGCATATATACATAATACTCTTACACCCAAGAATCATACTCCTAATCAACCATCTTCTACCCAAATTTGAAAACTAGGGTATGGAACCTTACCTCTTAGATGAAGAACTTGAGGGATTTCTTGTTGGATTTCAAGGCTTGTGCAAGATTTGATGAACAAGGTCTTAGGAATTCCTCTTCTCACTCTAGGGCACTTTCACCTCTCTAAAAATATCAGATTATCCATCCAAAATGACCCTAAGATCGTTTTATAGGAACTAGGGCCGGGTTATGAAATTAGAAAAATGGACCCTCAAAAATCCGGACCGGGCTACAGACCAGCCTAGGCACGGTCTGTAGCGAGCTATAGACTAGGCTTCGCGAGCTTTGTAGCATGGTCTACCACACTACATACCTTGCACCGTGAGGTATATAGCATGGTCTACCACGCTACAGACCTTGCACCGTGAGGCATATAGCACGGTCTACCGCGCTACAGACCTTGCGCCGCGAGGCATATAGCACGATCACATTTTTCTGGCCTTTGGGAATTTGGTCATAACCTCTTATAGGAGTGTCCAAATGACGAACGGTTTGAAGCGCTAGAAACTAGACTCAAAGGGCTTTAAGTTTGTATGTAGATCACCTCCTAAGTAGTTATATTTTGGTAGCAGAATGAGTTTGAAATAGGATCTTGTGCGAATTGAGACATCCTTTCCACTTAATGTATCCAACTTGTTCCACACGAATTCTTGCCATTCACAAAACTCCTTAGTATGTTCCAACACACATTAAACATATATTTTTTATTTCAACATAATGTGGTTATATCCCATGGGTCTCCTTTAATACTCAAACACATTATTCCCAAATACCGTTGGTGCACTTTAGAATCTTAAATCATTAGAAAATTTTAATGGGGCCTTACAAGTATCGTCTACCGGCGTAGATACATGAACAAGTAAAACTAATGACTCACGAGGAATATCCGGATAACGAGCAAAATATGATGATACATACGAATATGTGAAACCAGGATCAAACAATATAGATGCTTCCATGTGTCACACTGAGACAATACCTGTGATCACTGTGTCTGAAGCAATGACGTTTGGCCTGGCAGGGATAGCATAGAATCGAGCATGACCGCCACCTGACCGACCTCCCCTTCTAGGGCGACCTCTGGCTGCTTGAGCCCCACCCCGAGCTGGCTAGGCTGGTGGCGTAGCAGCTGGTGCAGAAGTTGTATCCTGCCTCCTCTGCTGAATTGGACCTGGCGAAAGGTGGGGAAAATATTTCCTCACATGACCCAGCTCTTCACACTTATAGCAACCCCTCTCGAAAAATGGCGGCAAGTTCTGAGGCGGACCTCGAGAGCAAAAATAACTACCAGAAGAACCTGATACAGATGAACCCTGAACTGATGGTGCACGAGATGAACTCTGAGCTGGAAGTGAACTAAGAGAAGATTGACCCCGTCGAGCACTGTATGAACCATGGCTAGCTGATGCGCCACGATGAACTGGACGAGCCATCTGAGTGGGCCTATAAGAACGACCCCTGCTGTGATAGGGTTGTCCCCCAGAAGGAACACTGCTGGAATTACCCGGATCATAAGTCCTCTTGGCCTCCCTCTCCTCACGCTTATGGACCATCTCTAGCCGCCAAGCACTATCAACCACCTCATTGAATTTAACACCTGCTACATTCCCCATAGTCTTATAAGCCTCCCACCATCTGAAGACTGCCCCGGTCAGCTAGAAAGTAGTAAATGAGACCCCACTGGTCTCCAGAATACCCATTGTATGAAGAATCCTCTGGCATCTGCCCAAGAAATCTTGAGCATCATCTGACTCAGTTCAACTTATTGATGGAGTATAGAGCCTCCCAAACCTCTCTCGTCTCTTCTGCTCCTCATCATTCATAATAGGACCCACCTGGGCCTGAGCAGCTGCAACCGGCTGGACTGGTAGTGCCCCCGATATCTGAAGTCCCTGCACTACATACTCTGGAGTACGAGCGATAGGGGTATGAGTACCTCCCCCGGCCTGAGAAGTGGCTGGTGTGGCTTGAGCCGAAACCACCTGAGCAAGGCCAATGCAAACAGTCAATATCTGGGTCAAAACCTCCTGAAGGCCTAGAATTATAATAGACATAGCTGGTACCGGAGCTGGTCCCACCGGCTCAACTATATCTGGAATCTGCTCCTGAGCTGGAGCAACTGGTGGGTCTACAAGTGCTGCTCTAACTGCTGTACTAGCTGCACCTCGGCCTCTACCACAGCCCGAGCCTCTACCACGGCCCCAGCCTCTACCACGACCCCGAACTCTCGTGGCCCTAACTGGTGGTACTGGTGGCTGGCTGTCCGATCCGATAGCACGTATTCTCACCATCTATGAGAGAATAAAATAACATAAGTTCAGTTTTTGAGAATCAACAAATTCGCACGATAAGAATACAAGAAAGTGAAATTTTCTAAGGGTTCGACAACTTCTCGAAGATAAGTACAGACGTTTTCGTACCAATCCGCAAGACTCTACTAAACCTGCTCATGACTCGTGAGACCTATGTAACCTAGGCTCTGATACCAACTTGTCACAACTCAAAATCTCACCTGTCGTGATGGCGCCTATCTTAATACTAGGCAAGCCGACAACCTCAATTAACCACCAATTCCTTTAAGTTTGAAAACACCATAAATAAATTTAAGAGTAAAATACCATAATTTCTGATACAAAATACTGTCTTTATACAATATATTCCCAAAACCCAGTGCCACTAAGTACATGAGCATCTAAATGACAGCACAATCTCAATGATAAAAATAATATATGAAAATATAGAACAGTACAAATAAATGAAATGAAAGAGAGTCAAGGTTTGCGTATGCCAAAGCAGCTACCTCGATAGTCTCCAACAGATAAATCTCCAAAATCTAACAGCCGCCGTATCCGGAAGTCTCTGGATCTATACATGAAGTGCAGAGTGTAGTATGAGTACAACCGACCCAATGTACTCAATAAGTAACAAGACTAACATTTGGGCTGAAAGTAGTGACGAGCTCAACAATTATAGTCCAACTATAGGAAATAATAGTACAAGAATGCATGCATGCTTTCAAGATCAACAATTAAACTCAACACAAAAAAATAGATCAAATATGATGATATGAAGAATATGACATCTCTATATCTACATGCCAATGTACATGTCATATGTGATACATCATAATAAAAATCTCACGTCCTCACACCCTCAGAGTACTCAATCACTCAGTATCGTACGGGGCAAATCCAGCCCTGGGAAGATCCATCCCTTAATATAATATCAACTGCGCTCACTGTGGGTGTGTGGGGGTGTGCAGACTCCGGAAGGGATCCTTCAGCCCAAGCGCTATAACAAACCCCATTTAGGCCTACTGCAGCGTGCAGCCTGATCCCATTACAATAAAGCCTATAAGGCTTACTGCGGCGTGCAGCCCCGATCCATATAATAATAAAGCCTATAAGGGGGCAACCCCGATCCATAAATAATATATATATATATATATATATATATATATATATGTATAAAGCCAATATGGCCTGCTGTGACGTGCATTTCGATCCCATAAATATCCTCATAACTGGATGAACATGACTGAGTATGAAATTTACGTTTTTAAAACAATTAATTCAACAACAATATGACCCCTGTGAGTCCCAAAATATCGGCACGTAGCCTAAACATGATCTTTAATACGAGTCTCGGCTCAATTTCTCTAACACATAGAGGATATATGGATAATGACATCATTATTTGATTATGAAACTCCACGGAATCAATTAAGTCACAATTTCTATGGTGCACGCCCACACGCCTGTCACCTAGCATGTGCGTCACCTCCAAACAATTCATATAACACATAATTCAGGGATTCATACTCTCAGAACCAAGTTTAGAAGTGTTACTTACCTCAAGCCGTGCAAATTCTCTATTCCAATAAGCCCTTGCCTCGCGAATAGGCCTCCAACCGCCTCGAATCTAGTCACAATTAATTCGATACAGTAAACACAAATTATAGGAATTAATTCCATATGAAAATACTAAATTTCCCAAATAAATCTGAAACGTCAACAGTAGGACCCACATCTCGGAACCCGACAAAAGTTACAAAATATGAACGCCCATTCAACCACGAGTCCAACCATACCAATTTTATCAAATTCCAATAACAAATCGACCCCCAAATCTTCATTTTTTGTTTTTGAAAGATTTTACAAATTTCTCAGTTTCTTTTATTTGATTCACTAATAAATGATGACAATAACCAAAGAATCTTGAAATATAACCAATTTCAGTTGAGAAACACTTACCCAATTCAAACTCGTGAAAAACTCCTCCAAAATCGTCCAAAACTGAGGCTTCAAACCCCAAAACGAAATGAAGAAAATGGCCAATTTTTTATCCTTAAGTCTTCTCCCCAGGTTTGCATTTGCGGACAAAAACTTCGCATTTGTGAACGAACTGTAAACTCCAAAATAAGTGTTCGCAACTGGGAATGAACAGTGTTCGCAATTGCGATCGAACAGTGCCACACCAGAAACCAGCAAATCCAAACTTCTCCGAAATGATCCGAAACCACCCCGAAACTCATCTGGAACATCCCAGACATAAACCATATATGAATTTCAATCATAAAACACACTAAGGACCTACTCGTGTACTCAAAACACTGAAAAGAGGTCCTCTTGACCCTGTCACGACCCAAAATCCACTATAGGTAATGATGGCACCGATCCAGAATAATGTGTATAGTGCCGAGGGTCGAGCAACACGAACCATAGATGCATCTATTATACTGCCGAGGCGTTCGACCCGCTCCAAAATAAAGGAAGGAGATTATCAAACTACGAGACACGTGCTTCAATACAATACATGGGCACAATAATAAATATACCCGTTTTCATTTATCAATTATCTTAGCAACAACTCAAGGTGATTAAGCTCGGCCTAATATATTTATATGTTTCTAAATTAATTTCAGTTCAATTAATTAATCTAGCAAAATAAGTCCGAATAATTCAAATATTACATGATAAAGTCCTAAGTCTACCCGGACATAAACATGTTTTAGCTACGGACTCTCGTTACCTCGTGCGTACGTAGCACCCATAGCTAGTTGCTCATAATAATAAATATCACCTAGGGGCAGTTTCCCCCTCACAAGGTTAGACAAGAGACTTACCTCGCTCCGAAGTTCCAAAACTGGCTCCAACGCCTGTCTAACTCTTCACTTCAAGCCAAACGATCCAAAACTAGTCAAACAATGTGAAACTCAATCAAAATATACCCCAATGGTTATAATTAATCAATTCAGGACAATCCCCAACTCCGCTCTAAAGTCAATAAAGTCAACCCTCAGGCTCACTTGCCTGGATTTCAAAAATCTTTGAAGATAAACTTTACCCATAACACCACAAACTCAAATATATAATTTATTTCAAATTCCATGTCCAATTTCGTGGTCAAAAACTAAAAATACCAATTTCTAGGTTTTCTACCAAAATCTCAAATTTGTACTAATTTCCATGCTTAAATCCATATATAAACCTTCTATTAACTCACAAAATGCGGGAATTACTTATCTCGACATGGATGATGAAAATCTTCCCTCCAAGAGCTCCAAAAATCGCCCATCCAAATGAAAAAGTGAGAGAAATGGGCTAAGTCCCGAAATAAAAACTCACTGCCCAGGTCCTTCATCTCCGCGATCGCGGAATAACCCTCACGATCGCGAAGGCCAAACAGCCCTGCCCCCAAATCTCTTCTTTGCAGATGCGATGCCCAGAACGTGATCGCGTTGCCTAGCCACTTCCTCTTTCGTGATCGCGATCCCCACTATTCGATCTCATAGAGCAACTCTTCTCAAACAGGCCAACCCTGTTAACTCAGCGCGTTCACGATAGCTCCCATGTGAACGCTAAGAATCTCCAGCTCGTCCTCCGCGAACGCAACACCATTTACGCGATCGCGTAGACCAAATTTTCCACCAGTCCACTTAACCCTTCGCGATCGCGGAAGAGAAAACCAGATGCCCAAAAACCAGCAATTCCACAAAGTCCAATATTAGTCCGAACTCGATCCGATACACGCCCGAGGCCTTCAGGACCCCGTCCAATCACACCAACAAGTCCCAAAACATAATACGAACTTAGTCGAAGCCTCCAATCACTCCAAACAATATCAAAACTATGAATCGATGATCATAACCTTTTTTAAACTTTGAAACATTCAAACTTCGACGAACGCGTCTGAATCATACCTAAACATTCTAGAACGATGCCAAACTTTGCGCACAAGTCACAAATCACGATACGAACCTATTCCAAGACTCGAAACTCGAAACGGACATCGATAACACCAAATTCCACCTCAAACCAAACTTAGGAAATTCCAAAACCTTTAAATGCCAACTTTCCACAATATGCGCCGAAATGCTCTGAGCGACCCGATTCTCAACCCGAACATACGCCCAAATCTCGAATCATCATACGAACCTATTGGAACCTTCGAATCCCAATTCTGAGGTTTTAAAAGTCAAACCTTGATCAATTCTTCCAACTTAAAGCTTCTAAAATTAGAATTTTTCTTTTCAAGTCAACTCCGAACTTCCTGAAATTGAATTCCGACCACACGTACAAGTCATAATACTTGAAACAAAGCTACTCAATGCCTCAAACCGTTGAACGAAGTGCTAGAGCTCAAAATGACCGGTCAAGTTGTTACATTCTCCCCCACTTAAACATACCTTCATCCTCGAACGTGTTAAGAACTGCTCTAGAGTCTTCCAAAATCACTGTTCAACACCTCATGCACCTACCCGTGACAACACAACCCCTGTGAGCACGTTAGCTCAAGACAGACTGAAGATCCTTCCTATAAACTTAGCTAACAAGCTTCAGAACCAAATTCCAACATTTGGAATTTTCCATGAGACCCGATTCTAACATACGAACACCGTATTAATCACCAAACATTGTACCCAACATGACTGTGCTCCTCCGCTAAAATCACACCATGTACCACATAATTCACTTGACCATAATAACATCCTCCGACCATAATAGCTGCCATTTCACGAATCTAGTGCCCGTAATACCCCTCATAACACATACAAGCCTTGATCCAACTCTCGCAATACTGCCACGACAGAAAAGATGTGTAGAAACTAATAACCACATGCTGAATCAACAAATCATGGAGTCTCTCCTCCTGACAGGACCATTACCTCATTCTGACTGCATAACGATATTTGCTCTTTAATGTACCTTATAAAAATCTGATTGTACTAATTTCAGGTCTAATAGTCTCGTTTCACCCAGTACAACCTGCTCCGACAATAAGCCACCTCGAACACTGACCCAGATCTCATATGACGCCATCAATGCGCTAACAAGCTACAACTTGAATATGACACATAAAGGAGAACAAACTCCGGAAAAAGCATTACCTTGCCCGCGTAACGAATAAAACGGCCGAAGAGACTCTATGAACCTTCCTTAGAGAATGAGAAACAAGCACACAAAAATAAGTATAGGGAACCGTACTCAATATCTCACAGTTGCGGCGTGCAATCCGATCTAACTATGACACTGTTGCGGTGTGCAACCCGATCCAAACATGACACTATTGCGGTGTGCAATCCGATCCAAACATGACACAGTTGCGACGTGCAACCCGATCCACACAACATACCTGTGGCGGCGTGCCACCCGATACAAATAACGTATCCGTAGTGGCATGCCACCCGATCCACACATAATAATTAAGAAGAAAACACACATCAACCGTAATGCTTATACTTACGAAATGCCTGAATATCGACCACAAGCACGCCAAGTGCATAATACAAATCCCTGGGGAGACGGATAGCGCCATACGTTACAAAACTCAAGCATGACTAAGGTGTAATAAATGACCTGCATCTCGAGAGCCATCCTGCTTATGTAACACCACAAACTACACAGGATCACAACACATGTGCGAATAATCAAGATGTCTCACAACCTACCTAGAACAATAGAGTATTACATGGAATAGCTGATGATAGGAATAACATCCAATGCCCGACGACTCTATGGTAATAAATGCTATGACGAATGAACACATCCGACCTGATGTAGAGCACACATTCACATTAGACCCAACAACGGACCTCAAACCGATTCTAATCATACCATACTGGGACAATAACCTTCAAAGGATCCGCAATGGCCTCATTCATGACACACACGAGCAACCATCCACTCCGGACCAAACTCCCATAGTTCACAACCAAAGGAATAGAGCGCCTTCCAATCATAAACTCTCACATTAACGATAGTACCAAAAATCTCTGTACTTGGTCTCAATCTTTAACAATCAAGTGACTAACATGTCACACTAATACAAATCTCCTCGTGAGGTACGCTCCCACGACCTTCCGCACCAGGTAGCAAAGTCTGCACCTCCATACCACTAATCGTACTAATCTGTAAAGAAATTCAAGAACCCGCAAATCAATACACAATGCTCCTTCCACAGAACACCATTCCCAGGCGACACTAGGATAATGTCAGCTTACTCTGAACATCTAAATTCTTCTCGGCTCATCCGAGCTCGTGACATTCTTGTCAACACCAAACCACAACCTTGATCCTCAACTTCCAATTCCCAAGCCGCTCACTGCACCTATCGCGCCGCTACGCGAGAGTACAAGAATTCATCATAACCCCTGAACTACTAGTAGAATAAAAACTTCATTGGCTAAAATCCCTTTCACTCAACTCATTTCAGAAGAACCATTGCAACACACAACTGAATTCCCATAACTGCAGAAAATACAGACCTCAAGTCATGGTTTAAACTGTCACAACTCTTCCGGGATCCATTTACACATAACAAGGACATTTGAATCAAATACCTCCAAAGTCAATCAAGTTAGGGTGGCTGTCGAGCCCGCACGTACAACCACAATCCACAAGTATAACTTCACATGCCGAAGGAACTGATCATTTCCACAATCATGCTGATTCAACCATTACTAACCGAACCAACTTCTTTCAATTCACTCTTGACTTGCCTTAGAAATAATAGTAGCTCCATTCAAGAATCATAACGAAACTCAACAACACTCCTCCCGATTGACCCACCTCACGAGACGACATCGTCTCAATACCTATGAACAATCTCATACCTTCATCAGGTGCACAATAGCATCTCCAATTGGTACACCCATTCTGAAAGACCTTCCGCGAATCCGAAACTGTTTCTCTCATTTTTCCAATACTACCCCATAGACCCGATGATAACATAGAAGATTCCCCAAGTATTCTTCACACTCTTCTGCAAAATCCCGGTCTCTAGCCATATAACAAACCTATTAGAACCACTGTTGAGAGTCACCCACTCTGAATTGGTCTCGAATATAAGCCAAACTCTAGTACACTTTCAGCACATGAACACTCCCAAAGAAACAACCGGATGAATTATTTTTCCTTGTACATCACATCTACCAGAAGCATAAACTCTGAGTCTCCCCAAAATATGCGCATGAATCGGTAAGGCGAAATATAGCACACATTCATCAAATCCTTTGCTCGAATTACCCTGATGTTTAATTTTCTTAGTCATAAGTAATCCACCAATACACCGATGACCAGAAGCTTCACAAGCAGACAACCACGTGATCCAGTCATAGGCGGTGGGATCCTCACTTAGCTTTAAGCTACAATCACATAAATCTAGAACCCACAAAGATTCCTCCTTCTCAATCACCATGATCTCGCACCGTTAACCCGCCAAATTCTCGAAATCTCATGTTAAACTTTTCATAAAACATCCCGAATTATCGGCCGCAATTGCCTGTTTGACCTCCCGCTAAATAGTAAGTAGAACTCTTCGTAGAAACTTCATCAAAATCACACAACCGCCAACCTGCTCACAGGAGATAGCCCACCTATGGAATTCCATACCGACAACTCCCAATGACACCGTACGGGGTACAACTACCACAAAATCAGTAAACCCTCCATAGCCCATGCTCGTCCACCAACTGTACATGTATGTTCATTCCCCATTGACATCAACTGAAAGTCCGACAATACATTCCAAACTAGAAGTCACGCTTCACACCTCTTCATTTCCAGCAAACTCCCATAAGCCATAATCCAGCTTCCTCCGTCCAACAACCACTATCCCAAATGAAATGCATAGGCTTAGTCATTATCCACCATGATTCCCAAATCGCTTTAAACTTTTCTCAAGGCAAGTGGCTTTCCTACCACATAATCCATATGCTACTCTGCTACTCCCATTTCGGTTAAACCACCTCCTTTAAGTAACCTCTCGACCTCTGCTCTTAATACTTGACCTGTTAGTAATTTGACTACTGCGAGACGCCTCCCATCATGTCCTTCCTCATACGGAGCTATTGGAATTATAAAAATTCTTTTCCAGGGTCATTTACATATAAGTCAATATCCGGTTAACTATTTCAACTTAAGCTTAAATCTTGGAACTAATTATCCTAATTCATTCCGAAACTTTCCCGACAAATCACATAATCACAATTGAGAATAGAATATTCAGTAAATGGGTGAACCAGACTGTAATACTTAAAACGCTCGGGTTGTTATAATACCTGAGAGTCTGCTTCTGCGAACTGCTATCGCTCCGGCACAAGTGTATCTGCGCTCCTTTGCCCGTATATGTGGACTTCCTCTGCCAGCCCAACTTCCGCATATGTGCAACATCGGCTGCACTTGCGGCTCCTCATTTGCGGCCAAACCCCTTGCATATGCAAAAATACCAGAAGCCAAAATCATCAGCAATGCACTCAAGTCCAAAAATGATTCGAAATCAGTCCAAAACTGTCACGACCCAAAATCTCACCTGTCGTGATGGCGCCTATCTCAATACTAGGCAAGCCGACAATCTTAATAAACCACCATATCTTTTAAGTTTGAAAACATATTATTTAAATTCAGCGGAAGAAATCTCACAAATACAGATATAAAACACTCCCAAAAATCCGGTGTCACTAAGTACATGAGCATCTAATATGAATAAAAATACTAACTAATAAAACACTGTCTGAAAGTATAGAACAGTACAATAACTGAAGAAATGAGAGTGAAGGTCAGCAGACTCCAGGCAGCTACCTTGATAGTTTCCAACTGATAGCACTCTGAGATCTAACAGTCGCCGTGTCCGAAAGCACCTGGATCTGCACACGAGGTGCAGAGTGTAGTATGAGTACAACCAACTCAATAAGTAACAAGACTAACCTCTGGGCTGAAAGTAGTGACGAGCTCCGCATGTACAGTTCAGTATATAAATAACGGTACAGAAATGTAGGCATGCTTTCAAGTTCAACAGTTAAACTCAGTGCAAGTAAAATAGATCAATACTGCATGATATGAGGAATATGATATCTCAGTGGAAAAAGCTCATGTACTACAGGTCACTAATAATTCAGTCACTCGGTACTGTTTATGGCCAATCCAGCCCAGGAATATTCCATCCCGTATATATATACACATCGACTGACAATCAGTCATTCAGTACCGTATAAGGCCAATCCTGCCTGGGGTAATTTATCCCCAAATGCAAATGATTCGGACAAGATCCATGTCCAGGGAAATTCATCACAAATATAAATAAGTAAGGCAAGTCCATGCCCTAGGAAGTCCATCCCTAATATATAATCATCTATCACTCACTGTGGGGGGTGTAGACTCCGCAGGGCCTCCTTCAGCCCAAGCGTGATATAAAGCCGATATGGCGTGCTGCAAGCGGGCAACCCCGATCCATATAATGATAAAGCCTATAAGGCCTTACGCAGGCGGGCAACCCCGTTCCATATAATAATAATATATATAAAGCCAATATGGCCTGCTGCAGGCGAGCAGCTCCGATCCTATAATTATCCTCACAATGGATGAACATGACTAAGTATGAAATATACATTTTTAAAACAATTAAATTCAACAGCAACACGACCCTGTGGGTCCTAAAATATCGGCACATAGCCTAATCATGATCTTCAATATGAGTCTCAGCTCAATTTCCTAACACGTGGAGAATATTCAGATAATAACATGATTATTTAATTTTACAACTCCACAAAAATTATTTAAGTCACAATTTCTATGGTGCACGCCCACAAGCTCGTTACCTAGCATGTGCGTCACCTTCAAACAATTGATTTAACACCAAATTCGGATATTCATACCCTCAGAACCAAGTTTAGAAATGTTACTTACCTCGAACAAGCCGAATCCAATTCCAAGCAACATCAACAATACTTCGGATATTCCATTCCGCGCGTATAAAACTCCAAACGCTTCCTACCTCCGCAATTCAAGCCAAACGATTAGTATCTATTCAAACAACTCGCAAATTAATCACATTTTACTCCAATGCTTACAATTTAATAATTTACAAAAATTCCCAACTCCGCTCGAAAAATTGACAGTGGGGCCCACATCCCAAAATCCGAAAAAACTCACAAAATTCGATAACTCATTCAATTACGAGTTCAACCATATTAATTTCACTCAAATCCGACTCTGAATCAGTATTCAACTTCCAAAAATTTGTTTTATGAAATTTCTACAATTTTCCAAAAATTTCCATCTCAAAATACTGATTAAATGATGAAAACAATGATATATTCATGTATATTAACCAAATCCGAGTTAGAATCACTTACCCCGATGAATTCCTTGAAAATCCCACGAAACATCGCCACAAACCGAGCTCCCAAAGTCCAAATATGAAATAACGCTCTAACCCTCATTTTTAAAGTACAATAATCTGACCTCCCATTGTGCTGACCGCACATTTTTTTGTGCGGCCACACATCCCAGGTTTTGTGGCCGCAATCCAAATTGTTCTGCCGCACTTCAGCAGCTTTGTACTACCAGGCTTCAGTAAAGTAACCATACCTTTCTCTACAAATGTCCAAATGATTAATGGTATATCTCTCTGGAAACTAGACTCAAAAGGCTACAACTTTTATTGTTGAATCATCTCCAAATTCCATGTAGATTAAAAGATATAAGCTTCTGAACTTGGACCATCGAACTTGAAAATCTCCTTTCTGCGGCCGCGAGAGAAATTCTGCGGACCGCACAATTTCAATTGCGAACAACATAATTTCAACTGCGGTCTACACAATTGCCACTGCCTCCTCACTTTGGGAGTTTGCGGCTGCACATCCGCACTCCAAAATGTGCCCTCTGCACTTTAACTGTCCCAAAACATCATCAGAGTGCCGAAATGCCCAAACTAGTTCAAAACTCACCCCGAAACTTACCCAAGCCACTCGGAACCCAGTCCGAATGTACCAAAAAGTCCTAAAACACGATACAAACTTAGTCTAGCCCTCAAATGACATCAAAAAAACAAATCACACTCCAATTCAAGCCTAATGAAAACTAATAATTTCCAAGTTCTACATTCAACGCCGAAACCTATCAAATCAAGCCCGATTGACCTCAAATTTTGTGCACATGTAGTAAATGACATAACGGACCTATTCTAATTTCTAGAATCGGATTCCGACCCCGATATCAAAAAGTAACTCCCCGGTCAAACTTCCAAACTTAAATTTCTATTTTAGCCATTTTAAGCCTAATTTAACTACGGACTTCCAAATAACTTTCCGTACACGCTCCTAAGTCCAAAATCACCATACGGAGCTATTGGAATCATCAAACCTCCGACCCGAGGTCCAATACTAAAAGTCAAACTTGGTCAACTCTTCCAACTCAAAGCTTCAAATTCATTCTTCCGAACAAATTCCGAAACACCTGAAAACCAAAACCAACAATTCACACAAGTCACAATACATCGTATGAAGCTATTCAAGACTTCAAATAGTTGAAAGGAGCATAAATACTCAAAACGACCAATCGGGCCGTTACATTCTCCCCCACTTAAACATACGTTCGTCCTCGAACGTGCCAAGAGTCATTTCTAAGCAATCAAATCACTATTCCACCTTACCACGCATATACCCGGGGGTGGTCCCATGCCACCCTATTCCATAGGCCTGACAACACAATAAAATTGAAGATCATTACGTTAACCTTAGTCCGTAAAACTTAGAACCCAATTTCCAACCTCCAGAATTTCTTACAAGTTCCGAGTCTTACATCTACACACTGTATAAGTTTGAATAAGTTGTATTAAGTCATAACCATAACCCCAAATATAATCACATAACATACTACACAACTCGCATACTCACAGCACCATTCCCGATCACAGTAACTACGCAAAACCAACCTGGTACTAGTATTAAACCTCATATCAAACAAAACCTCATTATAAAACCTTCATACACTGCTGATAATGAAAGAAACATGCGAAATCTCATGACCCCTTATTAGATCAACAAGTCGTGGAGCTCTCTCTCCCCAACCAGAACTATAATCACTTTCTAAACCGACTTTTAATATTATCCTTCCGAATATACCATAATCAAACCTGATAGTAACCATTCTAGGTCCAATGACCTTATATTATTAAACATAACTATCCCGCAGACATGCCACACCAATATAACTCAAGCCACAACTGCGCAATCCATGTACCTAAAAATGGAAAATGTCTCAAAGAAGAGAACCATTTTTGCAGGTTCAACCAGCACCACCACAAACGTAATGCTATGAGCTCATCATATATAGTAGAACCATGACACAAGAATCTAATAACGGTAACCAGCTCTCCTAGAGCTCACATTTACATCACCCGCATGGACACCTCACGTGATATAGTATCCATATCTGGACCCGCACGGACAACTCACGTGCCAATAATACAATTATATTGATCTGCATGGACATCTCACATGCCAATAACATAATCCGCCTGGCATGGTCATAGGCCTCCAGTCCAAGCATATTATACAGGAGCAATCAAATAAGTACACATGTATATGATAAATGAAATAAGATTCACATGCTCCTGGACTGGTATAAATAACACGCCATAGAGTAGGCATGTGCAAAGTGCGCTATCACAACTCAAATAGGTGAGTTAATGCAGAAATAGTAACTACCCGATTTATTCAGGGAATCAACCTCTTTGTAACCTCAAGTATAGACCAGATAGTTCTCAACAAAGGTACAAATACGAGAAACGTTATAACTTTATGCTTAACAGTTAACTCTAGGCATATCATAGCCTATGCATTCTTCCGAGTATGAATACTTGCTCTAATGCCCACACATAGGATCAAACCTCACATATGTTCACACACATAGCGCGTAGCTATCACAAATAATTAGTGCAACTATTGCCTCCACTGAGTTATAAATAAAATACTCACCTCAAACAGGCCACAACCCGAAAACAATATGCTTCGGAGAACGCCCAGTCTCTAAATTCATAGAACACATGAACCACCATAATTGATCCCAACTCCAGCACTCGAATGACTAACACATATTTCATGCACGATCATCCCACGAGGAATACTTTCATAATTCTTGCGTACCACATAGCAATAATTTGAATATCAGCAGTCTATCAACCAGGTGAGTACCGCAATACCAATGAACATCCATAAGTCAAAACATAATGCGCCTTTTGAAATGCTCACCCTTCTCAGGGATTACCGAGCAGTTATAACATTAATCTAAATATCTGAAACCGACCATTCTGTCCAAAATTCGTGATCTTCCTTTCAAGAATGAACTGCCACCTTGTACTTGTAAATCTAAATCCCGCACAACACAACACATCTATCATGTGAAAAGCACGAGAATCTCATTATAAACTCTGAGTCGTAGGCAAATTACATACCCTATTAGTTAGAAACCTTTCTCTTGCTTCTTGCCAGGAAGAAATCACAATACATAAGACGTTCCCCACACCAGTAGAAAATATCCTGCTCAAACCATGGTAGAAACCATCAAGAACACTTTGAAATCCATTTGCACATAACCAAGCTATCAGAACTGAATTCATCTAACTCGACCAAGCCACACAGGTTGCCAAATCCGAGAGTATTGCCACAAAAACATCTGTAAAGTCTGACCACGTCATAATTACCCAAAAGAATCGAGCATACCATTACCATACTGGTCTAGCCTACTACCCAGTTGTCCTATTTACTTCGAGTTTCTTCTGAATTACCCTCAAGTTAACACTTCTCCTTTTCAGAACACCACGATCCTTACTCAAAGCTCACCACAAGATATCCCAGCATAAACCATACTGCCTTAAGGCTCGTAAGTTGTTGTATTCCCTCTTAAGCACCACAAAAGTACCACAACCGAGACACCCACTCTAAAAAGACCTTCTGAGAATTTAAAAGTATTCATCTTTCATTTCTTATACTGAAAGGTAGAATCCATAGTCATACAAAATTACCCCAAGTTATGACCCCAAGTCCTGACACCATCCAATGCAATAACCGATTCTAGCGATATACGAATTCGAACAATTTTCAATTGCCACATATACATTTTAAATCCATTAGAACCTTCATGAGAGTCACCCACTCTGCCAAAATCTAAATTGTACTGCCCAAACGGACCGAAAGAAATAAGCCCCATTAGCACAACAATACCCAAAGAAGTAACCCTGCCTTAACCTCACTAATCAAATTCATACTTCGTGTGCACTACATCCTTCAAAATAATAATTTAATCATTTCATGATTTTTCATATTTTCATAAAGTGAAATATAACCCGCATTCAAGAAATTTTCTTACTCGAGTAATCCCCGATCTCAACCTCTGCAAGTCATAACTAATCAACAAGTACGCCTCAGACCAAAACCAATACCTCACATAATCGTGCAATCAAATCGTAGATAGCAAACTCCCCCACTTGGCTCAAAGCCATATAACAAAACATCTGATAACTCACCATACCCATACTCTACTATTGTCATAATTCCGCTGTCAATTCCACGAAAATTCATCACAAGCTCAACTAATCAAAGCTCAAATATCAACACATATACCCCGCTGGGAGAAAAGGAACCCTCCACTCAACATTATAAGGAACACACATATGTAGATTACTCCGCAAGAGATAACCCACCTTCTTAGCCTCAAATTGGCATCTTGCTATACACTTTCGCAGCCACAATTAATACGGAATCATTTAATATTTCTGAGTTTGAATTCATCAACACGACATGAAAATATACTTCTCTCTACAATTAAACATCATGACATATCCCTCAACGCACTCACAACTCAAGACCGTACGTCACATCAAAACAGAAATCAAGTACCCAATAACAAACTCTTGAGTCACAGGTACACTTTATTTGTCTCATTCAACCCTTATGAACACATCCTGCATTCACATCATACTTATCATATAGCCATTCAACGCTCATCGAGCCATAAATTCCACTCTTAGGGACATTACTGGACATATGAGTCCAAATGTACAAGTTCACACAATTGAAGCTACCAAGCTTAAGCTGCGGTTTAACCCTGGCGTCAAGTCCTCCAGACTGGCCCATCACCAAAACATTGAATACATATAACTAATCTCATTCATGGAATCACAAGCCGGTGATGCACAACTGATATTGAGGGCTCACATGCACACACGAATGTGTGGAAGGGATCCAAAGAGTTATGTTTCAAGCTGAATCAATTTCGCACGATAGAATACAAGAAAGTAAAATTTTCCTAAAGGTTCGGCAGCCTCTTGAAGATAAGTACAAACGTCTCCGTACCGTTCTGCAAGACTCTGCTAAATATGCTCATGACTCGTGAAACGTATGTAACCTAGGGATCTAATACCAACTTGTCACGACCCAAAATCTCACATTTTGTGATGGCACCTATCTCAATACTAGGCAAGCCGACAATCTCAATAAACCACCATATCTTTTAAGTTTGAAAACATATTATTTAAATTCAGCAGAAGAAATCTCACATATACAGATATAAAACACTCCCAAAAATTCGGTGTCACTGAGTACATGAGCATCTAATATGAATACAAAGTCTGACTGATAAAATAATGCCTGAAAGTATAGAACAATACAATCACTAAAGAAAAGAGAGTCAAGGTCAGCGGACTCTAAGCAACTACCTTGATAGTCTCCAACTGATAGCACTCTGAGATCTAATAGTCGCTGTGTCCGAAAGCACCTGGATCTGCACACGAGGTGCAGAGTGTAGTATGAGTACAACCAACTCAATAAGTGACAAGACTAACCTCTGGGGTGAAAGTACTGACGAGCTCCACAGGTACAATTCAGTATATAAATAACGGTACAGAAATATAGGCATGCTTTCAAGTTCAACAGTTAAACTCAGTACAAGTAAAATAGATTAATACTGCATGATATGAGGAATATGACATCTCAGTGGAAAAACCACATGTACTACAATTCACTAATAGTTCGATCACTCCGTACTGTTTATGGCCAATCCCGTATATATATACACATCGACTGACAATCAGTCATTCAGTACGGTATAAGGCCAATCTAGCCTTGGGGTAATTTATCCCCAAATGTAAATGATTCAAACAAGATCCATGTCCAGGAAAATTCATCACAAATATAAATAAGTAACGCAAGTCCATGCCCTGGGATGTCCATCCTGAATATATAATCATCTACGCTCACAGTGGGGGGTGCAGACTCTAGAGGGTCTCTTTCAGCCCAAGCATGATATAAAGCTGATATGGCCTGCTACAGGCGGGCAGCCCCGATCCTTATAATTATAAAGCCTATAAGGCCTGCTGCAGGCGGGCAACCCCGTTCCATATAATAATAATATATATAAAGCCAATATGGCCTGCTGCAGGGAGGCAACCCCTATCCCATAAATATCCTCACAATGAATGAATATGGCTAAGTATGAAATATACATTTTTAAAATAATTAAATTCAACAGCAACAGGACCTTGTGGGTCCCAAAATATTGGCACGTAGCCTAATCATGATCTTCAATACGAGTCTCAGCTCAATTTCCTAACACGTAGAGAATATTCGAATAATAACATAATTCTTTAATTTTACAACTCCATAAAAATTATTTAAGTCACAATTTCTATGGTGTACGCCCACACGCTCGTCACATAGCATGTGCGTCACCTTCAAATAATTTATATAACACAAAATTCGGGGATTCATATTATCAGAACAAAAGTTTAGAAATGTTACTTACCTCGAAAAAGCCGAATCCAATTCCAAGCAAGACCAACAATACTCCGGATATTCCATTCCGCGCGTATCAACCTCCAAACGCTTCCTATCTCCTCAATTCTAGCCAAACGATCCATATCTATTTAAACGACGCGCAAATTAATCACAATTTACAAAAATTCCTAACTCCGCTCGAAATATTGATAGTGGGACCCACATCTCGGAATCCGATGAAACTCACAAAATCCGACAACCCATTCAATTACGAGTTCAACTATCCTAGTATCACTCAAATCCGACTCAGAATCGATATTCAACTTCCAAAAATTTGTTTAATAAAATTTCTACAATTTCCCCCAAATTCCCATATCAAAATACTGATTAAATGATGAAAACAATGATATATTTATGTATATTAACCAAATTCGAGTTAGAATCACTTATCCCGATGAATTCTTTGAAAATCCCACGAAAAATCGCCACAAACTGAGTTCCCAAAGTCCAAATATGAAATAATACTCTAACCTTCATTTTAAAGTATAATAATCTGACCTCCCATTGTGCTGACCACACATTTGTTTGTGCAGCCGCACATCCCAGGTTCTGCGGCCGCAATCCAAATTGTGCGGCCGCACTTCAGCAACTCTATACTACCAAGTTTCAGTAAATTAACCATAACTTTCTTTACAAATATCCAAATGAATAATGATATACCTTTATGGAAACAAGACTCAAAGAGCTACAAATTTCATTTTTGAATCATCTCCTAATTCCCTGTCGATTAAACGATATAAGCTTCTGAAGTCGGATCATCGATACTGAAAATCTTCTTTTTGCGGCTCCGAAAGAAATTCTGCGGACCGTACAATTTCAACTGTGGACAACACAATTTCAAATACGGTCCGCACAATTACCACTGCCTTCGAACTTTGGGAGTTTCCAGCCGCACATCCGCACTACAAAATGTGCCCTTCGCACTTCAACTGTCCCAAAATATCATCAGAGTGTCGAAATGCCCAAACTAGTTCAAAACTCACCCCGAAACTCACCCAAGCCACTCGGGACCCCGTCCGAATGTACCAACAAGTCCTAAAACACAATACAAATTTAGTCTAGTCCTCAAATCACATCAAACAACATTAAAAATACAAATCGCACTCCAATTGAAGCCTAATGAAAACTAACAATTTCCAACTTCTACATTCAATGCCGAAACCTATCAAATCAAGCCCGATTGACCTCAATATTTGTGCATAAGTCTTAAATGACATAACAGACCTGTTCCAATTTTCAGAATTGGATTCCGACCCCGATATCAAAAAGTCAACTCTTCCCTAAAATAAACCAACCACCATGGCAAGTTTTGCAATCACAACTACACATTTGCAAAGCATCAAGTAGGGAAATGGGGCTAAAATATTCAAAACGACCGGTCGGGTCGTTACAAAAATAAATATACAACAACAATAACAAACCTAGTAAATTTTCACAAGTGGGGTCTAGGGAGAGTAAGATATACGCAGCCTTACCTCTACCTTGGAAGGAAAGAAATGTTGTTTTGGATAGACCCTCAGCTAAAGAAAGGATGAGGGAAAGTGAATTTAGTAAGTATTAACAACAATAAGATAAAAGAAGACAACCGAAACCAACATACTAATACTAATGTTATCGAACTAAAAGTACAGGGAGAAACACTCGACTACCTACTAGCCTACTACCCTAATTCTCGACCTCCACACCCTCCTATCACGAGTCATGTCCTCAATCAGCTCCAACCGTGTCATGTACCGCCTAATCACCTCTCCCCACGACTTCTTTGGCCTACCTCTACCCCTTCTCATACCCCCTCCCCCCTAAGGCTAACCTCTCACACCTCCTATCCTGGGCTTCTATGCTTCTCCTCTTAACATGCCCGATCCATCTCAGTCCCGCCTCCTGCATCTTATCCTCGACGAGGACCACACCACCTTATCACGAATGACTTCATTCCTAATCTTATCAAACCTAGTATGCCCACACATTCATCTCAATATCCTCATCTCCGCTACTTTCATCTTCTGGACATGCGATTTCTTTACCGGTCAACACTCTGCCCCATACAACATAATTGGTCTAACCACTACTTTGTAGAACTTACTTTTAAGTTTCAGTGGTACATTCTTATCACACAATACACCGGAGGCTAGCCTCCACTGCATCCACCCTGCTCCGATCTGATGTGTAATTTTCTCATTAATTTCTCCATCATCTTGTATTATTGATTTAAGGTTCAAAAATAAATATAAAAAATGATAAATACATTATTAAAATGTAAAAAGCTATGACCAAAACCAAAGATAAATTTTATTTTCTGCCGCTTTTGCTTAGACACTCTTTTCATTTCTTTGTTAGGGTTTATCTTATGGCTAGATTTTTTTATATGATGTATATAAAAAGGTTTTAAGGAATATTCATCTATAGGCCACAGAATTTGGTGGGTGGACCAATAGATATTAAATCCCTATATGAAATTTATTATAGAAATATATCGCATAAAAATTTTATAATACAAAGATAATATAAATATGAATTTGAATTTCTTTCAGATCAACAATATCTTGGGTTTTGCAATTAGCATATTTTACATTTATTTATGCATTAATTAGCTATATCTATTTTTTGGTAAATTATTTGTTCTTATTTATCGACAGATTTGACACAAAATTATATAGAGATAAAAAAATACAACTTAACGCACAAATAAAGTATATATTTCTTTATTTTTGTTTACAAAAATACCAAAAAAGATGAATGCAAACCTGACCAAGTAGGTAAAATTCTTATTTGTATAAGATCCATGTTAGAAATCTTCATGAAGTTGCTATCCCTCTCACTATAACTACTATGATTAAGGCTCACCTGTCTAAAGTCTTTTAGACTAACTCTGGCTAATACCTTTTTCTAAACTTGATTTATAGAAACTTAGCATGTGTGTGTGTTTACCCTGTTAACCCAATAGACTTGCTTCTTAAGTCCTCCTAATATGTGACTGTGTCCAGCATGCTATACCCTTTTCTTTGTTGAATGATTGCTCAATATGGTGTTAGTTTCCTATGTCAACTTGCTATGTTAAAGCTGGTTCTTGCTGGTCCACTTAGTTGGCATGTTCAAGCCCTCTTGTTTGATCAATCTTGTTCCCTTAGCTTCAACAAAAATAAGTGCCTATATGTTTATGTAATCATGTCTCTACGAGGTATTATAGACTTCAGAGTCATCAATTAGTTTCCATGTATGGTTCCTCCATCTAAGCCTGGTATGAGCTCATGTGTGGACCCGAGTTGTGTAATTGATAGACTCTCCTGTTTGAGGTGTGCTTGGATCTGGGTCTATTATTCGTGTAAAAGTGAGCTTGCTAAAGGCTCAGGCAATACTGGGTTATTTCTCTTTTGGGCCGGCTCTGTTTGTTAGGCCTGTAGTCTTTCAGTATGAAATGTTTGCACTTGTATTCAATAATTTTGTCTGTAATAATTTGTAATAACGAATGATGGGGAAATTAGTAAAAAGGGGGATAGGGTACTTTAATTCTCATATGAATGGGTAGAAAACATGCCTATAAGATCTATGTAGTCTATTTGCTATTTGCCTTACACGCCTTTAGTTTCATGTGTAGAAAGCCTGCCTATAGGAGTCACGCACACACTTCACTTAACTTGTCAAAACATGTTAGTTCAAATATTTGCTATACTTGTTTCCATGTCTAATACTGTGCACACTTAGACAACATGTCTATAGGATGTAATAGCACATACCTTACTAATCTAGATACCATGTTTATAGGATTTCAAATAACTAATTGGTCAAATTGCTTCTATTACTTTAGTACACTGCCCATCTAGATACTATGACTATAGAGTTCTGATCATTAATCGACTATTTTCGTTGTTTTTATTACAGTGCCCCGCCTAGATGACATGTCTATAGGAATAAAGTATTATAAAATAAACTTAATTGTCAATTGGTAGAAATCCTGCCTATAAGAT
This sequence comes from Nicotiana tabacum, assembly GCF_000715075.1. Classification (NCBI taxonomy): domain Eukaryota; kingdom Viridiplantae; phylum Streptophyta; class Magnoliopsida; order Solanales; family Solanaceae; genus Nicotiana; species Nicotiana tabacum. The sequence goes on along the minus strand of NC_134083.1, from coordinate 70,648,415 downwards.
GTTGTTGCGCATAAAAAGTATTTATTAGATCAATGTTGTTAATACTAAACACTCAAAGATGTGTCATTGCCTAATCATGCAACTATTAGGAACCATGCTTATAGGACATTAACGCCTGCCTAAGGTGCATGCCTATAAAATTAGCATTAGTAATTTGGTCACTCGTATCGCTTTATTGCCTCACCGACAATTAAAAATCATGCCTATAGGACTTGCGACATTTTAACTTGCCTATACGCTGTTTATATAATACTATTAATCATAATCACATAGAAAACCTGCCTATAGGACTTGACGATTAACACCGTATACTGCCTAATCAAAAAATCAGTGACTGATCGTGTGCTTTTGCGCTTATGTGTGGAGGCTAACTTGAGCCTTTCGTTGTTATTATGTGCAGTCCTACCTATTTTGAATGTCACCTAGTTTTTATCATTTTGAGCATCCTAATTAATGTCTAGAACCACCCAAATAGAGGTCCAAAGCCTCCTGGATTATAGGTATGGGATGGGTAGTGCACGCATAGAGTACGACCTAGAATTGAATTAGAACGTTTTTAGGTAAACAACTTCAACATAGTAATTGGGTAGCAGGAGATGATAGTCTGTACCTGCTGAATAATATGAGCAACTCCTACCTAAAGGAAGTTGCGAAGTATTATTTATGTTGCATGGAGTGATCCTTTAGCCTAAAAAACTTAGAACCCCCCCCTTTCTTTATATACTTGATATTCGTACTTAGTCGTTTAATATAGACCAATGTAGTTGTATCCTTTGTCATACTAATATTTGTACCGATTCTCATATGTTTAAATAAGACTCTTGAACTTCTAATCTCTCTTTATTTATTTGATCACCTAGCCTAATTACATAATCCACATAGTTTAAAGTTCGGCCGGGACCCATAGCGTGGACCTCGAAGAGTGCCTAACACCTTCTCTCCGAGGTAATTTGAGCCCTTACCCGACCTTTGGTGGCGTTGACTACTCAAATAGAATTATTCGCAAATAGGTGCCCTAACACACCTTAAAATTATTAGGTGGCGACTCTTCTCTTTTAATACCTCATTTAAAAGAGTTGTCACACGTCAAAACCCGCTCGTGAGAAAACGGGGCGCGCCAGCATGGAGACTCTGCTGGAGATTTACACTTAGGCTCTTACCATAACGAACTTAACTTATGTGGAGTACTTTCTTTGTTACATGCACATCACTTATTCACCTTTATTTGTTTAAAATTGCTACGACATGCACATCCCTTCCCCTATTCACCTCTATTTGTTAAAATTTGCTATGACATGCACATCCTTCCCCCCACTCCCCTTTGTTTGTATGAACGCTCTCTATTTCTTTTCATCTTGACCGCTATATTATCCCAATTTCCTTATCTGCTTCATTACGTTCTCACACATTTTAATGAGCCAAACTGACTTCTTTCTTTTGTCTTTCTTTTCTTTTCTTTTCTTTTCATTTCCACTTTTACTATTTTGTTTTTACTTCTTCTTACATGTAAATACTTGGCAATGTGTTATTATTTTTGCATACTGCATGCTCCACATCATACTCCACTCGTGCTAATTATCAACATAGGGGTGCTTGATGAGTGTACGCGCTCTCCTGAAAATTACCTATTTTAAATCGGAAAGGCTTATTTGTGGTAGACTACTCGATCAGCGGTACAATCGACGGTCCCGTGCCTTTACCTTTCAAGTTGTCCACTTGGGAGTACCAATCTAGATTATTCTAGAAACCTTATTCAAACTTGAAACATACATGCATCATGCTAAACCTAGTACGGGTTGGAGCGTTATAAACATAACAACCCGCTAAGATGAACCTTGTCCAAAGTCTGACGGGATTTCCACAATCCCAATGGACATTATCATATTATGTGTATTACTTGGAGAAAATGTGCCAATGTGTTGATCATTATTGCATAAGTAGTCAAATCTGGAGGGGGAAAAGGCTAACTTTTGTTTGTTTGAAGAAAATGAAGCATGAAATCCCCAAGTTTGGTATGGTCAAAAACATCCCACCCTTGCTACTTGACTGGTGGAAAGACCTTTCGCCTTGCAACAAAAATCATGTGAGAAGAGTATTTGGTCACCTGCCATCCTTGATAAATGTTCAACCAAACAGGAAATTGATTGAGGCCGCTACCATGTTCTGGGACGAGAAAAGAGTTATTTTTCGATTTGGCAATATAGAAATGACTCCTCTCCTAGAAGAAATAGGAGGCTCCGCTAAGTTGCCATAGGATAGTCCGGGATTACTGGAACCAGACAATTGCACTCCCCACGGTTTTCTAAAAATGATGGGTTTTAAGAAGAATGATGAGTTGCTCTATCTAAAGAAATCATACATCCCTATTGAATTCCTTTACAGGCGTTATGGTCATAGAAAGTCGCATGGTCGTCATCATGATGAACCCGCCAATAATTCCTTGGGTTGGACACACCTCATGGTTTATGTATTTGTCATCTGCTTCTTGGGGTTATTGATATTTCCATTGAAGGGAGGAAGGATTCATACTTGCTTAGCCATGGTCGCCAGGACCTTGATGGAGGGCATCGAGGGACAAACTTACACCATCATCCCTATTATCTTAGCTGAGATGTACCGCGCTCTAGATCGGTGCAAGCGGGGATTTGGACACTTTGAGGGTTGTAATTTGTTAGTACAAGTCTGGCTGCTGGAATACTTTCAGAAGGGAGAGTATCGTCAAGAGCTTCTGCGAAGGCCGCTGAATGACTACATAGCCAACCATCACCCAAAGAAAATAATGTTTATCCCAGACAGGTTTGCACAGCCCGGAAATGCTGTAAGTTGGGTACGTTTTTTCAGCAATCTGACAGACGAGCAAGTACATTGGATGGTTGAATGGTTTACTAGCAGTGAGTTCATTATCAGGTCAAGGGGGACTACTCATCTGGTACTGATCGGGTTGTGAGGCATCTATCCTTATGCTCCCATAAGGGTAATGAGGTAAGGGGGGAGAAAACAGGTCATACCTCGAGTTTCCAACATGGTCCAGTACAAGGTAGATTTCAAAGGAGATGTCATTCTATTTAAGTTCGAGGCACAACATATGTGGAACCAAAAGACCATTGTGGAGAGAGAAACCATTGAGCCAGATAGGTATCACGCCAGTCATATGTACTACAATCTATCATGGCTGGAGGACGAAGTAGCAGGGGACGTCAATCCAGGAATCAATCTAAAGGATAGGATTATAGATGAGGTGGCTGAGGCACATGTTAAGTATAAGAGGCTACATAAAAGGGTGTTCGAGTCTAAAGCTAAACATCTGGAACAACACAAAATGAACATGGAGGCAATAAAGGAATGGAAAGAGATTGCCACTAACTCAACAGAAAGATTTGAATACTTGGAACAAGGATTGATAGAGCTCGAGGGGAAGATGAGAAAGAGACTCTTAGATTGCTAAGGCATGGATGGCAGTGAACGAGGACATCTAGCAAAAGCTTACTTATTGTTGGATATGCGCGATCTGGGGAACCTAATTGATGGGGTCAAAAGAGCCAAGCATGGAGAATGTTCTTCAGGGACCAAGTAGACTAGGAAATGATGTTCTTTATTGGTTTCTAGCTTAGCTTTAAATTTCGATGGTAATAAGACTTGATGCCATTAGTAACTTTATTATTATTGTCGATTTAGTGGAAGTTTGTTTTGGCCTATTTTTCACATTAACGTAATGACGCAAATGTTGGCATCAATTTTCTCCAAGTTTACGTGTCACTTAGGCCTACCTCAGGCACAATGAGGTCCCCAAATTAGGACGTGAATTATTGCATGACTTTGTAAAACATGTTTAAATATTGGAAACACTCTTCTATTTCACCTTACTAACTTGATTACCTTTTTCTTTCTCTTTTCTTTTTGATTATTCCCATTCTAAAGGTTGGTTCGTGAATAGTGGCATCATCAATATACCACACCCAATCCAGAGGTCCTCCACTCCTCCTCCAGCAAGCGATCCCAAAGGCAAAGGGAAAGGAAAATGGAAAATGGATGATTGAGTGGTATCCGGAAAGACAACGCTACTATGGCAGAAAAACGTTGAAACTTCAGATGGCCGAAGTACTCCAGCACAAAATGAGTTGGTCTTACGTTTGGAGTAGAAAATACTAGAACTACAGGGCGAGCTTGAGTAGGTCTAGAATTTGGCAAACCTCTCCCTTACTCTCAATGTTCCCAACATTAACCAGCAAAACCCGACTACCCATAACCAAACACTATCGCAAAACACACAAAACCAGAACCCACCACCAAATCCTCTCGTACCACACTAATATCCCGCACCTCCCCAGAACCTTAACCCGCCACCAGTACTGACCCCTCAACAATAACACCATCACCCAACTCAATACCCACAAACCGTTGCTTATCACACTTCCCAAAATGCACCACAACCTGCTCCCGATCCCCAAAACTCGACCAATGACCACCCCTATACCTAAGTTACAGGAATCCATCAAAGCAATCCGATATATGTGGAAACCTTACTCCATACCCCGCAGCAAACCCTATACATACCCGAATCGACTGAGAAGGACCTGCTCAATAAAAATATGGCGGAGGAACTCAAGAAGCTCACTAGTAGAGTTCAGAGTGTTAAAGGTGGTAAAAGCATTGAAGGTTTAAACTATGAGGACCTATGGATTCAGCCAGATGTGGAACTGTCAGAAGGTTACAAACCTCCCAAGTTTGAAATGCTCGATGGAACTGGTGACCCGAAAGTGCATTTGAGAACGTATTGTGACAAGCTTTTAGGAGTGGGAAAGAATGAACAAATCCGCATGAAACTGTTCATGCGAAGCCTTACAGGAGATGCCTTGTCTTGGTATATCAATCAAAACCCAAAGAAGCGGGTTAGTTAGGTGAGTATGGCGTCAGACTTCATGGATAGATTCAGGTTCAACACGGAAAATGCGCCAAACATTTTCTACATTCAAAACCTCAAGAAGAAGCCGACAGAAACCTTCCGCGAGTATGCTACTCGTTGGAGATCAGAAGCCGCAAAGGTAAGGCCAGCACTTGAAGAGGAACAAATGAACAAGTTCTTTGTCAAAGCTCAAAACCCGCAGTATTACGAAAGGTTAATGGTTATTGAAAATCACAATTTCTACGACATCATCAAGTTAGGAGAAATAATAGAAGAAGGAATTAAGAATGGGATGGTGACCAATTTCGAGGCACTGTAGGCCACAAATAAAGATTTGCAATCAGGAGGCATTTCAAAGAAGAAAGAAGTGGGTGCTATGATGGTAGCCCAGGGCCTTAAATCTCCCCTCACATACCAAACACCTCCACCCACATATCAACCCTCACACCCAAGATACCAACACCCTGCTGCCACCTACCATACCTATAATACTCAACCTGTATATTAACATTCACCTCCACCTGACCGCCAAAATTACCTGAAGTCGTGTCCGAATTTCAACCGCATACCTCCTAGACAATACACCCCAATAGCTGAACCCATAGACCAATTGTATGAGAGACTGAAGGCCGTTGGTTATGTTACTCTTATCCCTGTTGTTGTTGTGGAAAATCCCTCTCAATGGATCAACCCCAACAAAATGCGTGCTTATCATTCAGGCATGAAGGGTCATACCATTGAGGAGTGTCGGACATTGAAAGATAAGATTCAGACGCTGATCAACACTAAGGTCCTACATGCAAAGGAAGCTGCGCCAAATGTTCGTAACAACCCTCTCCCAGATCACAGAGGTGAGGGAGTGAATGTGATAGAAACTGATGAAGAATGGCATCAAGAAGGATCCACCAGACTCATCCGAGAGGGAGACATTCCTAAAACATCTCCAGTAACCCTCACGCCAGTTGTGGTACAAACGCAGGCACCATTTGAAGTTGAGGTAGCTACACCCTTCACTATGATGGTAGCTCCCACGCCATCTTACAAGTCAGATGTCATTCCACGGGATTATATTGCGGAAGTAAGGAGAAAGGGAAAAGCAAAAATAGAGGAAACAGGTGCAGCGCAAGGCATGACTAGAACTGGTAGAGTTTATACACTTGAGAATCTGGGAGGAACAAGCAAGGAAGTTGTACCTAAGCCGCCTGTTGTCAAGACTGGCACTGATGATCTTTGAAGGAAGATACAAGCAAGGGAGTATTATGCTGTTGAGCACCTAAATAAAACTCCTGCTCAGATATCCATCTTATCACTGCTGCAAAACTCAGACGCGCACATGAATTCTTTGATGAAGATGTTAAGTGAAGCTTATGTGCCCACCAACATCACTAGTGGAGATATGGTTAACATGGTCGGACGGGTATTGGAAAGCCACAAAATCACCTTCCACGAAGACGAATTACCACCAAAAGGACTAAATCATAACAGGGCATTACACATTATGGTGCAATTTGAAGATAAATTCATCGCTAGGGTCTTGATAGATGGAGGTTCAAGTCTCAATATATGTCCATTGACCACTCTAAAGAGGCTAGGTAAGGGTCTGCACGAGATACGAATGGGAAGCATGAATGTGAAGCCATTTGATGGGTCTCAGAGAGCCACCATTGGGGAAATCAACCTAAGTCTACAGATGGGCCCGACTTGGTTTGATGTCGGGTTCCAAGTGCTAGATATATCTGCTACATACAACCTATTATTGGGACGACAATGGATACTGTGAACACCTAATTTTTGACCGCACCCAAATTCTATACTATTTTAGTGTAAATATTTCTTTTAGGTCTAATGATCATATTTTAAACTTTTATCTTACTTTTAATAGGTTTTATATTTGAAAGAAAAATTAAAATTACAAAAAAAAATGTTCATATACTTATAGTAAATATTTTATTTTTTATTTTTAAGGAGAAAAAGAAAATTTACAATAAAAAATATATATATATTTGGTTTTCTTTTAATTTACAATTTTACTAGTAAGCTAGTGACTTTATATATTTTTCTTAGTATCATTCAAATTATAGTGTATATATATTTAATTTAGTTTATTTATATTTTTTCTTTGTCTAAAAGAAGCAGGTTAACATTTTTATTTATGTATTTTACTTTACCTTTCTTTAAATAAATAAATAAAAAGTAATAAAATAATATTAAAATCAAAATATGTGTTAAACTATCAGCCATTATCCCCTAACAACTCCCTTTCCATCACGTCACTTTGTAAAAACTGACTCTCTCACAATTTACCTCCACTCCCTCACGTCATATGCACACACAATGCACGACTCCATAATTTCCCATTCAGTTATCCATCTCACCGTTAAAAATACATGAAGTAATGTATAAAAAGAAAGAAAAAACACATTCAGAAAAAAAAAAAAGGGTAGTCGTTTCCCTTCCCAAAAAATTTGATTTGCAAAAAAAAAAAAAAAAAAAAATCAGTTACCCCACCCTCTCAAAGAACCCCCTCTGTCACTCTCACCCCAAAAAACCCATCTCCCTTACTTAGGAACCACCAGCGGCACCCAATTCCAAAAAGTTCGTAGGTCGCTAGCTCTGTTCGTTGGTCATTAGTTTCGTTCGAGTTGTCGGCGAGGTTCCAATTCTGCCGCGTTTTCTGTTCGGGTTCAGGCGGATTTTCACCATTGGGGATCATTTGGCATCGATTCAGCTGTTGTAATTCCACCTGAGGTGCTTGTTAATAGAAGAAAGATTTTTGTTACTAAAAGTCCAACCTTTTACCTTAAATCTTTGTTATTTGCGTGTGTTTGTGGTCTCTGTCTAGATATGGATTTGATTTCATTTTGATAAAATTAATGTAACTTCTCAATGTTATACTGTATTAATTATTGTTGCCCCCTTATGTCAACTGAAGTTCTGCTTTCCTGCAAAATATTCTGTTCTTGACCCATCAAGCTTTTCAATTCATTTCTGTTATCATCTTTATTGGCAAAATTATGTACTAATTTTGGTTTCTTGACAACTAAAGTGCTTAGCTTATTTATTGTACTTTTGTTAGTTTTAGATCTCAATCATATATAGTACGTAGCTGATGTTCATCCGAGTTGGAAAGTTAGATGGTATAATGGTAAAGAAGTTCATCTTTGATCATTTTGAAAAAACGTATATACTTTGGACTACAAAATGTGCATGGATTAGCTAGTGCATTTTTTTTAAAGAACTTTAACACTTTTACTAAGCTATGAACACTTCCAATAATTTAGATATATCATTGATGAACTCCGTAAGTTCTTGGGTCTTACAACAATCTCAAACAATTTACAAATCGATAGTATGCTTTAGGCACGTGTTAATCAATTACTTATCGTTATTATGAACACGTCCGAGTGACATAGTTATGATTTGCCAAACTAAAGGCATAGTATGCGTTCGCGCAACTTTGACAAAATAATCTTAAAAATAATAAAGTGTTATTAATTGTGTATACGTACGCGTGACATGATTCTTGACACACCAAACAAAACGAATACACGTACGCGTGATTCGTTTCAAGATAATTTCATAATCACGAATAATCAAGCAATTAAAAGCGGTTAAAAGGTAAATGTACATTGGTTCTAAAATGAGTAATTAAAAAAATTAATTAAGCCAGGTATGATTAAAGCGACCGTGCTAAAACCACGGAATCCGAAAGTGCCTCACACCTTCTCTCGGGTTAACAGAATTCCTTACCCGGTCTTCTGTGTTTACGGACCGTAAAACAGAGTCAAATTTCCTCGATTTGGGATTTAAAATAAACCTGTGACTTGGGACACCGGAAATTATCCCAAGTGGCGACTCTGAATCTAATAAATAATCCCATTTCAATTAATGTCACTTAAATTGGAAATACTCCTTTTCCCTAGGGAAAAAAGAGGTGTGACAGCTCTGGCGACTCTGCTGGGGACAAGAACCCAGAACTTCTGGTTCGAGGTTCAGAATTCGAGCTTATAAGATGATTTATACTTGGCTTTATTGATTTGATGTTATTAATGTATTTTTGGGTCTAATGTGCTAATTGTCGCTTATTTACCGCTTTGATAGTATTTGAACTGTATTAAATTGTCTTCTTACGCCTCCCTTCTGAGTCTTCTGAATTTATGGTGCACACGTGCGCGTGGCCCACTTTTCTGTTAGAAGTCAAACCAATTAGAACGAGGCTGGGTCAGTAACTAGGCCGGGTAGTCTTTCGTGCTCCCGGTACGTTACCCCCACATCGGCTTGAGTTGTCCACTTGGGTAAGCCAGGTCTAAAACACTCCCCTTAGGATTTAAACCTAGAATAACATAGCCTCATGCCGGATCCCTAGTAGGAACGTTTGTCTGCATCATGTGCATTTGACTTTGGGGACTCAACACAGGGGTTGGGTCCGTCTAGGACAGGTGTACCCGAAATTACAAGACCATCCTGATGCATCTTATGTGCTGCTTATGCATTATGTTTGATTTGGTTTGTGCATGTTGACCGATTTCTAAAATAACATAAAAATATAAAAATATTGAGGGAAAATCAGAAAGAAGAAAATATGAGGGAGAAAATTTACCCGATTTTCGAAAATCTCAGTATTTACCCCAAAAAGAAAAGCCTGAATTTTTCAAAAAAAAAAGTGTCATCCTATTCCTGAAATATTTACGAACTTCTATTTTAGCCATTTCAAGCCTAATTTAACTACGGACTTCCAAATAATTTTTCGGACACGCTCTTAAGTCAAAAATCACCATACAAAGCTATTGAAATCATCAAACCTCCGATCTGAGGTCGAATACTAAAAGTCAAACTTGGTCAACTCTTCCAATTCAAAGCTTCAAACATGAAAATTTATTCTTCCAAACTAATTCTGAAACACCTGAAAACCAAAACCGACAATTTACACAAGTCATAATACATCGTATGAAGCTATTCAAGACTTCAAATAGTTGAAAGGAGTGTAAACACATTCGAGGCTCCTCAGGACCCCGTCCAAATGCACTAACCAATCCCAAGACATAACATTGACCTACTCGATACTTCAAATCATAGCAAACAACATCAAAATCATGAATCATACATCAATTCAAGCCTCAGGAACTAATCTAAATTTCACAAATTCAAAACTTACGCCAAACACGTGTCTAGTGTTTTTTTTTAATCAAAAAAAACAAATAAGCAGACCCAGCTTCGGTTAATCCCAAATCGTTCCTGTCAGAATAGCCTTAGAACACCTTCAAAATTGTTGAAGGGCTGTTCTCGCAAGAACGGACGTGTTTGTCAATTGAGAATCACTTTGACCATAATGCCATTCCCCCGACCCTAAAGCTATCCTTGAAAGTAAGAAGGGGCCATAGTTGCAAAAATATCCACCCTTTCTTCGGTCACAATTGCAAAAATAGCCCCCCCTTCTCGTTGATTTTTCTTAAAATTGAGTTATTTACAAAAGATTGTTTTGCAAAAGGAGTGCATTGGTTCTGTCTCTTGAGACTAGTGTCAACCCTAACCTTAACCACCCACAGGTACACAATGAGCACTGTCCAGAACACACCGTTCACAGTTGTAGACGAGGCTCCACTTCAGCTTCAGATGTGGTGGTATGATTTAGGAGAAGATGGTCAGAAATGGGTCATCAAGCACTTGGGAGCCCTTACAGATATTATGAAAATTAAACCACGGGACGATTTGATTGAGGCACTAGTGACTTTTTGGGACCCTGTTCACAATGTCTTTCGCTTCTCTGATTTTGAGATTATTCCCACTTTAGAAGAGATAGCTGGATATTCCGGGTTTGGCAGGGATTTGAGAAACCAGGAGCTCATATTCCCAAGGGCTCTTTCTGTACACCGATTCTTCGATCTTTTGAACATCAATAAGCAAATTAGAAAGACAAACGTAGTCAAAGGGTGTTGTTCTTTCTACTTCTTGTACTCTAGGTTCGGGCAGCCAAATGTGTTTGAAATGCATGAAAAGGGCCTTAACAACAAGCCGAACAAAGACACATGGCAGATTCATCGTCGCTTCGCCTTCATAGTGGCATTTCTGGGAATTATGGTCTTCCCAAACTAGGAGCGGACAATTGATACCCGGATAGCCAGGGTTGTACGGTCCTCACTACCAAAGAACATCACACTCTTGCCCCGATCATTCTATCAGACATTTATCGGGCGTTGACTTTGTGCAAGTCCGGGGCAAAATTCTTCGAAGGGTGCAATATTTTGTTACAAATGTGGTTGATTGAACATCTCCGACATCAGCCCAAGTTCATGAGCTATGGTCCGAGCAAGGACAATTTCATTGAGAGTTACGAAGAAAGAGTAAAAGATTACAACTCTCCAGAAGGGGTGGAAGCCTGGATATCCCACCTAAGATCTTTAAATGCAAGTCAAATTGAGTTGACTTTGGGATGGCTCCCGCTAAGAGAGGTGATACACATGTCGGCCCTAAAAAGTTATTTGTTGTTGTTGGGTTTGAGAAATGTCCAGCCGTATGTGCCACACAGAGTTCTAAGACAGCTAGGAAGGTACCAAGTAGTACCTAAGGATGAAGATTTGAGTGTGCAAGTGATTGAGCTACACCCTGAAGTCCCACTCCCTGAAGCTTTAATCCAGCAAATTTGGAATGGTTGTCGCTACTTGAAAGATGATACTCAGATGCCAGATCCTGCGAGAGGTGAGGTAGATCCGGGTTATGCTATATGGTTTGGGAAGAAGTCTCGCGTGGATGATGTGCCAGAGCCCAAAAGGCCCACAAAAAGGCCGCATATTCAAGCCTTTGATGATAAAATCCAAGAAAGGTTGGCCTGGGGTGAACGGGAAAAGGGATACAAAACAACTATTCATGCCTTAGAAGAAAGGCTGAGAAACCTCAATTTTGAGAAAGACTTGCAATAACAAGAAGCCGAAGGGGAAAAAAAGAGTCTGATCCGCAAAAATGAAGCCGTTCGTGCTCAACTTCAACGGATGAAGAAAGCCTCTGAAGTGCCAGTGAGAAGTTGGAAAGACCAGAGAACCATTGCCAATCTGATGGAAAAAGTGCAAGATTATGATTCCCTCTTGGCAAAGACTGAAAAGTGATTGGACAAAGCCAATGAAAAGATCGTACAGCTAAATGAGAAGGCCGAATCAAGTAAGGATCGCCAAGTAACAAAATTTGAAGAAGAGAGGGCTCAATTCGAGAGAGAGAAGGCCCATTGGGTACGTTCAGAAGCTCAGCTCCATGCACAGTTGGAAGAAATGAGAAGGTACAATAGAGAATACCAGCATACAGATTTTGATAGGGAGATGGCTCAGGCGAGACTTGAGCAGGCTAGACTTCGGGCTCAGTTGGAGTTAGCCTTAGATCGTGAGGGCCACATAAGGGAGATAGCCACCACTCGCCAGCAGCAGTTACAAGATCGAGACCAGAATTTCCAGTACTTCAAAGAGCAAGTCCATAATTTAGCTGTTTATACCGCTCAAAGTTATGTGAACTGCCAAGGGATGGATTATGAGAAGTTTTTGGAGCATGTACCTACTTTTGCCCGTCATCTTGCAGCAGAGTTAGAAAGGATGTACAGTACATTAGGGGGTCAACCAGGGCAAGCCCCACCATGAGCAGATGTTCCAGTGTTTGAAAGCAAGAAAATTGTGGAGTTGAATTATAGTCGTAGTTGTTAGAACTTTTCATGTAGTAGTTATGTTTTAGTTTGAGTCATTGTTGAATCTTTAAAATCGCTGTCTTTTAGTCTTGTCAGAGTCTGGTAAGTCATTTTCAATGTAATGTCCTTTCTGTTATTGTATTATTTCGTTTTGTTAAAAAATATTTCGTTTTGTTAAAAAAAAATATATTATTGTTTTCCCCTGAACTACGTAATGGTCTGATTCATGCGGCGTCATGATACGTAGACAATCCTCATCGGATGCGATCATAATCATAATTAATCTAAAAAAAATGAAAAAAAAACGTTAAATTCAAGATGAAAATAAACCAATAAATCAATAAGCCGGGATGAAACATAAAGCCTTCCAAGATCATTTTAGAAATGAAAATGGCATTAGGTGCATGACATATAATGTGTAATTAATATCTGCAAAATGCCTAACTCTAACACGTTTGTTGTTTGTCATTTTAAAAGATAAAGTAAAACAGAGGTGGTTGGTTTGTGGTTTAAACTGGCGACTCACCCTTACAACACGAGATCAAAAGGAAAAAGTAGAATGGCAAACAACAGTGAGAATGAGTCAGATAATGATGATGTCCATGGACAATTGGTTGAACAAGGTTCAGGACTGGTTGAAGAAGTAAGAGTGTTGAAGCAACAATTGGCAGAGATGTACCAAGCCTGGGTGAATGGACAAGCACCGCCCTCACTACCCATAGGGCCTTCGGATAATCTTCATAATGTGTCAGTTGCCACTCAAGTGTCTATCTCCATAACAAGTAACCCATTGTACCAACCTGGATTCAGTCCGAGCATTAACCTTCCCACTATCCCCAGTACCTCCATTCCACGTCCTCCAATCGCACCTCTCAGAAATGACCCACCTACTATACCCATTGTCCATACTTTCACTGTCCCTCAACCGGCTCTTTCTCAAAAGTCCAATAATGATCCACAACTGGATGCTCATGATGCCCAACATTACTCTCCAGAACTGACTTTAAAGGTTCCAGATTCATACAAGCATACTCCTCATAACGTGTTCCCAATTGAGATCGAAAAGCATGAAAAGAATATGGAACAAGAGGAAATGACCAAAAAAATGAAGAGCTTGGAACAAACCATGAGAAACATACAAGGTTTGGGGGGCCACAAAAGTGTTTCGTTTAACGATCTATGCATGTTTCCCCATGTTCATTTGCCACCCGGCTTCAAGACCCCCAAGTTTGACAAGTATGATGGGCATGGTGATCCCGTTGCCTATTTGAAGAGGTATTGTAACCAATTAAGGGGAGCGGGAGGCAAAGAAGAATTGCTCATGGCTTATTTTGGAGAAAGTTTGACAGGAATTGCTTCAGAGTGGTTCATAGATCAAGACATATCTCACTAGCACGTTTGGAATGACATGGCTCAAGATTTTGTCCAACAGTTTCAGTATAACATTGATATAGTGCCAGACTGCTCCTCTCTCCTCAACATAAAGAATAAACCAACAGAAAGCTTCAGAGAATATGCAATCAAGTGGAGAGAGCAGGCTGCTAGGGTCAAACCACCAATGAAAGAGGCAGAAATGATTGACTATTTTCTCCAAGCTCAGGATCCTGATTACCTCCATTACATGTTGGCCACCATTGGTAAACCTTTCGCTGAGGCGATTAAGATTGGTGAAATAGTTGAGAATGGCATGAAGTCAGGCAAAATTGTGAGTCAGGCAGCCCTTAAGGCGACCACACAAGCAATTCAAAGCGGGTCAGGTAGTTTCGGAAATCGAAAAAAGAAGGAGGAAGGATCCATGATGGCATCTGTGTTCGGGGGAGTTCAAAGAGGAATAGCTCCTTCTTACGTTCAATTCCAACAAGGACTATCCAATTCTCTTCAACATTATTATCCGCCTCAAGGTCCCCAATACTCAGTTCCCCTGCAACAATACACAGTGTTTAATGCTCAGGCTTATGCTAGGCCTCCCAATCACCAACAATGGCGGGCACCGATTCCACAAGGCTCCCGTCAACTCCGGCCGAATTTTCAGGCACCATATAATCCTCGTCCCCGACAAGAATATGTGAGAGAACAGGAGCCAAAGAAAGAGTTCACCCCAATTGGAGAATCGTATACAAGCCTATTTCGAAAGTTGATGCAGTTGAAGTTGATTGAACCTATTATGCCGCTTTATGTGAATCCAAATTCAAAAGGTTTTGACTCAAATGCAAGATGTGAGTATCACTCTAACACCCAAGGGCATAGTACTGAAAACTGTTGGACATTAAAGAAAGCCATTGAAAATTTGATTGAAGCAAAGGCAATTGTGGTAACAAGCAATGAGGATACTCCTAATATCACAAACAATCCGCTCCCAACTCATGATAATACACATTTTATTGGGATTATTTATGATGATCGGGATTATAAGCAGTTTGGCAAGACAGAGATGGTTGTTAGAACCATAGGGCCAGAACCAAAAGTGATAGTGAGCCCGCCGCAATTGGCACCGTTGATGGTGAAAGGTGCGAGTTCTAGTTTGAACTTGGCATGTTCTGAAAAAACGATTCTCTATGTTCCTGGAAGCACAAAAAAGGTTGAGGTTCAATTGGGTGGGCCAAAACTTTACATCCCCGGGGGCATTCAAAAGATCATTCCGAATAATGGTTTGAGGAATATAACAGAGCCAGTCGTGATCCGACTTGTTGCCCAACTCATAGTGACAAACACAAAAGTTATTCCCTGGAATTATAACAAGATTGTCATGACATACAAAGGAAAAGAGATAGTTGAAGAAACAAGTGAAATGGGGGGCTTGACCCGCTCTGGAAGGTGTTATTCACCAGAAGAATTGAGAAAATCTAAGCAAGCCAGGGAAAGTCACTTCCCAGTGAAAGAACCCGTTGCAGAAAAAGAAGCGGAGGAATTCCTTAAGAAGATGAAATTGCAAGACTACTCAATCATTGACCAACTAAGGAAAACTCCTGCTCAGATATCTTTGTTATCTCTGCTTTTGCATTCAGAAGAGCATCGTCGTGTGTTGATCAAAACTCTGAACGAGGCATATGTCTCAGAAAAGACAATGGTGAATCAGCTAGAAAAAATGGCTGAAAGATTCTTTGAAGTAAATAGAATTACTTTCAGCGATGATGATTTGCCTGAGGAAGGGGCTGGCCACAATAGAGCTTTGCAACTTATGGCCAAATGTGAAGGGCACTACGTAAAAGGAGTCATGATTGATGGAGGCTCAAGTGTAGATATGTGTCCTCTTTCTAGTCTACAACAGCTGAACATCGACACTAACAGAATTCGAACCAGCAATGTCAGCATCAGAGCTTTTGATGGTTCAAAAAGAGACACTATTGGGGAAATCGAACTCACCATGACAATCGGCCCGGTTGATTTTAACATTGTCTTTCAAGTGTTAGATATGGAAACTTCCTATAATTTTCTTTTGGGAAGGCCGTGGATCCATATGGCCAGAGCTGTACCATCCACCCTACATCAAATGGTCAAATTCGAGTGTGACGGGCAAGAAATTATTGTTCATGGGGAGGATGACTCATCCGTCTATAAAGACCCATCCATTCCATATATCGAGGCCAATGAAGGATGTGAATCCATCATATATCAAGCATTTGAGGTGATAGAGATGGACCAAGTGGAAGAAGGAAAACCAATTCTGCATCCCCGTCTTTCAACCACATCTATGATGGTAGCTTCGCTGATGTTGAGGAACGGCTATGAACCAGGAAAAGGATTGGGATCCTCTCTGCAAGGAATTATGAACCCCATTGCTCTATTTTCGAAGAAAAATATCTTTGGCTTGGGCTTTAAACCAACATCAGCTGACATAGAAAGAGCCAAGGCCCGCAAAAAGAATGGTTCGAATCTGTCCAAACCAATCCCTCACATTACCTACTCTTTTGTCAAGCCACAATTTGAAGAAGTCCAAAATCCTTCTACTCAGGATGACATTGACGGAGTTTGCCAGGGTCTCAAGGAGATGTTCTATGAGATCAATAAGGTTCAAGTTGGGGAGGACCCTAGCCGTGCAAGTGTTCAACTGATTGGTCCAGATACCTCGCTCAGCAACTGGGAAGCAACTCCTCTTCCCATCAGGAAGGAGTCTTGGTAGCCTGTTTTGTTATTTTTTCTGTATTTGGATTATTTTAAGGGTTGTAATCCAGATATTTTAGTTTAATTGCTTTGCTGTGATGTTAACCCTTCTATCCTTTCAAATTTAATGAAATGAAGTTCCATTTTCGTAGTAAAATACTATCTTTTTATTTCCCTAATTTTTGTTAATTTCTTATCATTTTCAGTTTCGATAATGCTGGCTTTAAATACATGACATGCACGCAAAATTCATGCCCAGATCTTAAAAAGCTGTTTAATCTCGAAATAATGAATCAAGAAGTTGAGTATGACGAAGATGAGGCTTTTAGAGAAATAAAAAGGGAATTGGATCAATTTGAGAATAAGCCTAAGCCTAACTTAAATGAAATTGAGGCAATTAACCTTGGAAGTCCTGAAGAAACCAGAGAAACAAAAATAAGCATTCATACTGAACAAAAGATGAGAGTTGCCATAATTCAAGTTTTGTTCGAGTACAGAGATATATTTGCTTGGTCGTATGATGACATGCCGGGTTTGAGTGCCGATCTAGTGGTCCATAAGCTTCCCACACATCCTAATTTTCCACCAATCCAGCAAAAACAAAGGAAGTTTAAGACAGACATGAGTGATAAGATTAAAGAAGAAATCACGAAGCAACTAAGTGCAAATGTGATCAGGGTCGTCCGATACACTACATGGTTAGCAAATGTTGTGCCAATGCCAAAGAAGGATGGGAAAATCAGAGTTTGTGTTGACTATAGGGATTTAAACAAAGCAAGTCCAAAGGACAACTTTCCCTTACCCAACATTCATATCCTTGTTGACAATTGTGCTAAACATGAGATCCAATTTTTTGTGGATTGTTATGCCGGATATCACCAAATTCTGATGAATAAAGCAGATACAGAAAAGACCGCCTTCACAACTCCATGGGGAACTTATTGTTATAGGGTCATGCCATTCGGTTTAAAGAATGCAGGGGCAACTTACATGAGAGCCATGACTACCATATTCCATGACATGATGCATAAAGAGATTGAAGTGTACGTTGATGATGTGATCATTAAGTCGAGAACACAAGCTTACCATGTGCAAGACTTGAAAAAGTTCTTTGAAAGGCTACGAAGGTACAATCTCAAACTCAATCCAGCCAAATGTGCATTTGGCGTTCCTTCTGGGAAGATTTTGGGTTTTATAGTTAGTCGAAGAGGCATTGAGTTAGATCCCTCCAAGATAAAGACCATTCGAGAGCTGCCTCCCCCGAAGAACAAAATAGAAGTCATGAGTTTACTCGGAAGGTTGAATTACATCAGCAGGTTCATTGCGCAGCTTACAACCACATGTGAGCCTATTTTTAAGTTGTTGAAAAAGAACGCCGCTATCAAGTGGACAGATGAGTGCCAAGAAGCTTTTGATAAGATCAAGGAATATTTGTCAAATCCCCCTGTTTTGGTCCCGCCGGAACCTGGTAGGCCTCTATTTTTATATCTATCAGTAATGGATAGTTCCTTTGGTTGTGTTCTGGGTCAACATGATGTCACATGCAAAAGAGAACAAGCAATATAATATTTTAGCAAAAAGTTCACCATTTATGAGGCCAAATACACTCTTTTGGAAAGAGCATGTTGCGTCTTAACCTGGGTCGCCCAGAAGCTTAGGCATTATCTTTTGGCCTATACAACTTACCTCATATCCCGAATGGATCCCCTGAAGTACATCTTTCAGAAGCCG
Source organism: Nicotiana tabacum (assembly GCF_000715075.1). Lineage (NCBI taxonomy): Eukaryota > Viridiplantae > Streptophyta > Magnoliopsida > Solanales > Solanaceae > Nicotiana > Nicotiana tabacum. Next base: position 70,630,017 of record NC_134083.1, on the reverse strand, counting down.
ATGCCAACTGGCAAATTAGCAAAATGGCAAAGCTTGCTCACAGAGTTTGATATTGTTTATGTCACTCACACTGCCATGAAGGCACAAGCTTTGGCTGATCATCTGGCAGAAAACCCGGTTGATGATGAGTATGAGTCTTTGAACACATATTTCCCAGATGAAGAGGTTAATTTAGTTGAAGAAGTAGTCCAAGATGACAGTCAAATTTGGAAACTATACTTTGATGGGGCTGTCAACATCAAAGGCATAGGGATTGGGACAATTCTGGTATCACCTACTGGGCAACATTACCCTGCTACGGCGCGACTTCGTTTTTTCTGTACAAACAACACAGCAGAATATGAAGCTTGCATCATGGGTCTGAACATGGCAATAAATCTAAATGTGCATGAACTGTTGGTGATGGGAGATTCAGATTTGCTTATTCGGCAGGCTCAAGGTGATTGGGAGACTCGAGGCATCAAGCTCATTCCATATAGACAATGTGTGGAGGATCTTAGCAAAAGGTTCAGGTCCATCGAATTCAGGTACATTCCCAGGTTTCACAATGAATTAGCTGATGCCTTGGCCACCCTAGCCTCAATGCTTCCATATCCGGGTAATACTCACATTGACCCATTAGAAATTCAAATTCGGTATCAACATGGTTATTGCAATACAATTGAAGCAGAACCAGATGGTGAACCATGGTATCGTGATATTAAACAGTTTCTAAAAACAAGAGAATATCCGGAACATGCTAATAGGGATCAAAAGAGAACTATTAGGCGACTCTCTAATGGTTTCTTTTTGAGTGGGGAAATCCTATACAAACGAACTATGGATTTGAATTTGTTGAGATGCGTGGATGCCAAAGAAGCTGAAATGATTATGAATGAGGTGCATTTGGGAGTTTAGGGTCCGCACATGAATGGATATGTTCTAGCAAAGAAAATCCTTCGGGCAGGATATTATTGGCTTACTATGGAACGAGATTGCTTTCGTTTTGTTCGCAAGTGCCACCAGTGCCAAATTCACAGTGATTTGATTCACTCGCCACCTTCAGAGCTGTATCCTATGTCGGCTCCTTGGCCTTTTGTTGCTTGGGGAATGGACGTCATTGGCCCAATTGAGCCAAAAGCTTCAAATGGGCACAGATTTATCTTGGTTGTAATTGATTACTTCACCAAATGGGTGGAAGCTATTACATTGAAAGCAGTTACCAAGAAAGCAGTAGTAGACTTTGTTCACTCCAATATCATCTATCGTTTCGGTATTCCAAAAACCATTATTACAGATAATGCTGCTAATTTGAATAGTCATCTGATGAAGGAGGTATGTGAACAATTTAAAATTGAGCATCGCAATTCTGCTCCTTACCGTCCCAAAGCTAATGGAGCTATTGAAGCTGCGAATAAGAACATCAAGAAGATTCTTAGGAAGATGATCCAAGGATCTAGACAATGGCACGAGAAACTACCTTTTGTTCTTTTGGGATACCGGACAACTGTCCGTACATCAGTTGGCGCAACACCCTACTTATTGATTTATGGAACTGAAGCGGTCATACCTACTGAAATTGAGATTCCCTCTCTCCGAATCATTGTTGAAGCAGGGATTGAGGACACTGAATGGGTGAAGTCCCGATTGGAACAGTTGAATTTGATTGATGAAAAGCATTTGGTGACAGTTTGTTTTGGTCAGTTATACCAACAAAGAATGGCACGCGCTTAAAATAAGAAAGTGCGCCCAAGACAATTCGAGGTAGGACAACTTGTTTTGAAACGTATCTTTCCGCACCAGGAAGAAGCAATAGGAAAGTTCGCCCCAAATTGGCAAGGTCCTTACCTCGTCAAGAAAGTATTGTCAAAAGGAGCTCTACACTTGGTAGATATAGAAGGAAAGGTGACTGATATATCCGTCAATGCAGATGCGGTCAAGAGATACTATGTATGACATGGCTATGTTGGGGCATTCTTATATTTAGCATTCTCAGGTTGGGATGACGAAAGGTTATCATTCTTGCTACCCAAACACTGGTCAACCCTAGTTATCCCTTTGAAGCCTTGTTTATATTTCTTTGTTTTCCCCTCTTTTGGAACCAATGTACTTTTTAAAAAAAAAACAAAACAAAAAGAAAGAAAGAAAACTCAAAAAAAAAAATCATCAAAACAAGTTCATGTTATTTGAACTACGTTCGACCAGATTCCGAAAGGATACGTAGGTAGCCTCACTCTGGGGTTCGGTCACACCAAAACAAAAATCTACATTTCCTAGTATTCAAAGAAACTGGGGCATGATTTTATTTTAATTTCAATGGTTGTTCCATCAAAATGGTTCCAAAAGTTGTAATTCAGTTGAATAGTTCTTTTTGCCTTTCCCTGCTAAGACCTTCTGATCAACTTTCGAGAATGCTAAGTCAGTATACTACGGGTAATGCCTCAGCCATTGAAGAGAGAAAAAAATAAATGAGAGAGTCGTATTAGTGAAAACCTTCACGGGCACTATAAGGCAATAATGAGTTGAGAGAAAGGCGAATGAGAGAGGTCAATTGGTGAAAACCCACAAAGGGCATCATTGATCGATTTAAGGCTTCGTACATCCCGACACAAGCATGGTTAAGACAAAGAACTCAGTTTCAAAGTGAAGTTTACAACAGATTTAGAGAATTAGACGGTTCAAACGGATCGGGCATCCAGTCCAAAGTGCATGTCATGTTCATTGAAGTCAGCATATTTCCTTCAGATAAGTCCTTTCTTATTTTTTTCTTCTGAAAGGGACACTTCTTGATTAAGTTGTAATATCTATTAGTTCACCTTCTTGTTTTCTTTCGCATTACTTTTTTGAGTCCCTTTCAGTATAATCTTGTCAAAACAAAGCAAAGAAAAGGCCGCAAAATTGGTTACAATTTCCCCGTTATATAAAGCAAAGATTGTTGGGCATAAACCGTATAGGAAAAGGCATAAAGCCATCTGCGATTTTCCTTGATGAGAAAAAGGCTGGAAGGACTGAACAATGTTCCAAGGGTCAACAAAAGTTACTCAGTTAAAAGATTTTTGGGAAGCAAGGTTGTTTGCACCATGAACACAAATGGTGATAGGCGCAAAATGGTTAGGTTTCGATGTTGAGAAAGAAGATCTCCAGAAAGAAAAGACAGAATCTCCCGGCAACTTGTACAATCATCGACTGAGTCAGTTTTTCTAACAAGTGTAATAGACACAAGGTCAAGTCGCCCAAGAAAACAAGGCCACAAATTGACCACCATTTTAAAACTAACAAATCTTTCTTTGTTCAGAACAGGAACATAACAATTTTAGGAAACAGTTCGTGAAAAGACAAACACCACCAAGTGAAGTTCTCAAATACTTGATTTCCTTCTAATATACATGTAATCATGTTATTTTTAGTTTCATTATAGGGAATCAATACCCTATCTTCACCTCAGGGTACTACATCCCCTGGTTGCATTTCTTATTGCTAAGATAGGGTATGACATTCCCTAGTAGCATCTCAAAAGAGCCACATGCCTCATCGTTTTGCCAACATAGGGTACCACATTCCCTAGTAGCATCCCAGAGTGCCACAAGCCTCATTTTATTGCCAACACAGGGTACTACATCCCCTGGCTGCATTACTTTCCGCCTACATAGGGTACGACATTCCCTAGTAGCATCCCAGAGTGCCAAGAGCCTCACCTTATTACCAACACAGGGTACTACATCCCCTGGCTGCATTACTTTCTGCCAACATAGGGTACGACATTCCCTAGTAGCATCTTAGAGTGCCACAAGCCTCATTTTATTGCCAACATAGGGTACGGCATTCCCTAGTAGCATCCCAGAGTGACACGAGCCTCATATTATCACCAACACAGGGTACTACATCCCCTGGCTGCATTACTTTCTGCCAACATAGGGTACGACATTCCCTAATAGCATCTTAGAGTGCCACAAGCCTCATTTTATTGCCAACATAGGGTACGACATTCCCTAGTAGCATCCCAGAGTGCCACGAGCCTCATATTATCACCAACACAGGGTACTACATCCCCTGGCTGCATTACTTTCTGCCAACATAGGGTACGACATTCCCTAGTATCATCTCAGAGCGCCACGAGCCGCATTTTATTGCCAACATAGGGTACGACATTCCCTAGTAGCATCCCAGAGTGCCACGAGCCTCATCTTATTGTCAACATAGGGCACTACATCCCCTGGCTGCATTACTTTCTGCCAACATAGGGTACGACATTCCCTAGTATCATCTCAGAGCGCCACGAGCCGCATTTTATTGCCAACATAGGGTACGACATTCCCTAGTAGCATCCCAGAGTGCCACGAGCCTCATCTTATTGTCAACATAGGGCACTACATCCCCTGGTTGCCTTCCTTCTTATTAACATAGGGTACGACATCCCTTATTATTCAAAAAAAAAAATAGTGTCTTTTTTTTTTTCAATTCTTTATTCTGCAATAGCAAATATAGTTTAATGTATTTTCAATAACTCGCAAAAATTTTCTAGTGCAAACTCGGGCAGAAAATTTTTGTTCGTTTTGTTTGTTTCTGATGTCTTGCAGGTAAATAAGATTCTAGCTCTCGCCAGAGAAAATGGAACGTTTGATCTCAATACCAGCCAAACCAGCTTTGACGTAATACATGCAGAGATATAGGGTCTCAAGATCCATCTTCTCATCATCTGATCAAGAATCAAGCCTGGGAGAATATTTCATAGTTTGTTACATCAAGAGCATCAAGTTACAGTCTAAAGTCAATGGGGGAAGCAAGTCAAGAATCAAGACAAGAGTCCAGATTGCATTTAGATAGGAATTTTGTAACTCTTAGATTTCAAGAGTATGTAATTTCCTTTTCATTTTTGATGTAATAGTAGGAACCGCGGATCGGAACCTCGACGGAACTTCGCTCGGCTCTCCATCTAAGCATACTCTAGCAGTCATTTTTCATTTGAACTACACATGACCTGATTCCCTTATAACCCGGGATATGTAGGCTGCCTAAAATCAAGGCTCGGTCACATCTCTTATTTTCTCTTCTTTTCCTTTTTAAATAATAGTGAGGTAAAAAATCAGTCACCTTATTCATTTTCTTTGCCTGAAAACTATTCATGTTTCCAAGCAAAGAGGGGCATGCTGTGAACACCTAATTTTTGACCGCACCCAAATTCTATACTATTTTAGTGTAAATATTTCTTTTAGGTCTAATGATCATATTTTAAACTTTTATCTTACTTTTAATAGGTTTTATTTTTATATTTGAAAGAAAAATTAAAATTACAAAAAAAAATGTTCATATACTTATAGTAAATATTTTATTTTTTATTTTTAAGGAGAAAAAGAAAATTTACAATAAAAAATATATATATATTTGGTTTTCTTTTAATTTACAATTTTACTAGTAAGCTAGTGACTTTATATATTTTTCTTAGTATCATTCAAATTATAGTGTATATATATTTAATTTAGTTTATTTATATTTTTTCTTTGTCTAATAGAAGCAGGTTAACATTTTTATTAATGTATTTTACTTTACCTTTCTTTAAATAAATAAATAAAAAGTAATAAAATAATATTAAAATAAAAATATGTGTTAAACTATCAGCCATTATCCCCTAACAACTCCCTTTCCATCACGTCACTTTGTAAAAACTGACTCTCTCACAATTTACCTCCACTCCCTCACATCATATGCACACACAGTGCACGACTCCATAATTTCCCATTCAGTTATCCATCTCACCGTTAAAAACACATGAAGTAATGTATAAAAAGAAAGAAAAAACACATTCAGAAAAAAAAAAAAAAAAAAAAAGGGGGGCAGAAAAAAAGGGTAGTCGTTTCCCTTCCCAAAAAATCTGATTTGCAAAAAAAAAAAAAAAATCAGTTACCCCACTCTCTCAAAGAACCCCCTCTGTCACTCTCAACCCAAAAAACCCATCTCCCTTACTTAGGAACCACCAGCGACACCCAATTCCAAAAAGTTCGTAGGTCGCTAGCTCCGTTCGTTGGTCATTAGTTCCGTTCGAGTTGTCGGCGAGGTTCCAATGCTGCCGCGTTTTCTGTTCGGGTTCAGGCGGATTTTCACCGTTGGAGATTATTTGGCATCGATTCAGCTGTTGTAATTTCACCTGAGGTGCTTGTTAATAGAAGAAAGATTTTTGTTACTAAAGGTCCAACCTTTTACCTTAAATCTTTGTTATTTGCGTGTGTTTGTGGTCTCTGTCTAGATATAGATTTGATTTTATTTTGATAAAATTAATGTACCTTCTCAATGTTATACTTTATTAATTGTTGTTGCCCCCTTATGTCAACTGAAGTTCTGTTTTCCTGCAAAATATTCTGTTCTTGACCCATCAAGCTTTTCAATTCATTTCTGTTATCATCTTTATTGGCAAAATTATGTACTAATTTTGGTTTCTTGACAACTAAAGTGCTTAGCTTATTTATTGTACTTTTGTTAGTTTTAGATCTCAATCATATATAGTACGTAGCTGATGTTCATCCGAGTTGGAAAGTTAGATGGTATAATGGTAAAGAAGTTCATCTTTGATCATTTTGAAAAAACGTATATACTTTGGACTACAAAATGTGCATGGATTAGCTAGTGCATTTTTTTTAAAGAACTTTAACACTTTTACTAAGCTATGGACACTTCCAATAATTTAGATATATCATTGATGAACTCCGTAAGTTCTTGGGTCTTACAACAATCTCAAACAATTTACAAATCGATAGTATGCTTTAGGCACGTGTTAATCAATTACTTATCGTGATTATGCATACGTCCGAGTGACATAGTTATGATTTGCCAAACTAAAGGCAAAGTATGCGTTCGCGCAACTTTGACAAAATAATCTTAAAAATAATAAAGTGTTATTAATTGTGTATACGTACGCGTGACATGATTCTTGACACACCAAACAAAACGAATACGCGTATGCGTGATTCGTTTCAAGATAATTTCATAATCACGAATAATCAAGCAATTAAAAGCGGTTAAAAGGTAAATGTACATTGGTTCTAAAATGAGTAATTAAAAAATTTAATTAAGCCACGTATGATTAAAGCGACCGTGCTAAAACCACGGAATCCGAAAGTGCCTCACACTTTCTCTCGGGTTAACAGAATTCCTTACCCGGTCTTTTGTGTTTGCGGACCGTAAAACAGAGTCAAATTTCCTCGATTTAGGATTTAAAATAAACCGGTGACTTGGGACACCAGAAATTATCCAAAAAGGCGACTCTGAATCTAATAAATAATCCCATTTCAATTAATGTCACTTAAATTGGAAAAACTCCTTTTTCCTAGGGAAAAAAGAGGTGTGACAGATACATGTCGCCGGGGCAGTGGCTTCAACTCTGCATCAGGCTATGAAGTTTGAATGGAATCATAAGGAGGTGATCATCCATGGGGATGGAAGCAACCCCATCTACACCAATTAGACCGTTCTGGTCATCAAAAATATAAAGAAGCTGGGTGGAGAAACATACCATCGCATTGAACGAGTCAATGCAATTAAAAAAGACCGATGGTAGAGCAACAAGATAAAAAGCATACTACTGTGGATGGGGTATGAACCCGGCAAGGGTCTCGGCAAAAATCTTTAAGGGATCACAAAACCCGTACAACCACAGTACCATGGTACGACTTTTGGAATCGGGTATGAATAAACATGGCAAGAATACTAGGATTGGTCACCACCATGGCGTGCTTCTTATTGTCCACTGGAACAACCAGTACCACCTCTGCACCAGACATTTCATCAAGCTGACATGATGTGGGGATCTGAGGAAGATAAGGTTTTGGCTGGCATGGGAAAGCTGTTTCTAGATGAAGAAGACATGGATTGTAGTGCGATTCTTAAGGATGCGGAGGAGGAGAAGGAGGAGGAAGACCTTACCATTTAGAATATGGAAGAAGGAGTTGTTCTAAAAAACTGGACCGTTGCACTATCCTGGGCCCGTCGAGTTCCTGGGTATCCTAGCAAATTTTCAAGAATTATTTTAAAATAGTTTTGAGCATTTGAAAATTTTTTCAGTATTTTGTTTTGAAATAATTACTCGATCCATCGAGCCGCACTTGTTGATGTTTTAAAAGATTTTATTAATGCATTATTGCTTTTTATATTTATTATCATCTTTCTATATTTCTTTTCAGCATAATTATTACATATCCTGATGAACCTACGACTGTGACATGTAATGAGACAATGCAACATAAGGATAGTGATTTAGAGGATCTGGAAGATGATATAATACCTGAGGAAATCATTAGAGAAGTAGAAGATTTTGAAAACAAACCAAAGTCTAATTTGGAAGAAACTGAGGCCGTCAACTTAGGGGATTCCTAAATGGTCAAGGAAACACGTATAAGCATTCATCTATCGCCGTCAGAGAAGGAAGAATACATCAGATTCCTAAAGGAATATGAATACATCTTTGCATGGTCCTACGATGATATGACTAGTGTAAGCACATCCATAGTAGCTCACAAACTACCTACCAATCTTATGTTTCTACCAGTAAAGCAGAAGCTCAGAAATCTCAAGCCGGATATGAGTTTGAAGATAAAAGAGGAGTTCACCAAGCAAATCAAAGCCAAGGTTCTCCGAGTAGTTGAATACCCGACTTGGTTGGCCAACATTGTGCCAGTTCTGAAGAAATATGGGAAAGTTAGAGTATGTGTCGATTACCGTGACCTGAATAGAGCAATTCCTAAGGATGATTTCCCGTTGCCCAACATACACATACTAATTGAAAATTATGCCAAGCAAGAGCTCTAATCCTTTGTGGATTACTTCGCAGGATACCATCAAATCTGGATGGATGAAGAGGATGCTAAAAAGACAACCTTTATCACACCATAGGGAATATACTGTTACAAAATGATGCCCCTTGGTTTGAAGAATGCTGGAGCCACCTACATGAGAGCCATGACAACCATCTTCCACGGCATGAACCACAAGGAAATAAAGGTGTACATGGATGACGTTATCATCAAATCTAAAATGTGTTCGGATCACATAGCAAACTTGAAGAAATTTATTGACCGGCTTCGAAAATACAACTTGAAGTTGAACCATGCAAAGTGTGCCTTCGAAGTTCCTGCTGGAAAATTGTGAGGTTTCATCGTCAGCCACCGAGGTATTGAGCTAGACCCATCAAAAATCAAAGCTATCCAGGACCTACTGCTTCCAAAGAATAAGAAAGATGTTATGAGTTTTCTAGGGCGCCTCAATTACATCAGTCGCTTCATAGCACAATCAACCGTGATATGTGAGCCAATCTTCAGAATTCTAAGAAAAGATGCTACAACAAGTTGGACTGAAGAATGCCAAAAGGCTTTTGACAAAATCAAGGAGTATTTATCTAAACCGCCCGTGTTGGTCCCACCGAAATTGGGAACACCTCTGTTACTATATATGTCTATGTTGGATGGGGCTTTTGGTTGCGTTCTAGGACAACATGATGAAACAGGAAGGAAGGAGCAGGTGATATATTATCTGAGCAAGAAATTCAAACCTTATGAAGCTCAGTACTCTTTTTTGGAATGCACCTGCTGTGCATTAACGTGGATAGCTCAGAAGTTGAGACATTACTTATGTGCATACACTACATATCAAGGATGGATCCGCTAAAATACATCATTTCAGAAACCCATGCCTACGGGTAAGTTAGCAAAGTGGCAGATACTACTAAGTGAGTTCGACATCATCTATATGACTCAGAAGTCTGTCAAGGGGCAAGCATTAGCAGATCATTTGGCAGAAAATCCCGTAGACAGAGAATACGAACCATTGAAAATGTATTTTCCCGACGAAGAGGTTTCGTTCGTAGGAGAAGATATCACCAGGGCATATGATGGTTGGAGGTTGTTCTTCGATGGAGCATCAAACTTCAAAGGAGTAGGCATCGGAGTTGTCTTAGTATCAGAAATAGATCAAAACTATCCGGTATCCGTAAAACTTAGGTTTCCATGCACCAACAATATGGCGGAGTATGAGGCCTGCATCCGGGGACTTAGATTGGCTATTGACATGAATATTCAAGAGCTTGGTAATCGGGGATTTAGATCTTTTGGTGCACCGGGATTTAGGGGAATGGGCTATAAAGAACACCAAAATATTGCCATATTTGCACTGTCTACAAGAGCTGATCAATAGGTTCATGAAAATAGAGTTCAAACACATTCCAAGGATTCAAAATGAGTTTGTAGATGCATTAGCCACTTTGTCTTCCATGATACAACACCCAGACAAAAATTTCATTGATCCTATCCCAATAGGAGTTCATAAGCAGTCAACTTATTGTGCTCATATTGAAGAAGAGATTGACGGAAATCCGTGGTTCCACGATATTAGGAAGTACCTGGAAAATGGAGAATACCTAGAGACTACTACCCATACTCAGAAGCGCATGCTTCGCAGATTAGTCAACCATTTCTTTCAAAGTGGAGGAATTTTATGTAGAAGGACTCCTTACATGGGATTACTGCGGTGTGTCGATGCCAAGGAGGCATCCAGATTGCTCAAGGAAATACATGTTGGAACATGCGAACCCCACATAAATGGTTTCGTTTTGGCCAAGAAGATACTAAGAGCAGGGTATTTCTGGATGACTATGGAAACAGACTATATCAAGTACGTTCAAAAGTGTCACCAATGCCAGATACATGCTAACATGATACGAGTACCACCCAACAAACTTAATGCAATAAGTTCACCCTGGCCTTTCTCCTCTTTGGGTATGGATGTCATCAAACCAGTCGAACCCGCTGCTTCAAACAACCATAGGTTCATTCTGGTGGCCATAGACTACTTCACAAAATTGGTTGAATCATCATCTTACAAAGCGGTAACTAAGAAGGTTGTAGTAGATTTTGTTCGGGACCGAATTGTTTGTAGATTTGGGGTACCAGAGTCAATCATTACTGACAATGCCGCCAATCTCAACAGCGATTTGATGAAATCCATGTGTGAGACATTCAAAATCAAACACCGGAACTCTACAATATACAGACAGTAAATGAATGGAGCCGTAGAAGCCGCCAACAAAAACATCAAGAAGATATTGAGGAAAATGGTAGATAATTACAAACAATGGCTAAAGAAGCTACATTTTGCTTTACTCGGGTATCGTACCACAGTTCGTACATCAACTGGGGCAACTCCCTACCTACGGGTTTATGGTACTTAAGCTGTTATTCCCGCTGAAGTGGAGATTCCTTCTTTAAGAATCATATAGGAAGCCGAGCTCAGCGATGCAGAATGGGTACAAAGCCGGTATGAACAACTAGCTCTCATTGATGGGAAACGAATAAACGCGGTATATCATGGTCAACTCTACTAGAACAGAATAGCAAGAGCTTTTAACAAAAAGGTCTGGTCGAGGAAATTCACGCCCAGGGAAGTTGGTGCTAAAGCGAATCTTCCCACATCAAGATGAAGCAAAGAGGAAAGGATGTAAGGAGCCGTAAAAGTTTTAACCAAAAACTCGGGGTTTCGTGGTGCCAAGATAGATTCCTGCGTTACTATATTAGAAATTCTTCCCGATGAGCTTACGAGCCACGGTTCAGACTTTTTGGATTAAACAGTACCCTACGGACTGAGAGAAAAATGTTTCGCAGAAGAACACATTTTTGCGGCCCATTATGTGGCCGCATAATCACTCTGCGGACCGCATAATGGCCGCAGAGTAAAGCAGTATGTTTGGCCAACTTGAGGTCAGTTTTGCGGTCGATTATGCGATCGCATAATCGATATGTGGACCGCATATCGGTTGTATAATTCCTCTTGGGTTTCTGCGGAGGGAGTTCTGCGGTGCATTATACGACCGCAGAATAAGTATGCGGACCGCGTACTGGTCGCATACCTGAGCCAAAAGTTTAGGCCCATGAGGGCCATTTCTGTGGTCACTTTATGGACCGCATAACCATTATGCGGTCGCATATGCGACCGCAGACCTGTGTCGGGGCACCATTTTTCTTAATTTAAAACCCGACCCCCATTCCGTTAAAACACCCATTTAGTCTATTTTGAAGCTCATTTCTGATATTTCTCGAGTGAGAGGGAGGGCCTTATTTTTCATCAAATTGATCTTCAACCATCACTCAAATCCTTCGAAATATTCAAGTAGAGCACCAAAATTCTTCACCCTAAAAGGTAAGACTTCATCACCCCAGCTCTTAATTTCAAACATAGCTATAATGGGGTATTAATAAGATGGTCCATGGGTGTGAGGGTTGTTTATCTTGCATGCATGTGATAAAGAGTGTGGGAAAAATAAAAAGTGAACTAGAACCATGAACGTTTTCCTAATTTTAGGTTCAATTTGTATATTGCAAAAATAGATTGAGGTTGCTAAGGGTTCCGGATAATTGTAGAGTCTAAAGAAGCGCAATTGAGGTATGTATGGCTAACTCTTTTCTTCTTAGATTCGAACTCCTGGTGTCCGAATAATTGGTGTAAGTTCCAACTTGATCATACTAGAATTGTTTGACTTAGTGTGTTTGATTGAAAGATTCATGTTCCCTAATTGTCTTAGATGGTTACCATGTCATCATGCTATTTGAGAATGTAATTATTTTTTTTTTTCAAGATCCTTCCCTTATGTGTGAAATGTCTTATGTGATGGTACTTATCGACATGAATGATGATGTTATTTGGACGAATAAAAAGGGAAAGACTTGAATTGTAAAATGTTCCCAAGTGCCAAGAACTAATTAATAAATGAGGCTGTTTGTGCCATGTAAGGAAAGATAGGAAAGAAATGTGAATTGAGTGAACAATTGAAATAGGTTATGTCTCAAGTGAGATGGCTTAGCCGATCGGGCCGAGATCGGACGCCATGCTGTACACATGGTGGCAATTGTGTTGGAATTATTGATTTACATTGTGGATATGGATATGTCTCACTTGAGATGGCTTAGCCGGTCGGGCGGAGACCGGACTCTGTGTAAAAACACGGTGGCATTGTGTGTTGTGGCTTGGGCACTAAAGATTATTAATCTAAAAAGATGGAAATATTGAATTGGAAAATATGTGACCCTTACTTGGTGTTTTCTTTGTATTTCTATGAAACTCTTATTGATTTTTATGACTGCCTTCTCTTTGTTTCACTTTTCATTCTACTAAGATTGGTGTTTGCCTTACATACTAGTACTATTCGACAGTACTAACGTCCCTTTTGTCGGGGGCGCTACATCTTTGAATGGATGTAGGTGGTTCCATCGCAGATAGTGCCGATCGCAGATAGGTGGTGCTCTCTTTCTCTCCTCACAGCAGTCTTGGTGAGCCCCATTTCTCCCAGGGGTCATGTAGTCCTTCTTTTGTATAAGTTTTCATATTTTGAGGTATAGCCGGGGCCTTGTTGCCGGCATTGTCATATTGCTCTTTTGTACTCTTAGAGGCTCCGTAGACGTTTATGTGGGTTATGTATGTATGTTGGGGTGGTCGTTGGATCGAGTTGTATTTTGGAAACTCAACTATGGCATAATGTATATAAGAAAAAATTAACTAGCAACGTTTATATATTTATATAACTGATCCCCCCTGCTTTACAAATGGTGATGCAATCCCTTTTTGGATTATGAATGAGTCGGGTAGGAAAGGTTTAATAGGCTTGCTCGACCGGGTTCAGTCGGTTGAGTGCCGGTTGCGCTCCCCGAGGTTGGGCATGACAAATTCTCACCCAATTGGAAGGGCCTTTACATGGTTCACCGGGTATTGACAGGAGGAGCACTTATACTTGCAGAAATGGACGAAGAGATTTGGCCAAAACTTATCAATTCAGGCGCAATCAAGAGATACTACGTTTAAGATTATGTTTGCACATTCTATTTGATGTAACCGAACTACGCTTGACCTGATTCCCATTTAAGAGGGGATACGTAGGCAGCCCTGTGGGTTCGGTCACATAATAATAAAATCTTCATTTTCCCTATGGTCAGAAATTGGGACAAGGTTTTGAGTTTCCCGATCTCATTACGTTTGGAACCGCCAAGGAATGTGTTGCCAGAAGTATGCATTTAAACCAGGAGCAGAGTTTTGAGGAGGACCCTCAAAATTCTGAATCAAGGAGGTTGCAACGTCTCAAAATGCATCACAGTCACCAGTTCTTCTAAATTATTTGATCTCGTGCATTATCACCTATTTCAAATAACTATATTTCTACAAATAATTTGCCGAACGCATGCATGTTTTTTGAAATTTTATTTCTATGACAGCCAGATGTTACCCAGGGTGGCTCAAGCAGGGCCTCAAGACAAAAGCAGAGGCGAAGCAGGGAACCAAGATCAAGAACAAACCATTCCCCTGCTAAACTTATGATCTTTCTTTGGATGCAGGTACAATGAACATAACAGGAACGTCCACAAATATATACACACAACAGGATCACCATCTTCATAACAACAAGGATCACCATCTTCAAGCTAAGAAATGCTTTATCCTCTCTCACTTAGTCATTAATTTTCCTCTCATAGGGCTAAGCATTGCCCTCAGCATTGCATAAGGCCAAGCATTGCCTTTCCTCGCATGAGGCTAAATATTGCCTCCATTATCGCATAAGGCTAAGCATTGCCTTTTCTTGCCAGAGACTAAGCATTGTCTCTTTTCCTTTCATGAGACTATTCACTGTCTCCATTCCTTGCATGAGGCTAAGCATTTCCTTTCTTTGCCAGAGACTAAACACTATCTCCATTCATTGCATGAGACTAAGCATTGTCTCCATATTGCATAAGGCTAAGCACTGCCTTTCTTTGTATGAGACTAAACATTGTCTCCATTCGTTGTATGAGACTAAGCACTGTCTCCACATTGCATAAGGCTAAGCATTGTCTTCCTTTGCATGGGACTAAACACTGTCTCCATTCCTTGCATGAGGCTAAGCATTGCCTCCATTATTGCATAAGGCTAAGCATTGCCTTCCTTTGCATAAGGTTAAACACTGTCTCCGCTTCACTGCATAAGACTAAGCATTGTCTCCTTTCTTCGCATAGGTTTAAACAATGCCCTCATCTCATACAAGACTAAGCCTTGTCTTGTCTCATCCTCGCATACGACTAAGCATTACCTATTTTCTATAGCAAACAATCGATATCGCCACATACTTGCATTTCATGGGCTGAAACATAGCCACATTGTCTGAAGGCATCATAGTCCAAAGGCACCATCCTCATAGCCTGAAGACACCATGCCATGGCCTGAGGATCTCTCGAAACTGCATATCATTATTCAAAGGCGTCATAGTCCAGAGGCACCATCCTCATGGCCCGATTACACCATTCCCTGGCCTGCGAATCCCTTACCATACTCTTCATGGCCCAGGACGTCATGGTCTAAGGACATCATCCTCATCGTCCGAAGACAACTTTCATGGTCCAAAGGGAATTTGCATCAATGTTTAAATCTTCAAAATAATCCATATATATTTGCATGCACCGTGTTTTAAGTTTTGCAGGTAACTTGGGAGGTAACCGTTATACAAACAGGAGCAATCCTCGCTACGATTTTCCTTCACAATGTTCACATCCTTTGACTACCTCAAACATAATCGACGACCAGCAATTGACTACCTTTACTCTATAACTGCTCAAATATTTGCCTTGTGATACACCCGTAATGTCCAAATTTGCATTCATGAACCCACCTAAAATATCCGTTACCTACAACACTATCCTACCCAAAAGAAACTTTCTGAAACATATGACCACTCTTATAACAAGTCCATCGGTTTCGTTCGCCGTTGGATCCACAACTACATACGGCCTGATTCATGTAACACAAGGGATATGTAGGTAATTCATGAACCTGGGTTTGGACCTCAGTTTTCAAAATATATCATTCCTCACTCAATTCGGACAAAATTGGTCATCATTTTCTTTACTCGACTACTCTTTCATCATTCCCGGATAAAGAGGGGCAGCTGTTGATACCCAATTTTGTCCTCATATTTTTCAAATAGTATATATACATTCAAGATATCATCTTGCATCATTATTTAATTTACAAGATTTATACAAGTATTTTTATAATTTTTCATAATATTTAGAGCTTTAAAATTAATTTTCTTGCATTTTAATTACTTTAATATTTATTAATTATCCCTTAAATTATTTTGTGATGATTTAATTACCCAAAGTTATTATTTGCATAAGCATATATGTTTCAGAATATTTTACTTTATAGTATGTAAGTATATCTGTATTTTTAAGCTATTTACATAATATTGTAATAATAGCCTATATTCATGCATAATTATATTTTTATTACATCATTTGTGCCAAAATAGTATTTTTATATTTTTTTTAATGTTAAGCTATTATTTTTACAGCACAAGTAATATCTTTATTACTTATCAATTACTTTTTATAAATTATTTTAAACAAATGTTGCATATTTAATTTATAGCCCCAATATAAGGTCTAA
Organism: Nicotiana tabacum; assembly: GCF_000715075.1. Classification (NCBI taxonomy): domain Eukaryota; kingdom Viridiplantae; phylum Streptophyta; class Magnoliopsida; order Solanales; family Solanaceae; genus Nicotiana; species Nicotiana tabacum. The sequence continues at coordinate 70,613,598 of NC_134083.1, read as the reverse complement.
TATTCGGACCAAATTACAGGCCCAAATACCTAGTCCATTTCTTTGATCCCTCAGCAGCCCAACCAAATGACCCATTACCTTTGACCCGCCCAGTTTCCTATTTAATCTTGGCTGTTGATCTCAAATGATCAACGACCCATAATAAATCCCCCATTCTCCTTATACCCCCATAACCCAAACCCTAGACCCCATTTATCATTTCCGCCACCTACAAATACTCCCCTTAATCTCCCAAACATAAACCCTAGCGACCTAAATTGTCTCACCTTTTCTCTGCATATTGCCTTCGAACCAGAGGTTTTCTTGCCTTTTCTGAACGCTTAACACTCTGATATGGTAATACTGAGCATCGTTCCATATATGGAAGGTGTATCTCGTGTAAATCGGGTCCAAATGGGCTCGACCTAGAAGATATCGTGGGATTCTGGCTAGATACCTCAAAGAACACAGAGTATCTCTCCAATTTGGGCATATTTCTATCGAATCGGGCTTAATTAGGGTTTGCCTTACTCGTTGCCATAAATCCGATTTGAAATTAGTTTGCATGTGGTCTTTTCCTTATTCTGTATGATTAATTTGTCTTCCCTTATTCCGTATGAATAATTTTCTTTCCTTATTCTGTGTGATTAGTCTTCTTTCCATGTTCGTTCTTTCAATTCCTACTACTATATAAACCCCTCCCCTAATCCCCTTAACGGACCTGATGATTGCTATTACTCTCAATATTCTCTTCTTTCGCTCGTTCCTCACTCTGTTACACTCGAATATTTTCCGAAACTATTGAATTCTTGGCCGACTAAAAGCCAAGGCCATAATATTATTAAACAACCTCCTTCGGTGCAAGCACTGCTCGGAACCCTTCTCGAGGCTCTTGTGAACTCTGAAGCATCGGGGATTTAGGGTTCCATTGTCTTCTTTCAATTGCTCCTATTGAATCACTACTAATATTCTAAGTTTCTCATTCTTTTACCCGTTTAACTTTGCTACTGGTTATTGTCCTTGACTCTTACAATTTTAACTATCTTCCTTTCTGTTTGTCTATGACATGTGCGTTCTGCGTGCCAATATTGTTTGAACTCTTATAAGTAAGCATGATTATATTTTCCTTGCTATTCATGTATCCCCAGTACTGTGTTGGTGTATACTTTACTGCAATTCGATTATTTTAACAATGCTCTACAGTTCCATGTTCTCTAGTAGTTGAACTCGGTAGGCTTCAACATATGTAATATGCTCTCTTTATGTGAATGGCTTCTGGTTTTCTTAAGTGCTACTTGTAAATTAATGTGAGTTCTCTACCTTGTCCTGTATCTCTGGTAAATCAATGCCTGTATTTCAGACCTTGTAGAGTTATTCTTGCCCACCTTGTTAAGTTTTTGAGGATGTACTGATTAGCTAAGGCATGTTTCCATGTCATTCAAGTTCTAATGTATGTTTGATTTGTTAATATTATGTTTTTAGGGTTGCTTCTAGGGCAAATTTCTATGTTAGCTTCTTATTTTATGTCTGGGTAACTGGTATGAGTTATTATGCTTGCCTGTCCTATTCCTCTTATGTTGATATATTTTCATGAGTTCCTTAGACTTTGGCACTGTTCTAGGTTGTTGTTGTACTACTTGTGATCATGTTAGGCTCCCATGTTAGAAATCTTCATAAAATTGCTATCCCTCTGACTATAACTACTATGATTAAGGCTCACCTGTCTAAAGTCTTTTAGACTAACTCTGGCTAATACCTTTTTCTAAACTTGATTTATGGAAACTTAGCATGTGTGTGTGTGTTTACCATGTTAACCCAATAGACTTGCTTCTTAAGTCCTCCTAATATGTGACTGTGTCCATCATGCTATACCCTTTCCTTTGTTGAATGATTGCTCAATATGGTGTTAGTTTTCTATGTCAACTTGCTATGTTAAAGCTGGTTCTCGCTGGTCTTCTTACTTGGCATGTTCAATCTCTCTTGTTTGATCAATATTGTTCCCTTAGCTTCTACAAAAATCAAGTGCCTATATGTTTATGTAATTATGTCCCTATGAGGTATTATAGACTTCAGAGTCGTCAATTGGTTTCCATGTATGGTTCCTCCATTTAAGCCTGGTATGAGCTCGTGTGTGGACCCGAGTTGTGTAATTGATACACTCTCCTGTTTGAGGTGTGCTTGGATCTGGGTCTACTATTCGTGTGAAAAGTGAGCTTACTGAAGGCCCAGACAATACTGGGTTATTTCTCTTTTAGGTCGGCTCTGTTTGTTAGGCCTGTAGTCTTTGAGTATGTAATGTTTGCACTTGTATTCATTAATTTGGTCTGTAATAATTTGTAATAACGAATGATGGGGAAATTAGAAAAAAGGGGTATAGGGTACTTTAATTCTCACATGAATGTGTAGAAAGCCTGCCTATAGGAGTCACGCACACACTTCACTTAACTTGTCAAAACATGTTAGTTCAAGTATTTGCTATACCAGTTTCCATGTCTACTACTGTGCATACTTAGACAACATGTCTATAGGATGTAATAGCACATGCCTTACTAATCTAGATACCATGTTTATAGGATTTCAAATAACCAATTGGTCAAATTGCTTCTATTACTTTAGTACACTGCCCATCTTGATACTATGACTATAGAGTTCTAATCATTAATCGACTATTTCCGTTGTTTTAATTACACTGCCCCGCCTAGATGACATGTCTATAAGAATAAAGTGTTTTAAAATAAACTTAATTGTCAATTGGTAGAAATCCTTCCTATAAGATGTTGTTGTGCATAAAAACTATTTATTAGATCAACGTTGTTAATACTAGACTCTCAAAGATGTGTCATTGCCTAATCACTCAATTATTAGGAACCATGCTTATAGGACATTAACGTCTGCCTAAGGTGCACGCTTATAAAAATAGCATTAGTAATCTGGTCACTCGTATCTCTTTATTGCCTCACCGACACATAGACATCATGCCTATAGGACTTTCGACGTTTTAACTTGCCTATACGCTGCTTATATAATACTATTAATCATAATCATATAGAAATCCTGCCTATAGGACTTGACGATTAACACCGTATACTGCCTAATCTAAAAATATATGACTGATCGCGTGCTTTTGTGTGTAGGCTAACTTGAGCCTTTCGTTGTTATTATGTGCAGTCCTACCTGTTTTGAATGTCGCCTAGTTTTTATCATTTTGAGCATCCTAAGTAAAGTCTAGAACCACCCAAATAGAGGTCCAAAGCCTCCTGGACCACAGGTATGGGACGGGTAATCCGCGTATAGAGTACAACCTAGAATTGAATTAGAACTCTTTTAGGTAAACAACTTCAACATAGTAATCGGGTAGTAGGAGATGATAGTTTGTGCCCGCTGAATAATATGAGCAACTCCTACCTAAAAGAAGTTGCGAAGTATTATTTATGTTGCACGGGGTGATCCTTTAGGATAAAAAACTTAGGACCCCCCCCCCCCCCCTTTTATTCCACACTTAGTCATTTAATATAGACCAATATGGTTGTATCCTTGTAGTAATACTAAGATTTTTACCGATTCTCATATGTTTTAATAAGACTCTTCAACTTCTAATCTCTCTTTATTTATTTTATCACCTAGCCTAATTACATAATCCACATAGTTTAAAGTTCAGTCGGGACCCACAGTTGTAGACCTCGAAGAGAGCCTAACACATTCTCTCCGAGGTAATTTGAGCCCTTACCCGACCTTTGGCGGCGTTGACTAGTCAAATAGAGTTATCCGCAAATAGGTTCCCTAATGCACCTTAAAATCATTAGGTGGTGACTCTTCTATTTTAATACCTCATTTAAAAAAGTTTTCACACGTCAAAACCCGCTTTCGCGAGAAAATAGGGCGCGACAAATATTAGGTTCACTTGGGTCTCACGAGTCATGAGCAAGTCTAGTAGAGTCTTGCGGATCGGTACAGATACATTTGTACTTATCTTTTAGAGGCTACACGGCTGTTAGGAGCACTTCCCTTCTTGATTCCTCATCGTGCGATTTGATTCCCTTGAGGTTTGTACCTTTATTTTCTTCCTACTCAATCTTATGCGATGTGAAGCGTTTGTTATCAATTGGGCATCGAGGAGTTGTAGTGGTAGTGCAGACATGGTGCAAGATGTTTTTCCCTGCGTTTTCAGGTAGGCTATTATCATCGCCTTACTAAAGGATGTTCTGTCGTTTCAGCTCAGTATCGGTATTTCCTATCATTTTGAGACTATGCACAGATTGCTATGATGTTCATGCATTGTTATCGCACAGTGTTGGTGTAATAGTAGGGTGCTTGTCTATGTGTCGAGCCAGTAAATGTCTCAAAAGGAGGATCTCTCAGTACATGGTTTAAGGGTTCGGCATTTAATTACCGCGAGGGAAAGACAATCAGTCTATGGATGTTCAGGCCTTGGTTTATGGAGTAACGAGACTTGATATTTGGGTTGCGGTGGAATCCTTATTTGTGATGTGGTGTCATCGTCTTTGTTTGAACGCATTAAGGTTCTTCGGTGTTATGGTCTTCTTCAATTTTCCTTCAAGGTAGGGTGTTGTGAAATGGTGCCTGAGAAGCGATTGTCAGAGATAGCGGAGTGTAGCGATTTCAGAATCGAACTGGTGTTTCTAATGTTGATGGCTCGAGAAAGATGATCTTCTAGGAGGTTTAGAGTTGGTAGCAATTTATTAGTTTATGTGCTACAGGTATGGATTTTATTTGAGGCAACAATTGGGCAGCGAAGTATGAGGAAGGACATAGCGGGAGGTGTCTTGTAGTGGTTTAACTACTAGCAGGTCATGTATGAAAAGCAAAATTCTACTTACTACCCGGCAAGAGGTCTAGTACACTATTGAGGCTGATAATTCGGAATGTTCAAGAAATGTTTAACAAGAGACTATAAGAAATTTAGCGGGTTGAAGGTGCGAGATCATGGTAATTGAGAAGGAGGAAAAGTTGTGGGCTCGTTGTGGGTTGTACATTTTGTGATGGTAGCTTAAAGCTAAGTGGGGGAGCCCACCACCTACGACTAGATTGCGTGGTTGTCCACTTGAGCGGTTTTTGGTTATCGGTGCATTGGTGGATTACTTACGACTGAGAAAAGGAAACATTAGGAGTAATTCGGGCAAAGAAATTGATGAATGTGTGATATATTTGACCTTATCGATTCATGTTCAGGTTTTTGGGAAGACTTAGAGTTTATGCTTCTTGTGGATGTGATGTACAAGGAAAAGAATTCAGTCGGTTGCTTCTCTGAGAGGGTGTTCATGTGCTAACAGAGCATTGGAGTTTGATTATATTTGGGACCAAGTCAGAGTGGGTGACTCTCAATAGTGGTTTTAATAGGTTCAAGGATGTAGGCGTGGTGTCTAAGAATTTTGGGTTCATTGTGTGGCTGAAGATCGAGATTTTGCAGTAGAGTATGAAGAATACTTGGGGAATTTTCTATGTTATCATCAGGTCTGCGGAGTAGTATTAGAGGAATGGGAGAAATAGCTTCGGATTTGCGGATGGTCTTTCAAAATGGGTATAGCAGTTGGAGATGCTATTGTGCACATAAAGAGGGTATGAAATGGTTCATGAGTATTGAGACGATATGGTCTTATGATTCGGGTCACTCTGGATGAGTGCTGATCGAGTTCGTTATGTTTTGAATGGAGCTATTATTATTTCTAAGGCAAGTCAAGAGTAAATTAGAAGAAGTTGGGTCGGTTAGTAATGGTTTCAATCAGCGTGATTATGTCAATGATCAGTTCCTTTGGTATGTAAGCTATACAGGTGATTCATGGATGTGTGTGCAAGCATAACAGCCACCGTAATTTGATTGATTTGGAGGTATTTGATTATAATGGCCTTGTTATGTATAGATGGATAACGGAAGAGTTACGACGGTTTAGATCACAACTTGAGGTTTGTATTTTCTGTGGTTATGGGAATTCGGTTGCGTGTTGCCATTGTTCCTCTGAAATATGTCGAGTGAAAGGGGTTCTAGATGATGAAGTGTTTATCCTATTGGTGGTTTGGGAGTTATGATGAAATTCTTGTACTCTCGCGTAGCGGCATGATAGGTGCAGTGAGCGGCATGGGAACTGGAAATTGAGGATCAAGGTTGTGGTTCAGTGTTGAAAAGAATGTCACTAGCTCGTATGAGCGGGAACATTTTCAGATGTTTAGAGGAAGCTGGCACTATCTTAGTGTCGCCTAAGAAGGGTCTCCGGGGTGGGAGGCAACGTGTATTGATTTGCGGACTCCTGGTTGGCTTTACAGAATTAGTACGGTTGGTGGTGTGGAGGTGCAGACTTTGCTACCTGGTGTGGAAGGTTGTGGGAGCGTATCCCACGGGAAAATTTGTATAAGTGTGACATGTTAGTCACCAGATTGTTAAGGATTGAAACCAAGTATGGAGATTCAAGTACTGTCGCTAATGTGAGAATTTATGCCTGAAAGGCGCTCTATTCTTTTGGTTATGGACTGTGGGAATTTGTTCCGGATTGGACGGCTATTCGTGTGTGTCATAAATAGGGTAATTGTGGATCTTTGGAAGGTTATTAGCCCAGTATTGGATAAGCAGAATCAGCTTGAGGTCCACTAGTAGATTTACATCAGATCGGATGTGTTCATTCGTCATAACATGCTTACGGAGGAGTCTTCAGCCGCTGGATTTTATTTCCTTCGTCAGCTATTCCATGTAACACTCTATTGTGCCAGGTGGGTTGTAAGACGGCTTGATTATTCGCACGTGTGTTGTGATCTAGTGTAGCTTGTGGTATTAGGTGAGCAGGATGGCTCTCGAGATGCAAGTCATTTATTCCACCTTAGTCGTGCTTGAGTTTTGTAACGTATAGCGCTATCCATCTCCCCAGGGTTGTAATTTTTCACTTGGCGTGCTTGTGGTTGATATTCGGGTATTTCATAGGTATAAGCATTATGGCTTGATAGGTATTTCCTTATTTATTGTTATGTGTGGATCGGGTGGCACACTGCCACGGGTATGTTATTTGGATCGGGCTGCATGCCGCAACGGTATCATGTGTGGATCGGTCATACTGCAATGGTGAGATGTTGAGTACGGTTTCCTATATCTACTTCTGTGTAATTTGTTCTCTGAGAAGGGTTCATAGTATCTGTTCGACCATATTATTCGTTACGCGGGCTGGGTAGTTCTTTTCCAGAGTTCGTTTTTTCTTATGTATCACATTCGAGTTTGTAGCTTGTTGGCGCATTGATGGCATCATATGGGGTTTTTGGCAGTGTTTGAGATGGATTTTTGCCTGAGCAGCTTGTACTGGGTGAGACGAGGTTATTGGACCTGGGATCAGTACGATCGGAGTTATGTAGGGTATATTAGAGAGAAAATATTGTTATTCAGTTCAGAATGAGGCAATAGTTCTTTTCAGGAGGAGAGACTCCATGATTTATTGATTTGGTTAGGTTGTTATGAGTTTCTACATATCTATTTCATTATGGCAGTATTGCGAGAGTTGGAACAGGGCTTGCATGTGTTATGAGGCGTATTGTAGGCATCAAATTCGTGGAATTGTAATTATTTTTGTCAGAGGATGTTATTATTGACAAGCGACTTATGTGGTGCATGGTGTGATTTTGGCGGAGGAGCATGGTCATGTTGGGTGCAGTGTGTAGGGATTTATACGGTGCTCGTATGTTAGAATCAGGTCTTGTAGAGAAATTCGGAGATTGGAATTCGGTTTTAAAGCTTATTGACTAAATAAAAGGGAGGATCTCCAGTATTGCTCGAGCTAATGTGCTCAACTAGGTTGTGGTGGCACGGGCAGGTGCACCAGGTGTTGAACAGTGACTTTGGGGCAACTCTGGAGCAGTTCTTAGCACGTTCGAGGACGAACGTATGTTTAATTGGGGAAGAATGTAACGACCCGACCGGTCATTTTGATCTCTAGCACGTCGTTCGGCAGTTTGAGGCCTCGAGTAGCTTCACTTAAGGTAATATGACTTGTACGTGTGATCGGAATCGAATTTTAGGAAATTCGAAGTTGATTTGGAAAGGAAATTCTAATTTCTTAAGCTTTAAGTTGGAAGAATTGACTAAGGTTTGACTTTTGAGTAAACGACCTCGAATCGGAATTTAAAGGTTCTAATAGGTTTGTATGATAATTTTGGACTTATGCGTATATTAGGATTGAGAATCTGGTGGTCCGGGAGCATTTCGTCGTCTGTTATAAATAGTTGGCATTTTGAAGGTTTAAGAATTTCTTAAGTTTGATTTAAGGTGGACTTGGGTGCTATCGATGTCCGTTTCAGGTTCCGAGCCTTGGAATAGGTTTCGTATCATGATTTGAGACATACACATAAAGTTTGGCATCATTCCGGGATGTTTAAGTGTAATACGAACACGTTCGGCGAGGTTTGAAAGTTGGAAAGTTCTAAGAAAGGTTTTGGTCATCGATTCATAATTTTGATGTTGTTTGACGTGATTTGAGGCTTCGACTAAGTCCGTATCGTATTTTGGGATGCGTTGGTATGGTTGGATGGGGTCCCGGGGGCCTCGAGTGCGAATCGTATTGGAATCGGGTTGAGTTTTGGACTTAAGGAATTGCTGAAGCTTAAGGCTTCTGGTGTGATCGCACCTGCAAGGTTTATGGCTGCAAGTGCAAGACCGCAAAAGCGGCCAAGGGGTCGCAGAAGCTATTCTGGGTGAGCTAGGTTGTGGTCGTAGGTGCGAGGAGGAATTCCGCATCTGCAATCCCCCAGATGTGACGAGGTTCCTCATATGCAAAGTTGGAGAGGCGTGGTTGACTTCGCAGTAGCGGATGGGATCCCGCAGGCGCGAAAGCACAGAAGCGAGGGCAGGTCCGCAGAAGCTCCCTCGCAGGTGCAAGCTTTGGGCCACAGGTGCGGCTACTCGGGGCCTATGTGACTTCCGCAGGAGCAGACATTTTTCCGCAGAAGTGGAGCCGCAGGTGTGGTTGGGGTGCCCGCAGGTGCGAAGGCGCCTGGGTAGAATATATGTTGCTCAATCGGGATTTTTGCTCATTTCACACGTTCCACTATTGCTTGGGCAATTTTTGGGGCGATTTAGAGGAGCCATTTAATTATCAATCTTGGGGTAAGAGATTTCTTCATATTTTGAGTTAAATACATGGTTTATATATGAATTTAAACATGGATATTAGTAGAAATTGTGGAATTTTGGTGGAAAACCTAGAATTTGGTCTTTTTGGATTTTCACCATTAGGATAAATTATATATTTGAGTTTATGGCATTATGGGTAAAGTTTATCTTCGAAAATGTTTGAAATTCGGGAACGTAGGCCTGAGGGTTGACTTTATTGGAGTATATTTTGATTGATTTGCGCATTATTTGACTAGTTTCGGGTCGTTTGGCTTCAATTGAAGAATTTCAGAGGCATTGGAGTCGGTTATGGAACTTCGGAGCGAGGTAAATCTCCTGTCTAACTTTGTGAGAGGGAAACTACCCCCTAGGTGATGTAATTGTTATATGCTATTAGTTGTTGGTGCTACGTACGTATGAGGTGACGAGAGACCATACGTAGCTAAAGCATGTTTATGTCCGGAAAGAATTAGGACTTACCATGTAATATCTGAAATATTTGAACTCATTCTTGAAGATTAATTAATTGAAATTATAATTGAACTTGATTTAAAAATATACACATATATATTAGGTCGAGCCTTATTACCTTGAGTGGTTAGCAAGTTATTTGAAAAACTGCAAAGGTTATACTCACCTTGTGTTCATATACTGTATCGATAATTCCTTTCCTTTCTTGTGGAGCGGGCCGAACGCCTTGGCAGGATTATGTACCACTCTCTCATCAGAGCGGGTCGTTCGCCTCGGTAGTATAATATATCTATCTATGGTTCATGCCGCTCAACCCTAGGCAGTGTACACGTTATGATAGGATCAGGTCGATCGCCTCAGCAGTATCATATTCTTTCTGAATCTGGCCGTACGACCTCAGCATAATCGTGTGTTATATCGCTAACAGTCGGAATATTCACAGGTTCTTCCTTCCACCGATGCCTTGCATCTTATATGGTACTTCCTTATCCGTTTGATATTGGCACTTGATATTTCTGAGCTATTGAGATAGAATACGTGATTGAGAAATTGATATCGTTAAAAGAAATTTTGGAAGATTGTGTTACTTACAATTTTACCTCACTACTATTGTTTTCTCTTCTTATCTATTTATGATTTATCATATTGATTTATTGGACTACTAGTAAGTGTCGATGTCGACCCCCCGTTACTACTTCTCCGGGTTAGGCTAGATACTTACTGGATACACGTTGATTTACGTACTCATGATGCACTTCTGCACTAAATGTGCAGGATCTGACAGGTTCATTTGGTGATCATCTTGCCGCGTAGGCGCATCTGTTGAGGAGACTTTATGTGAGCTGTATTCCAGGCTACGCATCGCAGTCCACAGAGTCTCCATCGTACTATTTATCTTATCCTGTCTTATTTACATTCCAGACAGATGTTGTATTATTGTTGTTGTATTCTCTAGTAAATGCTCATGCACTTGTGACATTAGGTTTTGGGATATACTAGTTGATGTTTACGGTTCTGTATATTATCATCGCATTTCATTTCTCTTATAAACTATAATTTTGTACATTCCCGTGGATTTAAAAGTGTGAATTTCCTTTCTTACTAAAATTTGTGATTTCGAAAGTAATAAAATGAGTAATTAAATTGATCAATTATTGTTGGCTTTCCTAACGGCGGTGTTAGGCACCATTTCGACCTATAGTGGATTTTGGGTCGTTACACATAAAGCGACATTTTCGTCGTTACGTAACTACGAATTTAACGATAAAATAAAATTTAAGAAATAATCAAAATATATATTGTATTTAAAGTAACAATACGATATAATAAAATAGGTAAAAACCATTCAAACAAGTTTTTAAGGTACCTAACAAGCTAAAATTTTATGGAGTACTTTATATTAAGTTATTAATTGCCACATAAATGAAGTTGGTCGTTTATTCACTTTTACACCTTTAAGAAACTAAATTATTCTTTCAACAAATAAATGTAAGTTAAAAAGTTAAATTAAGATTTAAGATTTTGTTTAATATCCATAACCTTAAATTCAACTAACGGGATTTTGCCATAATTTAGATGGAATGTGATTTAATGATTTATGTCACCACTTTTTTTTTGGTAGACGAGTATAATCTATTTGTCTATATCTACATATTTATAGGAGAAAAAAATAATACAAAATGTTGATTGACTTTTTCATTTGATGTAAGTGCTTTTTAAGTCAAATAAAATTATAATTATAATTAATAAATTATTTTAGACATAACTAAATTATAAGGTTTTGAAGACTTCTAAGGATCAGAATTATTTTTGTTGAGTTAATTAAATATGATTACAATCATCATTTTCATAATTTTATATTTTTATTAACTTTTTTTATATGATTCAAACAAATTTTAAAATAATAATTATGTAATTTTTTTAAAAAGCTTTATATTCCTGTAATGCATTGTGATGACCCAAAAGATCATCTTATACTTTTGAATTCGATACTGTCCTCTTAAGCCTTAAAAATCTTATTTTTATCCTCCTTGATTTGCGTGCGCAGTCCGAGTATTGGCCCGAAAGGTTTATATGTTAAAAACTGATAAACATAAAAACATTTACCTTAAAACTTCAGTTGGGTTGACTTCGGTCAATATTTTTGGTAAACGGCCCCAGATCCGTATTTTGACAGTCCCGGTGGGTCCGTATCGAATTATGGGACCTGGGCGTATGCCTGAAATCGAATTCGGAGGTTCCTAGCTCGAGTTATGAATTTTTGATGAAAATTAAAAGTTTAAAAATTTAGTTGTTTTAAGAATTGGTTGATATTTGGCCATGTTGATACCGGGTCCGTATTTTGATTCCGAAGCTCGGTATAGGTCCGATATAATATTTATGACTTATCTGTGAAATTTGGTGAGAAACGGAGTTGATTTGATGTGATTCGGTCGTCCAATTGAGAAAATAGAAATTTTTAAGTGTTCTTTAAAATTCATTGGATTTGGTGCTAAATTAGTAGTTCTATGTGTTATTTTGGGGATTTGATCATGCGAGCAAGTTTGTATGATATTTTTAGACTTGTGTGTATGTTTGGTTTGGAGCCCCGAGGGCTCGGGTGAGTTTCGGATTGGCTACGGGATGTTTGGACTTTGGAAAATCTGGTTTTCTACAAATTCTGATGCCTTCTGGTTTCCTTCTTCGCATTCGCGAAGGCACTCTTGCGAACGCGAAGTAGAAACTGGAATGGCTGATTTTAACACTTTGCGAACGCAACCGGCTCATCGCGAACGCGAAGTATTTGGGACCTGGGGGAGGGTTGGTCTTTCTTTCATCGCGAACGCGAGCAATGTCTCGCGAACACGAGCAATAGCTCACGAACGCGAAGGCCAGGGGGAGTAACCATCGTGAACGCGAGCAAGGTCTCGCGAACGTGAAGGCTTGGCAACCTATACTCTTCGCGAACGCAATAGTGTCCTCGCGAACGCGATGAACACTGTCGCCCAGCATTTAAAACATAATCAAAACGGGACTTAAGCCATTTCTTCATTTTTTTTCAAAAACCAAATGGGCTAGAGGCGATTTTCAAGCTATATTTTCTTCCCCAAAGTGTTGGTAAGTGATTCTAAACCATTTTCTTTCAATTACTCATTACACTTCATGAATTATCAACCTAAAATCTAGAGTTTTCATGGTAGAATTATGGGTTTTGGGTAGAAACTAGGGATTTCGGAAATTTGGGGATTTAGACCTCAAATTGAGCTCGGATTCCAAAACCAATTATATATCTGGGCTCGGGGGTGAATGAGTAAATGAATTTTGGTCCGAACCTCGGGTTTTGACCAAGCGGGCCCGGGGTCGATTTGTGACTTTTTGGAGGGAAGTTTGGAAAATTTAAATTTATGCAATATAATTAATTTCTTTAGCAATAGTTGATATTATTGAGTCGTTTTTGAATAGATACGAGTGATTTGGAGGTGGATTCTAAAGAAAAAGCTGTGATTGAGTATTGAGTGGCCTTTGGGTGAGGTAAGTGTCGTGGTTAACCTTGACTTGAGGGAGTTAGGAACCTCAGAGGCTATAAAGTTTAGGAACAAATTTCACTTATGTTCTTCTCTGTCGTGCGATTTTGTTTTCTCGATACTGATTGAACTCTCCTACTCTTATTCTCTATCAGATGGCGAGAACAGGTACCGCTTCCTCAGCTGAGCAGCAGCCAGAGCCCCTAGTGGCAGCTCCTACGAGGGGCAGAGGTTGAGGCCGAGGCCGTGCCAGGGGACGAGGCAGGGGCAGGGCTCAGCCCAGAGCTCGTGCAGCAGTACTAGTAGTAGAGCCTCAGGTAGAGTTGGGTGAGGAAGTTCCAGCCCAAACTGTTCCTGTCGGACCAGCTCAGGTTTCAGAGGGTTTTATTGTCACCCCAGTACTTCAGGACAATTTGGTTCGTTTGGTGGGCCTTATGGAGAGTGTGGCCCAGACTGGTGCATTTCCCATGGCACCAGTCGTCTCTCAGGCTGGAGGAGGGGCCCAGACTCCCACTACTCCCGCTCTGGAGCAGATAGCTCCCTAGTGTCAGGCTCCAGTAGCTCATCCACTCGGAGTAGTTCAGCTAGTTATTGCGCCACAAATCGGTGATGGGTTAGCTATGTCTTCTAAGGCTTTGTGGAAATTGGACAGGTTTACCAAGCTCTTCCCAGTTCACTTCAGTGGTGCTCCTTCAGAGGATCCCCAGGAGTATCTCGATAGCTGTCACGAGGTTCTACGAAACATGGGTATAGTGGAGACCAATGGAGTCGATTTTGCTGCATTTCATATGACTGGTTCTGCTAAGAAATGGTGGAGAGATTATTTGTTGACCAGACCAGCTGGGCCGCCTGCTTTTACTTGGTACCAGTTCTCTCAGCTCTTCCTAGAGAAGTTTCTGCCTATCACATTGAGAGAGGAGCGTCGTCATCAGTTCTAGCATCTCCAGCAGGGCAGTATGACTGTTACTCAGTATGAGACCCGTTTTATGGATTTGTCCCGTCATGCTATTCTTTTGCTTCCCACCGAGAGAGAGAGGGTGAGGAGGTTTATTGATGGACTTGCTCAGCCTATCAGATTACAGATGGCTAAGGAGACTGGGAGTGAGATTTCTTTTCAGGCGGTTACTAATGTCGCCAGACGAGTTGAGATGGTTCTTGCTCAGGGAGGTTAGGGGTCTGACAATAGACCTCGTCACTCCGATGGATTCAGTGGAGCCTCATCTGGAGGCCGGGGTACTTATGGCAGAGGCCATCCTCCCAGGCCGTTTCATTCAGCACTCCAGGCATCCCACGGTGCCTCAGGTGGTCGTGGTCCTCATATGCCTTATTCCGACCAGCTAGCCTACAGTACACCACCAGCTTCTATTAGTGCACCTCCACTCCAGAGTTATCAGGGTGGTTACTCAGGTCGACAGGGTCATTTTCAGGGTTAGCAGTCATACTAGTTGAGGTCATGTTATACTTGTGGTGATCCGAGGCACATTGCTAGATTTTGCCCTCGGGCAATGGGCATCTCACAGTATCAGAGTTCTCGTACCATAGTTCTGGCACCAGTTGCTGCACCACCTGCTCAGCCAGCCAGAGGCAGGGGTCAGGCAGCCAGAGGTTGGGTCCAAATAGTTAGAGGTGGAGACCAGCCAGCTAGAGGCAGTCCCATGGACGTAGTTCAGGGTGGTGGGGCCTAGCCCCGGTGTTATTCTTTTCCAGCCAGGCCTGAGGCTGAGTCATCTGACGCTGTTATCACAGGTACTATTTCAGTTTGTAGTAGAGATGCTTCAGTTCTATTTGATCCGGGGTCTACTTACTCCTATGTGTCATCCTATTTTGCTTCCTATTTGGTCGTGCCTCGTGATTCTTTGAGTGCTCCTGTGTATGTGTCCATACCTGTGGGAGATGCTATTGTTGTAGATCGTGTTTATCATTCATGTGTAGTCATCATTGGGAGTCTTGAGACTCGTGTAGATCTTCTACTTGTCTATATGGTTGATTTTGATGTCATTCTGGGTATGGATTGGTTGTCACCTTATCATGTCATATTAGATTGTCACGCCAAGACGGTGACCTTAGCCTTGCCATAGTTGCCTCGATTAGAGTGGAGAGGGACTCCTGGTCATTCTACCTGCAAGGTTATCTCTTATGTGAAGGCTTGGCATATGGTCGAGAAGGGGTGTTTAGCTTATTTGGCTTATGTCTGCGATTCTAGTGCGGAGGTTCCTTCCATGGATTCAGTGCCGGTTGTTCGTGAGTTTCTAGAGGATATTGATTTCTGCATTGATTTGGCTCCGGGCACTTAGCCCATTTCCATTCTGCCATACCGCATGGCCCCACCAGAGTTGAAAGAATTGAAGGAACAGTTGCAAGATTTTCTTGATAAGGGCTTCATTAGACCTAGTGTCTCGCCCTGGGGTGCACCTCTGTTATTTGTGAAGAAGAAAGATGGATCGATGAGGATGTGTATAGATTATCGGCAGTTGAACAAAGTCACCATCAAGAACAAGTACCCATTGCCGAGGATTGATGATTTATTTGATCAGCTTCAGGGTGCCCAGGTGTTTTCGAATATTGATTTGAGATCTGGCTACAATTAGTTGAGGATTAGGGCATCCGATGTCCCTAAGACAACTTTTTGGATTCGGTATGGGCATTATGAGTTTCTAGTAATGTCATTTGGGATGACAAATGCCCCAGCAGCACTCATGGATTTGATGAACCGCGTGTTCAAGCCCTACTTGGATTCCTTAGTGATTGTGTTTATTGATGATATCTTGATCTACTCCCACAGCCGAGAGGAGCATGAGCATCACCTTCGGATCGTTCTTCAGACTCTAAAAGGCAGCCAGTTATATGCTAAGTTCTCAAAATGCGAGTTTTGGTTGAGTTCAGTTGCTTTCTTGGGTCACATTATATCAGTAGAGGGTATTCAGGTGGATCCTAAGAAGATTGAGGCAGTCTAGAACTGGCCTAGACCCACATCAGCCATAGAGATCCGTAGTTTCTTGGGTTTGGCGGGCTACTACCGTCGATTCATGTAGGGGTTTTCATCCATAGCAACCCCATTGGCCAGGTTGACCCAGAAGAGTACCCCATTCAGGTGGTCATACGAGTGTGAGGCGAGCTTCCAGAAGCTCAAGACAGCTTTGACTACAGCACCGGTATTGGTGCTACCCTCAGGTTCAGGATCTTATACAGTATATTGTGACTCATCTCGTATTGGTATGGGTGCGGTATTGATGCAGGGTGGCAAAGTTATTGCATATGCTTCGCGGCAGCTGAAGGTTCAGGAGAAAAATTACCATGTTCATGATCTAGAGTTGGCAGCCATTGTTCACGCGCTGAAGATTTGGAGGCACTATCTTTACGGCATGTCAAGTGAGGTATTCACTGATCATCGGAGCTTGCAGTATTTGTTCAAGCATAAGGAGATAAATTTGAGGCAGAGGAGGTGGTTGGAGCTATTGAAAGATTATGATATCACAATCTTATATCATCCCGGGAAGGCCAACATGGTGGCCGATGCCTTAAGCCGAAAGTCGGTAAGTGGCAGCCTTGCGTATATTCCAGTCGGTGAGAGACCGCTTGCACTAGATGTTCAGGCTTTGGCCAATCGGTCTGTGAGGTTGGATGTTTTTGAGCCCAGTCGTGTTCTAGCTTGTACAGTTGCTCGGTCTTCTTTGTTTGAGCGCATCAGAGATCAGCAGTACAACGACCCTCATTTGCTTGTCCTTAGGGACACAGTGCAGCATGGTGATGCCAAGCAGGTTACAGTTGGAGATGATGGAGTTTTGAGGATGTAGGGTCGTATTTGTGTGCCTAATACGGATGAACTTCGTGAGTTGATTCTTGAGGAGGCCCACAGTTCCCGATATTCTGTTCATCCGGGCACCGCCAAGATGTATCAGGACTTGCGGTAGCATTATTGGTGGAGGCAAATGAAGAAGGATATAGTTGCTTATGTAGCTCGGTGTCTAAATTTTCAGCAATTAAAGTAGGAGGATCAGAGACCTGGTGGTTTGCTTCAGAAGATAGAGATTCCTGAGTGGAAGTGGGAGCGTATCACTATGGATTTCGTTGTTAGGCTACCACGGACTCAGAGGAAGTTTGATGCTGTTTGGGTCATTATGGACAGGTTGACCAATTCAGCGCACTTCATTCCTGTTGCAGTTTCATATTCTTTAGAGTGGTTAGCTTAGATTTATATCCACGATATCGTGTGTCTTCTCGGTGTGCCCGTGTCTATCATTTCTGATCGAGGTACGCAGTTCACCTCGCACTTCTGGAGAGCAGTACAGCGTAAGTTGGGCATGCTGGTTGAGTTGAGCACAACGTTTCATCCTCAGACGGACGGTCAGTCCGAGCGCACTATTCAGATCTTAGAGGATATGCTCTGCGCATGTGTTATAGACTACGGAGGATCGTGGGATCACTTCTTGCCCCTTGCAGAGTTCGCTTACAATAACAGCTACCAGTCGAGCATTCAGATGGCTCCCTATGAGGCACTATATGGTAGACGGTGTCGATCGCCGGTCGGATGGTTTGAGTCGGGGGAGGCTCGATTATTGGGAACAGATTTGGTACAGGATGCCTTGGATAAGGTCAAGATTATTCAGGATCGACTTCGCATAGCTCAGTCTAGGCAGAAGAGTTATGCCCACCGCAAGGTTCGTGATGTTACATTCATGGTCGGGGAGAGAGTATTGCTTCGGGTATCACCCATGAAGGGTGTGATGAGGTTCAGAAAGAAGGGCAAGTTGAGCCCTAGGTATATCGGACCTTTTGAGATTCTGGAGAGAGTGGGAGAAGTGGCTTACAGGCTTGCGTTACCACCTAGTTTATCAGCAGTTCATCCGGTGTTCCACGTGTCCATGCTTCGAAAGTATCACGACGATCCGTCCCATGTATTAGATTTCAGCTGTGTCTAGTTGGACAAGGATTTGACTTACGAGGAGGAGCCGGTGGCTATTCTAGTCCGACAAGTTCGCCAGTTGAGATAAAAGAGTTACCCTTCAGTTCGAGTGCATTGGAGAGGTCAGCCTATTGAGGGAGCTACTTAGGAGTCCGAGTCCGATGTGCAGAGTAGATGTCCCCACCTCTTCACCAGCTCAGGTACTTTTCTATGTCCGTTCGAGGAAAATGGTTATTTTAGATGTGGAGAATGTGATGACCCAAAAGGTCATCTTATACTTTTGAACTCGATATTGTGCTCTTAAGCCTTAAAAATCTCATTTTTACCCTCCTCGATTAGCGTGGGCAGTCTGGGTATTGTCCAGGAAGGTTTATATGTTAAAAAACTGATAAAAATAAGAATTGTTGCCTTAAAACTTCAATTGAGTTGACTTCGGTCAATATTTTTGGAAAATAGGCCAGGATATGTGTTTTGACAATCCCGATGGGTCCGTATCGAGTTATGGGACCTGGGCGTATGCCCGGAATCGAATTCGGAGGTCCCTAGATCGAGTTATGAATTTTTGATGAAAATTAAAAGTCTGAAAATTGTTATTTTAAGAATTGGTTGATGTTTGGCCTTATTGATACCGGGTCCGTATTTTGATTCCAGAGCCTGGTATAGGTCCAATATAATATTTGTGACTTATCTGTGAAATTTGGTGAGAAACGGAGTTTATTTGACGTGATTCGGACGTCCAATTGAGAAAATAGAAACTTTAAAGTGTTCTTGAAAATTTCATTGGATTTGGTGCTAAATTCGTAGTTCTAGATATTTTTTTGGCGATTTAATCGCGCGAGCAAGTTCGTATGATATTTTTAGACTTGTATGCATGTTTGGTTTAGAGTCCCGAGGGCTCAGGTGAGTTCCGGATAGGCTACGGGATGTTTGGACTTTGGAAAATCTTGTTTTCTGTAGATTCTGATGCCTTCTGGTTTCCTTCTTCGCATTCGCGAAGGCACTCTTGCGAACGCGAAGTAGAAACTGGGATGGCTGATTTTTACTATTCGTGAACGTGAAGGCCTGGTCGCGAACGCGAAGTGATGGGGGATTTACCCTTCGCGACCGACTCATCGCGAACGCGAAGCATTTGGGACTTGGGGGAGGGTTGGTCTTTCCTAAATCGCGAACGCAAGCAATGTCTCTCGAACGCGAAGGCCAGGGAGGGGGTAACCATTGCGAATGCGAGAAAGGTCCCGCGAACGTGAAGGCTTGGCAACCTATACTCTTAGCGAATGCGATAGTATCCTCGCGAACGCGATGAACACTATCACCCAGCACTTAAAACAGAATCAAAACGGGACTTAAGCCATTTCTTCATTTTTTTCAAAAACCAAACGGGCTAGAGGCGATTTTCAAGCTACATTTTCTTACCCAAAGTGTTGGTAAGTAATTCTAAATTATTTTTTTTCAATTACCCATTACATTTCATGAATTATCAACCTAAAATCTAGAGTTTTCATGGTAGAATTAGGGGTTTTGGGTAGAAACTAGGAATTTCGAAAATTTAGGGATTTAGACCTCAAATTGAGGTCGGATTCCAAAATCAATTACATATCCGGGCTGGGGAGTGAATGGATAAATTAATTTTGGTCCGAACCTCGGGTTTTGACCAAGCGGGCCCGAGGTCGATTTGTGACTTTTTGGAGGAAAGTTTGAGAAATTTAAATTTATACAATGCAATTAATTCCTTTAGCAATAATTGATATTATATTGAGTCGTTTTTGAATAGATACGAGTGGTTTAGAGGTGGATTCTAAAGGAAAAGTTGTGATTGAGTATTGAGTGGTCTTTGGAGCGTGGTAAGTGTCGTGGTTAACCTTGACTTGAGGGAGTTAGGAACCTCAGATTATTTGCTATATGAAATTCATGTGAGCGGCGTATATGTGAGGTGACGAGTACTTATGCACCGCCAATTTACTTGTTTTTCCCCTGTTTTCTCCCGTTTTTCTTATATTATCTCTTTCCTATGCCTAATTGCTACGTGTTTAGATTAGTGTTGTTAAATTGATCGTTCTTATCATGTTTATGGATCTTCTGATGATAATTAACTATTTATTTCAAAGTTGAGATTAATATTGTAGAACCAAATGTTAAAGTAAGGCTTGTACATATTATTCTATCTCTCTGTTGTTAATTATTCATTGCATTATGGTAAGGGAGAGTGTTAATGCACGAAGGGTGATGCCGTGCCATATTGTGAGTGTTAATGCACGAAGGGTGATGTCGTGCCATATTGTGAATGTTAATGCAGAAGGGTGATGTCGTGCCGTATTGTGAGTTTTAATGCACGAAAGGTGATGTTGTGCCATGATATGAGAGTTAATGCACGAAGGGTGATGTCGTGTTGTTTCTATTGATTTTATGGTGAGGTTGAGAGTAAAAGCACGAAGGGTGATACCGTGCAATTTGTTTTCCTTTACTGTATTCACTGTTCCTGTTGATTCATAGTACATTGGTTGTTTCAGTCATTATTCCGCTGTAGTTCTTTATCTCGTATTTCCCTCAGCATGTTCCCCCTTCCGATATTACCTGCCTAGCTTTTTATTGATGTTACTTGTATATACACTGTTAAATTGTACAGGTTGATTTGTAGGTGTCTTACCTTAGTCTCGTCACTACTTTGTCGAGGTTAGGCTCGACACTTACTAGTACATGGGATCGATTGTACTGATACTGCACTCTGCACTTTCTGTGCAGATTTTGGTACCGGCTCGGGTTGATCGAGATTTTAGCTGTTGGACCCGCTATCCAGAGACTCAAGGTAGATCTGTCGGCGTTCACAAACCTTGAAGTCCCCGCCTATCTTTTCTGTTTTACTGTTTTTTCCATCCAAACAGTTGTATTTCTTTTAAACTATTAGTTGTAGTGAATTCTAGAATGCTCGTGAATTATGACTCCAGATCCGGGTAATAGTAATTGATGCAGTTTCTATATTATTCTGTACTCGCTATATTTCATCATAGCTAATTTGTTGTTAATCACTGAATGGAATAAGGATTGGTTTAAATGATTCTCTAACGTTGGTTTGCCTAGCAAATGAAATGTTAGGCGCCATCACGGTCCCGACGGTGGAAATTCCGGGTCGTGACATGCTCGTATTTTAAGACTATTGATATTTCAATAAGGAGTATTGGATAGTATTTTCACATCAAAACTTTGTATTCCATTAATTTTATTGTTTTTTACTTCTTTTATTTTCCTTTTCATTCATCTCTTCTTCTTCTTTTTTCTTTTCTTTTTTTGAAAAAGCATTCTCTGCGATTTCATTTTGTAATAAGCTGCTACCTGCAGGAAATGAAATACTTTTCTTGGGTGAGTTTGTACGAAAAGTAGATTAAAATGGGGAGTAAATCGAGGAATTTCTCTGCTTTAATTTAATGTTCCTCTTCCCATTTTAAAATCAAGAATCATATGTTTCATTTTGATTAAGTATCAAAAAATGGTTTGTTGAATCTGAATTTACAAACTGAGAATTCAAGATTTCATTTTGACTTTCCGGATTGATTTCCTGGTAATGAAAAGAGACAAAATGCAGTTGTTGGGAGCTCAATTTTATAGCTTGCTTGGAAAGCCACATGAGAATTGGAATTGAGTGTAATTGTGTGTAATTACACACTTTGACATGTTTATTTGGCCAAGTAATTACTTGGTTGGTGAGGTAGGGAGACATTACACTCTCTCGTTCGCAAAGAAAAGAATTGGGTGTAATTACATTAATATAAGGCAACCTTTTCAATTCCTGTTTCTCTTTCCATATTATATTGTTCATCCGGAAAACAAAAAAGGTGGAAAAGGCAGAGCATTTCTACTTTACTTCTTCCAACCGCAATTTCACTCCAGGTAAGTGTTTTTTTCCCTTTCTTATTGCATATTTTCTTGATAGCTGACTCCTTATTGAACTTTTTAATTTCTTAACTTGACGATGCCTTGATATTTATAAGGAAGATAAAGGCTACAATACTAGGCAGGTACAATACTAGTCAGGTTTAAGTTACAATATTATTTATATGGAAGATACCAATTATTTTTATGATATTATGTATTATTTTATAATTATTTAATATAATTTCTTATAAAAAATATGCATTTTTAATATATGATAATATATAATATTTAATATTATTATACATATAAATATTTATCATACAGTGAAAATTATTTGCATATTAATCTAAAATAGTATTTATTTATCTATATAATTACACTTGTACAACCAAACATGACACATGTAATTATATTATAATTACATTATGATAAACAAATAGGTCATTGTAATTATAATACTATGTAATTACCAGATTGTTTAATTACTACCCTAGTAATTACACTGCCAAGTAATTACACGGGGCTTTCCAAACAGACCCTTAAAACTTTGTTGTTCTTATGGCAGTCAATTTGTGATGTGTTCCCTTTTAAGTTTTCTGAGAAAATGGTGGAGAATAAAAGAAAAACAAAGAGAAAAGAATGGTGAAGTTGGTGCAACTTGCAAGAAAGAAGTGGTGGCAGTTGTAAAACGAGGGTACCACTTCGGTGGTCCACATTGAAACAATGGCTTTGTTGCGACTTGCAAGGACTACAACTAGATTTAGTTCATAAGCTTACACCACTGGAAATCAATATGGACGCTGCAGAGGTAGTACATAGCACCTCTAACAATTTCTCACATGTCTTTAATGATTGCAGATACCTGATCCACCAGCTGGGTGATCTAACAATGCAACATATTTACAGGGAGCAAACACAGTAGCAGACCAGCTAGCTCATTTTGGCATGGAACTTATGGGGAGCAACATCACTTTTTTGGAGCAGCCACCACCTTTTGTTATGGCAAACGTAGAAGCTGATAAGCTGGGGTATCTACGAAGCCGACATAGTAGTAGCAATTCTCCACTACAACCTTACTTTAAATCTTGTCTAACGTCCGATCATGCTTCGTCTAGTCGGACCAACTGTAATCGTAATTTCCATAGGATAGATAGTACTACTAGTAGTAAATTTTCATATGTTTGTCATTCTGCTGCATCAATGCAGCTCTCTGTAATGCATCTTTAATTAATAGAAGCAGTCTTTTAAATCGAAAAAAAAAAGGAAAATGTGGAGGTGACGTTGGCAGAGGAGACGGTGATGGTGAAGAAAAAAAGACAGAAAAAAATTCTTTCTCACGCGCTCAGAAGTGAGGTGCACACCTTTAGGGATATTAGTTCCACTTTAAATTAAAATAGGTGAGTAATAGGTCACCGTAAAATTTAAGTAAAACAAATGAGAAAAATAATTTGGTAAGAATGACGACGAAGGGGCGTCATTATAACGACCCGGTTGGTCATTTTGTGTATTTGAGTCTCATTTTCCCATTTAATATTTTTCCTATACTTGCTAGTTATTTTGTGACTTGCGGGAATGATTAGTTTGGTTCCGGAAACGTTTTGAAGTAAATTGGAAACTTAGTTCCTTTGTTGGAAGCTTAAGTTGTAAGAGTTGACCAATGTTTGACTTCTGTGTAAACGACTGCGAATTGGTGATTTGATAATCTAAGTAGGTTCGTATGGTGATTTTGGACTTGAGCGTATGTTCGGATTTGGATTTGGGAGTTCCTAGGATGTTTTTGCGCTATTTGCCGAAAGTTGGCAATTTGAAGGTTTGAAAAGTTCCTAGGTTTAACCTGGAGTTGATTTTGATGTCAGGCCCTTCTTCGCGATCGCGGAGGTTGTATCGCGATCGCAGAGTAAAATTTTGAGCGGGGTAGATTTTCTTCTTTGCGTTCGCAATAGTGGGGTCGCATTCGTAGTGGGTGTGGCAGATTGGCCTTCACGTTCGCGCCTAGGTGGTCGTGTTTGCGTAGAGATGATGCAGGTTGGGGGTTGGCTGGAGCTTGGCCTTTGCGTTCGCTGGAGGGGGCTCGTGTTTGCATAGTCCTGGGGAGATTGTGCATCGCGTTCGTGAGTTTGAAGCCGCATTCGCGAAGACTTAACTGTGACATTTTGTGCTTCGCGAACGTGAGGCAGTGACCGCGTTCGCAAAGGATATCACTGGACAGAACTTATAAGTAACTTATTTCGGGATTTTAGCCCTCTTTCATATTTTGAACCATAAACATGGAGAGCAATTTTATAAGATGATTTTCACACAAGGCAAGAGGATAAAGTGAATTCTACTTGATTTTGATATTATATCTTGTTTCTCCATGGATTATTACACATCGATCATTGGATTTGAAAGAGAAATCTAGGGGTTTTGACTATTATTTTGGAGAGTAAAAATTAGGAATTTGGGATTCGATTTGGACTCGATTTTAAAATCTAATCATATATTTGGACTTGTGGGTTATAGGTAATCGGGATTTACTCCTTGATTGGGGTTTTGACCAAGTGGGGCTGGATTTACTTTTGTTGACTTTCAAGGACTTGATTTGAGATTGAAGTTTTATAGTTAGGAATTGATTTTTATAGCGTTGTTTTTGACGTTAGTGCCAGTAGAGGCTGTAATATGTGAAATTGTTAACCATGAGTGCTAGTAAAAGGCTCTATATTATGCAGTTAGTAGATTATAACCAGGCGTGCTTTTGCTCAAGGAACAACAAGTCTCTTCTCCTTGTTCTCAGTTGATTTTGAGGTGTCATTTTTTTTTTTTTTTTGGTAATCGACGTGCTACAATATTACACTAAATTGTTGTTCTTGTTGGCTCTGTAGCTACCCTCTTCTGCATCTGTCCTTTTGGTTTCTGCGCTGCAGGTTGCTAGGCAAAATCTCGTCAAATTAGTTACTATTTATGTACGCTAGTTGTTGAATTCCTAGTATGGTTTTCCATCCGATATGCAGGCATTGTGGAAACGATTTGGTAAGCAGGCTATTCTTCGGAGTGAATAACCTGACAGTAGGTGAACCATTGTAAAGAGTTGCATTTCCAAGATAATTGCTAAATATGATTCTTGGTTATGTGTAGGCTATTGTGGAAGCTCATAACATGAGTAAACTGATTACTTTTTCTGGTTAACTTATAGTCAAGCCCACTGTTTTGTGGTACCAAGTTGTCTGCCTTAGTTATGACTCATAGGTAGTGTGGGGGACTACACTGCAATGCTTAATGACGTTGAGGCAGTTTTGCAGTCCAGTAATTTGGTGATCCCAGTCAGATGTCAGTCAGATGTGGCAATAACGTTTGTTTTAGTTGGGTTGGTTTGCGCATTTACACGGTGGCATAAGTACCTAGACTACTAAATTCAACAACAGCAACAACTTATCCAGTATTATTCCACACCGTGGGGTATGGGGAGGGTAGTATGTACGCAAACCTTACCCCTACCTTGTGAGGATAGAGAGAATATTTCTAATAGACTCTCGCTTAAGAAAATATAAGTACTACATTAATGAAAATATATACAAGAAGGAACAGTACTAAATAATGTGTCTATCCCATGTGTAAGGAAGGCATCTTCCTTTTGGCTTTGAAATGTCAAGGCAACTAAAGGAATAGTAAGAAAGATTTTATGGCTAATATTTCTTTGGTTTCACATGACATCAATGAAGCAATCCTAAATACTATAAATAGGTGTCTTGCTCTCATTGTAAAATATACCAACAAAGAGAGAAAGAAAGAGTGAGGTTTCACAAATAGGGTATAAGAAAATAGTCTGTGAAAAAAATAGAGAGTGGACGATATTGTAGTGAGGTGAGAATATCAAAAGAGGGTTATTTCTTTTGAGTGTTATAGTGGTCTTTGGTGTATTTTACTCGGGCCTACAAAATATAAAATTCCTTGTTATAGTGATATCAGTTGCTCCTCTTAGGGCCGTGGTTTTTCCCTGATTCAAAAGGGTTGTCCACGTAAAAATCTTGGTGTCGCTGTCACTCTTTTATTCTTGTTAATTATCGTATCTCGGTGCAACATTATTATTCCGCTTTTAATACTATGAATATTATTTCTGTTGGGAGTTTATTCCCAACAACTGGTATCAGAGCATAGGTTCTACTCGTTAACAGAAGTACTATTCATTATCGGTAGCACTATACTCGGTGAAAACAAAAATGTCCGAAGTAAAGTACGAGGTAGAAAAATTTAACGGAGATAGCGGTTTCTCAACATAGCAATGAAGGATGAGGGACCTGCTCATCAAACAAGGTTTACACAAAGTACTAAATCCTGATGCCAAAAAGCCTGATACCATGAAAGCTGAGGATTAGGCTGACTTGGGTGAAAGAGCTGCTAGTGCAATCAGGTTGCACTTATCAGATGATGTGGTAAATAACATCATTGATGAATACACCGCATTTGGTATTTGGACAAGGTTGGAAAGCCTATATATGTCCAAAATGCTGACAAATAAATTGTACCCGAAGAAGCAGCTATACGCCATATACATGGGTGAAGGTACGAATGTTGTCACATTTAAATGTGTTTAATGGACTAATCACACAGCTCGCCAATCTCGGAGTGAAAATCGAGAAAGAAGACAAAGTCATCTTGCTATTGAACTCGTTGCCATCTTCATATGATAATTTAGCAACAACCATCATGCACAGTAAGACTACTATTGAGTTGAAAGATTCCACATCGGCTCTTCTACTCAATGAGAAGATGAGAAAGAAGCCTGAATATCAAGGACATGCTCTCATCACAGAAGGCAGATGCAGGAGTTATCAAAGGAGTTCGAGCAACTATAGTAGATCCGGAGCTTGTGGGAAGTCTAAGAACCTATCCAAATCAAAAGCCAAAAATTGCTATAATTATGATCAACCAGGTCACTTCAAAAAAAAATTGCCCAAATCCAAGGAAAGGCAAAGGTGAAACTAGTGGCCAGAAGAATGACGACAACACAACTGTTATGGTGCAAAACAATGATAATGTTGTCCTCTTTATAAACGAGGAAGAGGAATACATGTACTTATCAGGTCCAGTGTCAGAATAGGTGGTTGATACAGCAGCATCTTACCATGCCACACCAGTAAGAGATCTTTTTTGCAGATATGTAGCAGGTGATTTCGGCACTGTGAGAATAGGTAACACAAGTTACTCAAATATTGCGGGGATAGATGACATTTATATCAAGACAAATATCGGATGCACATTGGTTCTAAAGGATGTGCGACATGTACCTGATTTGTGGATGAGCTTGATCTCGGGAATTACTTTAGACCGATATTGATACGAGAACTATTTTGCAAATCAACAGTGGAGACTCACCAAGGGATCATTGGTGATTGCAAAGGGAGTTGCTCGTGGCACGTTGTACGGAACAAATGTAGAAATATGCCAAGGTGAATTAAACGCGGCACAAGATGAGATTTCTGCAAATTTGTGGCACAAAAGGATGGGTCATATGAGCGAGAAGGGATTGCAGATTCTAGCCAGGAAATCATTCATTTCTTATGCCAAAAGTACAACGGAAAAACCTTGTGACTACTGTTTATTTGGTAAGCAACATAAAGTCTCATTTCAGATATCATCTGAAAAAAAATTGAATATACTTGATTTGGTATATTCTGATGTTTGTGGTCCAATAAAAATTGAATCGATGGGCGGTAACAAATATTTTGTTACTTTTATTGATGATACTTCACGAAAATTATGAGTTTATATTTTTAAAACCAAAGATCATGTGTTTCAAATTTTCTAGAAGTTTCATGCTATGGTGGAAAGAGAGATAGGCTAAAAGCTAAAGCGTCACCGAAGTGACAATAGAGGTGAGTGCACTTCAAGGGAATTTGAAGAGTACAGTTCGAGCCATGCGATCAAACATGAAAATCCATTTTCTGGAACCCCACAACACAATGGTGTAGCTGAAAGGATGAACTGCACTATTGTGGAGAAGGTGAGAAGCATGCTAAGAATGGCTAAACAACCTAAGTCATTTTGGGGTGAAGCAGTTCAGACAGCATGTTACCTGATCAATAGGATTCCATCAGTTCTGTTGGCGTTTGACATCTCAGAGAGAGTTTGGACCAACAAGGAGGTGTCCTACTCGCATCTGAAGGTGTTCGGTTTTGCAGAGTTTTTGCGCAAATACCAAAGGAGCAGAGAACAAAGATGGATGATAAATTTATTCCCTGCATATTCATCGAATATGGAGATAAAGAGTTCGGATACAGATTGTGGGATCCTGTAAAGACGAAGGTCATCAGAAGCAGAGATGTAGTCTTCCGAAAAAGTGAAGTTGGAACTGCTGATGATATGCCAGAGAAGGCCAAGAATATTATAATTCCTAACCCTGTTACTATTCCTTCTAGTTCTAACAATCCCACAAGTGCAGAAAGTAGGACCGACGAGATTGCTGAGTAGGGGGGAGCAACCTGGTGAGGTTATTGAACATGGGGAGCAACTTGATGATGATGTTAAACAAGTGGAGTCCCCACTCAGGAAGAAGAACAACCTCAACCTCTGAGGAGATCAGAGAGGCCAAGGGTAGAGTCATGCAAGTACTCTTTTCACAGAGTATGTCCTTATCATTGATGAAGGGGAGCTAGAAAGTCTTAAGAAGGTGTTGTCTCATCCAGAAAAGAACCACTGGATGAAAGCCATACAAGAGGAGATGGAATCTTTGCAGACAAAATGATACGTACAAGCTGGTTGAACTTCCAAAGGGTAAAAGACCACTCAAATGTAAGTGGTTCTTTAAACTCAAGAAAGATGAAAATGGCAAGCTGGTCAGATACAAAGCTCGATTGATGGTTAAAGGCTTCAAACAGAAAAAGAATAAAAAGTATTGATTTTGTCTGAATTTTCTCACCTATTGTCAAAATGACTTCTATTCGAACAATATTGAGCTTAGCAGCAAGCTTAGATCTTGAAGTGGAGCATTTGGATGTGAAAATTATATTTCTTCATGGAGATTTGGAAGAGGAGATTTATATGGAGCAGCCAGAAGGATTTGAGGTAGCTGAAAGGAAACACATGGTATGCAAACTGAATAAGAGTCTTTATGGGTTGAAGCAGGCACCAAGGCAATGGTACAAGAAGTTTGACCCATTAATGAAAAGTGATCAAACTTACACAAAGACAATTCTGATCCATGTGTATACTTCAAAATATTTTCTGAAAATAACTTTATTATATTGTTGTTGTATGTGGATGACATGTTAATTGTAGGAAAAGACAAGGGGTTGATCGCAAAATTGAATGGAGATCTGTCTAAGTCATTTGATATGAATGATTTCGGCCCAGCACAACAGTTGGTGTTGTTAGCAGATTCCTTGAAAATCCTGAAAGGAACATTGGGTAGCAGTCAAGTGGATACTTAGGTACCTAAGAGGTATTGTAGGAGATTGCTTGTATTTTGGAGGATCTGATCCAATCTTGAAGGGCTACATGGATGCTGACATGGTAGGTGATCTTTATAATTGTAAATCTACTACAGGATACCTGTTCACTTTTTCAGGGGGAGCTATATCATGGCATTCGAAGTTGCAGAAGTGTGTTGCACTCTCTACAACTGAAGCAGAGTATATTGCTGCTACTGAAGCTGGGAAGGAGATGGTTTGGCTGAAATGGTTCCTTCAAAAGCTTGGATTGCATCAAAAGGAGTATGTCGTGTATTATGACAGCCAAAGTGCAATAGACCTGAGCAAAAGCACAATGTATCTCGCAAGGACAAGGCATATCAACGTGAGATATTACTGGATTCAAGAAAGAATAGATTATGGATCTATACAGGTCAAGAAGATCCATACAATTGAGAACACTTCGGATATACTGACCAAGGTGGTACCAAGAGACAAGTTCGAGCTATGCGAAAAACTTGTCAGCATGAACTCTATATGAAAAACTGGAGTTACCTCCTTTAGGTGCATGGGACTGGAGGAGGAGATTTGATGGGTCCATCCCATATGTAAGGAAGACATCTTCCTTTTGACTTTGAAATGTCAAGGCAACTAAAGGAATAGTAAGGAAGATTTTATGAAAAATATTTCTTTGGTTTCACATTGAATATTTAACTCTTGCCAAACTCATAAGATCATTGATGACATTAATGAAGCAATCCTAAACAATATAAATAGATGTCTTGCTCTCATTGTAAAATATATCAACAAAGAGAGAAAGAAAGAGTGAGGTTTCACAGATAGGGTATAAGAAAATAGTCCGTGAGAAAAATAGAGAGTGAGCGATATTGTAGTGAGATGGTAATATCAAAATAGGGTTATTTCTTTTGAGCGTTATAGTGGTGTTTGGAGTATTTTACTCGGACCTACAAAGTGTAAAATTCCTTGCTATAGTGATATCAGTTTCTCCTCTCAGGGCCGTGGTTTTTTCCTTATTCAAAAGGGTTTTCCACGTAAAAATCTTGGTGTCGTTGTCATTCTTTTATTCTTGTTAATTACCGTATCTCGGTGCTACATTATTATTCCGCTTTTATTACTACGAATATTATTTCTGTAGGGAGTTTATTCCCAACAATTGGTATTAGAGCACAGGTTTTGCTCGTTCACAGAAGTACTATTCACTCTCGGTAGCACTATACTCGGTGAAAACAAAAATGTCCGGAGTAAAGTACGAAGTAGAAAAATTTAACGGAGATAGCGGTTTCTCAACATGGCAAAGATACGTATTGCAAATTCAAAATGCTTTTGTTTGCGCGATGCATTCTGTGTTGTCGAGTGATGCATTCTGTGTTGTCAAAGATACCTCTAAAAAAGCATATCTTAAAAAGAAATAAAATAAGAATTGGATTGTTCTATTGTGTATTTTATTACGAACTCCTTAATTGAATGCTTCTAGAGATTTAATAATTAAATAGTTTTTTCTTTAAATTCTACTTCACATTTCTACTAATTTTCAGTTTTTATTAGGTGTTTCTCAAGCACAAATTTTATAAGCTTTTGCCTGCCATAATGGGATATCTTTGAACAATTAATTCCACCATGTTCTTTTCAAAACTATGCATTGCTTTGTAGGTGCATGTGTATTTTGAAAA
Organism: Nicotiana tabacum; assembly: GCF_000715075.1. Classification (NCBI taxonomy): domain Eukaryota; kingdom Viridiplantae; phylum Streptophyta; class Magnoliopsida; order Solanales; family Solanaceae; genus Nicotiana; species Nicotiana tabacum. Next base: position 70,582,699 of record NC_134083.1, on the reverse strand, counting down.
GAAAAAAAAATACTTTGTTTGATCGGCAATACAATTTTCTACCTTCATAATTTTGACTTTAATAAAAAAGAAAAGAGAATGTCTCTACAATTTTGCTTCCTCTCTTGAGTGAAGTTGCGGGCCTATATTTTTTCAATTGGCATCAACAACTGAAAACCATATAATATGGTTAAAGGAAGAGGAAAAATTGTCACTCTCGAGACATTTTGGTGACAATATTGTGGAGCATCAAAGGTGAAACTCCCCTTGAAAAATAAGAATTATAGTGTCTCCAATGCTCCACGAGTTGTATGGTTTGTACAAAGATATTTTCCTTTTCGGTTGTATAAAATTTCATAATGCTTTTCTATTTCCTTTTCATATTTAATTTAATTATTCATCATGTATTTCTACATGTAGGCTCGTCCTGATGGGATAGATGAGCCATTTGCACGGCATAAACAAATAAGTTTTGAGAAAACTATGCATGAAAAATGTTATGCGGTCACTTATATTGCAGTCTTCATTTCCTTTTCCCCTATTTTTGTAAGAATAAATAAAACTTTGATTTCGTACATATAATATTATTTTCAGAGTAGAGTATACGGTACAATATACATATAGGACAAGAATTAGGCTTTGTTTTTCTTGGTATTGTTGCTCCAGGCTTGGTATTGTATTGACTTTTATTTTAATACCTTTTTTTATATTAGGAGCTAACCTTCATGCATGATCTAATTTTACTGTATTCACATAAGGATGTAAGGTCCATGGCATAGTACGGTGAAGCTAGCTCCAATTTACAAGTTCTTCTGGATTTTCAAGACAGAGCCAAAGTCAAGAAATAAGGTTTAAGCTATTAGAGAGGATATGCTCATTTTTCATTCTCTACGCGCTATTAAAACATTGGATAAATATTGATATCCGCTCACAAAATTTCTGCCAAAGCTTCATTTCTAGGAACAGGATGCAGTTTTGTGGTTGCGGAACACTAAATGTTGTTCTTTCCTTTCTCATGAACTACACGCGTGGTACGTCTTCTATTTTTTGATAGATCTTTTATCTCTTTTATTGTTAAAGAGTGCCATAACTTTATTTTTAGGCCTTTTATTTTTATCATGAATAGTTTTGGATCGTCTAAAATAATTTTTATTTTGTGATCTATTTTAATTGGTGCTTGAATGGAACAACATAACGTAAGATTGTATATATTGTTGCACTTTCAATTGCAAATGGGAGCGTATCCGTCTAATGTGCTTTAGTTCTCTATTTAAAGGAGAAGTACAAATGTTAAATGTAACTTCAATGATCTTCTTTATAGAAAGAAGCTCAATTATTTGTTGCTTTCAATGTTATGGAAGTTGTACATTTTAAATTTAGTACAAGGGGTGTGGCAGGGATTTCAAGTTCACATTGCATCTCCAAGATGTTTCTTTTGCAATTTTATTGCATGACCTATCTCAAGGCCATGACCTTATAAATTGTATTTTTAGACTTCATATTTAATCATTAACCGAGCGATGTGAAGAGGAAAGATTGTTCTTCTCCATTTCATTTTGTAACACACTTAATTGATTAGCAAGGCTTGATTTTGCTTAGAAAGAGTAGTGATATTAACTATTTGATCATATCTTGATTTTTACTTCATAACCGCGCGAAGCGCGGCATATTCACTAGTTATCAAATATTAGATAGGAATCATAAAATAATTAGTTATCGGAAAATTTGGGCAAAATATGACAGTTAACAAACAAATCATTACGAATGAAGTAAATTCAATATTATTTACTATTAAGTTTGTAGTATTTTTTTTATATGATTAATTATTGAATATATCTTGACTACTTATGAAATTTTATTTGATAATTCTGTTATAATTCAAAAATAACTTTAAAAAGATGATAGTTCAAACAAAACCAACTAACATATGAAATATTAATATAGAAAATTTATCATGCTAAGTATTTGTTATATGAATAATTACTTGATTTTTTTTTAGTTATTGAAAATAATCATTTAATTCTCTTTTAACCCCTAAAATATCTGGAAAAAAAAATGATAGTTCAAACACAAACCCTCTCGAAATTTAGTTAACAAATGTAAGAAAATAACATAAAAACAATAATATAGAACATTTGTGAAACTAAGTTTTTATATGAATACTTATTAATTATATCATGTATAGTTATAAAAATTAATTATTTAATTCTATTATACCCAAAAATAGCTGAGTAAGAAACAAACATATAAAATAATAAACTAACATATAAAATAATAATATAGAAAATGTATCAACCTAAGTAATAATATAAAAAAATATCGATTAAATATTAATATAAAATATGTGAATACCTAATTTTTGTACTATTTTAACAACTCCTAAATTCATTAGTGTTTTGTTACTTTGATTATTTTTTTCAATTTTTGTGTCTTTGATTGCATAATTCCTATCATAAAAATACCAAAAAATAGTTCTTTCTTTATTTGTGCATTTTAGGAATTAACTAATTATTCAATTGGTGAATTAATCTAGTTAATTGATAATTTGAATAAGTTACTTAATTAATTTATTTGTTTGTGTAAATTTAGTTTAATAAGTATGATTAAGAAAGAAATTGGGCCAAATTTGAAAGAGAAAGTGGCCAAAAGTGCAAGATAAATGGGGCTGCCTTTGAAAGGGTCTGAAACGACGTAGTTTTACCTCAAAACTACGTCGTTTCATTAAGTGACCCAAGATCAAATCTCACCCATTGATCACTCATTGATCTAATGGTCCATATTTGATCTCTCAAGAGGTATTTAAAGCCTCAAAAATATGAAAAATTCCCTCATTTTTCCCATAACTCTTTCTCTCTTCTCTCTCTTCTCTCCGCCGCCGCCGGAAATCATCCACCGACGGCGGACCACCTCCAAATTAACACCATGTAATCTCCAAAACCTCCTATTCCCATATATCCAAACCAATTCCTTCAAAACCCCATCAAACTCCTTGAATTTTAGATCTAAAAAACTTTAGCCACCACCTATTTTGCCCAAATTCATACTATTCATGGCATCTCCACCCCATGACACACATATAAGTGAATAGACCTCCACGAAACGTATATTTTCATATTAATTTCCACCCCAAACGCCCACTACCCCGCTGCCCGCCGCCCGCTCACACTGCCTCACCACTACCAAAATGCCCCGAGCCCCTATTTTAGCTATTGTTCGACTCAAAGACACTTGTTTCTTTTGGCGAGATGCTGAAACTCATTTCGTTCTTAGCATCTACCCGAAAGAAACGTGCGTTTCGGAGTCGGACAATCGCCTCTTGGCATCCCTGGAGTTTTCTCGTGGCTCACCCAGTTTCAAGCATACTTGTTAGGTATAATCGTCACCTCTTTAATTAATTTCTAATTTTTTATATTAGTAGATTAGTTTCTGATTTTTTATTTTTCTGTTTTGGTTGTTTCTTGTTAATTAGAGTTTCAAGTTAGGTTTATTTAATTAGTTATCTCTATTTAGTTTAGTGATTTGTTAGATTTGTTATTGATTTAAACATGATCTTTAGTGTATTAGTTAAATGATTCACTTAGTTAGTCAATTATTTAGTTGTTGTTAGTCGTTGTCCGATTGTTAATGATGCTCATTCTGTTTTGAGCGTTAGTTTGTGAATTTAGTTATTTGTTTAGTAATTAGTTTGCACAAATCGAATTCATTCCAATCAAGTTGGTTTGAATACTTAGTTCAATTACGTTTTTAGTCTCGTTTATGGTTTGTCAGTTCATAATTGTTCAAGTTTGATTTGTTTGAGAAAGTAGTTTGTTGTTGATGGTTAAAATCTGAAGTTTAGATTATTTTATCACAAAATAGGGTAATAGTAGCCTACTTTTACTAGTAGGGTGGCTGAAATGACATTTTTTCTCCTTGCTTCTGACGCAGCAGATTTTCAGGCTGTCCTTTCACCTTTGGGACAGATCTTGAACAATGTTTAGCACACAAAGTCAGTCTTTTGGACAGATTTTTGGTGAACCAAAATCTTTCCCAAAAAGTGACTTTATCTGCCTATTTAAGGGGCTGCTCTTCCCACACTTAAGACGGACTCTATCTTACACATACAGAGATCTTGAGAGTTGCTTGAACACACATATGGTTGAACAAAACATCAGCAGCTGAATACTTTAGTAAGCTGAAAATTTTTGCACTTTGTGAGTGAATCTTAGAGTGCAAACTTTTAGAAAAGTAGAAGTCTTTCTTTAGAGTTAGTTCTCGGTTTCTTCTCTAAAGTTTTCGGGCTGTTTAAACACGATTTGCTACTGGATTTCTGCTAATTTTGCTATTGTTTCTCTATTGCTTTCTGTTGCTGAGCTTTAATTCCTCCCCTATTGTATTTATTTTCAGCTCGTCAGGTAGCCTTCTAAATATTTGTAATGCAGGCTCTTTTTCTTTAATAACAAATGATGAAAAGTTGAGCATATTTAGATTATATGTGCATTTTCAATATGGACGATGTCAAAGTGTAACTTTGAAATCGAATCTAGTGGTTTAAGTATTAAATCCATGACTTTGTTTAATTTTTTTTTATTATTATTTTTTCTTTAGCTTAATAGCTTATCCTATGTTAGTTTTCAAGTAGTATTTCCTGGGTAATGGTAGTATTTTCACTTTAAAATATAAAAGTTATATAAAGACCTTGGAGTAGGCTAATAAATAAAGAATTTTGTTTGGTTTAAGTTTTTGCCATTCTTTTCACTGTAAAGTTTTAGAAGATTGCATAAAGGTCTATTTCTTATTACTTTACTGTTTTAGTCATAAGATTTTTGTTGTGGTTAGTTTTTCGTTATCTGAATGCTTGTCGTTCCTAATTTTCATATTTCTTTACTTACTTACTTTTTTAAAAATGTTATTGTTGATTTTACTATTTTTTGTTTTCTAATTTCTTTTAGTTTCGTTTAAAAAAAAGCAAAATTTATCTTATAAGTTATGTGACAACAGTGTACGATGTGACAACAGTGTACGATGTATAATGGGCTTTTGGTTAGTTGTTAAGCTATTGGGCTACAGTGTTAATTAAAATTAATATGATTGGGCCAAATGGGTTAACCTGCTAGTCAATTCTTGTTCTCAAAATAAGCTGGCCCATTTTTCTTTAACAACATAGCTGCCCATTTTCTTTATATAGCTAATTGGGCCAAATGGATTCAATTCAGCTGGCCCATTTTGTATACAAAAATTACAGCAGCCCAATACCAATAAAATTTAAGAGTTTCCCCATTTTCTTTTAATAACAAAGCTGATTTATTTTCTTCAACCAATCATTCAACTAGTCCAACACCATGAAATGACAACAAACACGAGTTTGTCTACGTTTGATATCATATTTAGTTAGATAATTACAATGTCATATCCTTGCCTTTTGAATAGATAATTTAGTAACTCAATCACTTCTAATAAAATAATCAAACGCTAGGCAATTTTAGGTGTTTTCCAAATATTGACCATGTGCTCATACACGATCCTTGGTCCATGTAATTAATAAAAAATGGTCGCGTGTGCATTCTCGATCATTGACCTTTATTTTATAAATTATGCTCTTCGGTGATTAATTGCATTTAAACCATGTGTACCGACACATATCTTGGTTTAGTACATGTAATTAAATAAAGACCTTGTGTGCTTACACGCTCCAAGGCAAAATTAATAAAATTTAATTATTAATGTTTAAGTGGCATTTGACGGTAGTAATTCAAGGCTAATAAAATATACTTTATCTAAAATTAATTCAAGCCAATTTTAGTCAATAAAAGCGACCGTGCTAGAACCCCGTAAGTCGGGGAATGCCTTACACCTTCTCCCCGGTCAACAGAATTCCTTATCCGAATTTTGTTTTTGCAGACCAATAATAATAGAGTCAAATCTTCCTTTGACTAGGGATTCAAATAAAAGGTGACTTGGAACACCAACAAAATCAATTCCAAGTGGCGACTCTGTAAATAAAATAATCCCTACTCAATTGTATCACTTTAATTGGAAAAACCCTTTAATCCACATATTATTTTACGGGTAGAAAGGGGGTGTGACAACTCTGGCGACTCTATTGGGGATCTTCAAGAATTCGAGCTTGTACATTGACTTTATTTGGCTTAATTAATTTTTGTATATATTGTGATTTATTTGGGCCTAAAGTGTTACTTGTCCAGTTTTTACCATTTTGATATTGTTGAACTGTGATATAAATTGTATCCTCCCTCGCACCCCTCTAAGTCTTCTGATAGGTAGTTATGGTGTGTTTGCCTACCAGCATCACAAAATTTCTGTCTTGAGATAAAGCCAGTTAGCCTACCAGCTTCTGGTGAAGGATTTAATCACACATGTTTAGGCGGGAGAGCCGTTAGCTAGTCAGTGTTGTTCTACTACTGGTGACGCTTGACGCTCCTCGGCTCAGGTTGTTCGCCCGGGTAAGCCAGGTCTAGATACCATTTCCTTTAGGATTTACAAACTTAGAAGAACAAGCCACAAGCAATGAATATTCCTAGTAGGCTACGCATTATTTGCATCATGTGCATTTGATTTAGAAGCGCTCGACACAGGGGCCGAGTTCTGTTTTAGGACAGGCCTTATTGAGACCATTATATCATGTTATGTGCTACTTGTTGCATTATTTGAGAGGCTTGCATGTCGACCGATTTTAGCATAAATCAGTTGAACGAACAGAGAAAAAAAGATGTGGTTTAGTGCATATGGTTTTTAAAGATTAATTTTCATAAAAAAAAAAGAAGAACATAGTCGATTTTAACCGAATTGCGCGGGTCTAATTCTCACTGGATGTGAGATACGTAGGCAAACCTCATCGGTTCCGGCCTCAATTTTCAAAAAAAAATAAAAAAAATTCAAAAATATTTTTCTTTTCCTTAATTCACTCTTTACAATTCTTTCCTTAGAAAATCCAAAAAAATAAATACTAAATCCAAAAATATTTTTATAGTCCCACAGTTTAGCTTCTATTTATTTATTTATTTTTATTCTTTTATAGAGTCAAAACCCGAGAAATCGAAATTTTTGTGTGTCAATAATATGTTTGATCAAAGCCTAACCCCGTGTCTGGGTAGACAGGTATACCATGAGTGGAAAAATAGGTAAGTCTGAAAAGAGGTCCAGATCAAAAGGGATACCAGATTTTCTGATTGTCGATCAGATACCACAGTTATTGTGGGATTGGTGGAGAGACTTTAAGGAATATGAGCGAAACCAGATAAAGAAATACTTGGGACATTTGGTTCACATGATTACGATCAAGCCCAGGAGGGATGTGATCGAAGCTTTGATCCCGCACTGGGATCCTGAAAATAATGTGTTCCGTTTCACCGACTGTGAAATAACTCCGACCTTGGAGAAAATCGTCCATTTCCAGGGGTAGGGCCGCAATCTTCGCCGCCAAAGGCCCATAGTACCAAAAAATGTGAATGAGGATAGGTTTCTGAAGCTCTTGAATATAAATTACGGACAATATGAAGGTTTAGGAGGCAAGTGGGTAAAGTTGGGCTTTTTATTTCAGTTGTATGGCCTAGAATGCAATTTCGAAAGGAATGTGGGAAAATTAAAATAAAAGGAAGATAAGGAAACATGGAAGGTACATAGAAGGTTTGCATTTATAGTTACTTTTTTGGGGCGTGTAGTTTTCCCGGAAAGGGAGGGACGCATTGACATCCGCTTGGCAGGTGTAGTTGAGGCTCTGACCTCAGAAGGGGATGATTATACTTTTGTCCCTATGATTCTTTCTTGTATTTTTCGTGCTTTAACTAGATGTAAAATGGGCGCGCGAAACTTTGATGGTTGCAACATTTTGTTACAGATATGGTTTTTGGAGCATTTCTATCGTCATCCTACGATCACTGATTTTAGTGAGCTATGGCCCAATCATACTTATGATCACCATAAAAGAATTGACAAATGTGACTTACCAGAGGGGATTGGCGCCTGGAAAGAACTACTTCTTACTCTGTCTGCCAAATGGATCACTTGGAACTACGATTGGTTCTCCTCTAAAGAGGTCATTTGTGAGTCTGCATATCATTCTTATTTGGTACTCATAGGATTGGATGGTGTTCATGCCTATGCTCCAATTTGGGTAATGCGCCAATTTGCACGAGTACATGAGGTGCCACTAACACGAGATATGAGCAAGTTTTATTATGATTTTGGTAAAGATCAACCTCACGACGAAGAAAAAATTTTGAAAATTTGGTATACAAGTAAAGTGTCGGAGTTGAATGATATGGTAGAAGACCGAGATCGTGGAGAGGTGATCCCTGAATATATTACCTGGTTTCATGACCCTTCGTTGCTTAGAGATAGGCCTGAAAGGTCCAACAGGAGCAGAAATGATCAAAGAGCTATAGAAAGACTAAAAGAGGAATTGGAGCATGCCCGGATGACCATATCCAAACAACAAGCCCAACTGCAAGCCGTAGTCACTCAGATTCATTTAAATATTGAGAAAGATTATCAATTTGCATTATGGGTCATGGATAAAGATCTAAAGCATGCTAAAAATGAGGCGGCCCGCTTAGAAGAAGAACTGGCAAGCACTATTGGTTTAGTCAGAAGAGTTGAGGCAAATAAAAATGCTGAAATGCATAAGCTGCAAGAAGACATGAGTATCATTGAAGAGGATGCGCACCAACAACAATTGGAGTTTGATCAGCAGAGAGAGCAGTTTTAAAGAGAAAGGGCCCATTGGATATGCTCAAATGGTCAGTTTCATGCACAATTGGAAGAAATAAAAAGGCATAAGAGAGGTCATCAACATGCATATTTTGATGCAGAGCGGCGTCAGTGGATGATTGAGAGAGCTATGCTAAACTGCCGTATTGAAGAATATGAGGGACGCGAGACTCAGATAGGGAACGCCCTCAACACTATCCAGATATGGTTGTAGACTTGTCACGTGAATATGGGGCAAGCCAGAGAGCAAGTACTTCAATTGGCAGAGAAAGCAGCATATATTCATGACGATCATCGTCATCTAAACAATGAGAAAGTTGGTCAACAGGCACGTACCCTCGTTCCACAGTTGCCGGCAGTGTTTCAGAATTTGTACGAGATTTTAGGGGGAGAGTGAAGGCCAAGGGATGCAGACCATTGATGATATCAGTTCAAGCAAGAATGCCATTGAAGATTAAAGTTTTAGTGCAGTCAATTAGTTTTTAGTTTCATTTTTCATTTGTCGCATTTTTAATTTTATATTTGTCGCATTTTCAGTCATACTTATGTCTTTAGAGTCAATTTGAATAATAATAAAAAAAAAATTCAAAATTGTTATTATTTCCTCCTGAACTACGTAATGATCTGATTCATGCGGCGACATGATAAGTAGGCAACCCACAAAAGGTTCGATCAAAATATTTTTCAATGATTCTAAGATGAGGGATCAAAATGAGGCATGAGTGAAAAGAAAAAAAGGAGAGAAGAAGATAAGAGCGTCAATAAGAAGCAACCTTATAAGCCGGAATGAAACATGAAGCCTCCAAAAGCATGTTAGAAATAGTGACAATGATAGGAGCATGGCACATTACGTGTGATTTATATCTATAAAATGCTTAACCCTAACACGTTTGCTGTCTCTTATATAGTAAGATGAAGGTGGTTGGTTTGTGGTGAAACTAGCAACACACCATTACTTCACCAGATCTAAGGGAACAACAGTAATGGAAATGATAATGGGATCGAGCTGGTCAGTGACGACCCCCAGGGTCAGTCAGTTGAACAAGAGTCGGAGGAAATAAGAAAATTGAGACAGCAATTGTCTGATGTATATCAAGCTTGGGTTTCTGGTCAGTCTCCACCCCGGGGTCCCTTAGAGGGAACTTCCACCGTACCCCTTGCTACTCAACCACCGCTCTATGAAATGAGCGACCACATTCTACCACCAGGGTATGTGCCAAACTACAGCCTCCACGCTACTCCTGGTACCTCTAATTTGTGACCTCCAGTCGCACCGGTCAGGAACACTCCTCTAGTCGTGTCTGGCGCACCGTTATACACAATCCTGCCTCCACCTCCTGTGACAAGTCCAATCAACGAGCCACCATCTCATGCTTATAATGTCCAATACTACTCTCCAAATATGGCTTTTGGGGTCTCGGCTCCACACAATCAGACTCCTCAGTATGAGTCACCAGTGGAAAATAAAAAGCTTGCCAAGATAGTTGAGCTGGATGAGATGGCGAGGAAAATGAAAAGTCTTGAATAGAACATAAAGAACATACAGGGACTAGGTGGTCACAAAAGTTTTTCGTTCAGTGATTTATGCATGTTTCCTCACATCCATTTGCCACCAGGGTTCAAGACCCCAAAATTTGAGAAGTATGATGGACACGGAGACCCTATCGCCCATTTGAAAATGTACTGCAACCAGCTGAGGGGTGCAGGTGGAAAAGAAGAATTGTTGATGGCTTATTTTGGGGAAAGTCTTGTGGGGGTAGCCTCTGAATGGTTCATTGACCAAGCTTTAAGGAGTATGAAATCAAGTGGAGGGAGCAAGCGGCTAGAGTTAAGCCACCCATGGATAACCACGAGTTGATCACTGTTTTTCTGGAGGCTCAAGAGCCTGATTACTTTCAGAACATGATGTCCGCAATGGGTAGACCTTTTGCGGAAGCGATCAAAATAGGAGAAATGGTCGAATATGCCCTCAAGACTGGCAGAATTGTAAGTCAAGCTGCTCTCATAGCCACCACCCAAGCTATCCAAAATGGGTTAGGAAGTTTGGCAAATAGAAAGAAGAGAGATAAAGGGTCCATGATGACTTCGGGATCCAGGGAAGTTCAAAGAGGGGCATCGCACCCTTATGTGCAAGCTCAACAGGGGCAATCCAGCTACCCTCAACATTACTATCCCCCTCCAATTCTTCAGTACTCTGTGGGACCGCCACGGTATATAGTGTTTAATGCTCAATCCTATGCTAGTCCTCCCAATCAACAGGTATGGGCACCAGCTCCAAGATTCCCCCGACCTCAGCAGCAAAATTTTTGTGCACCCTACAATGCTCGTCCTAGGAAGGATTATGGTCGAGATCAGAGGCCGGTGGAAATATTTACTCCATTGGCTGAATCATACTCTAGTTTGTTCCAGAAGTTGAAGCAGATGGGCATGATTGGACCCATCGCTCCCCACCATATGCATCCCGATTCACATAGATTTCAAGCAAATGCTAGATGTGAATATCATTCAGGTGCTCTGGGTCATAGCACCGATGATTGTTGGACCCTGAAAAGAGCCATAGAAAGACTCATTATTTAAAAATTGATTGTAGTCATGAATGGCGAGGACCCTCCTAATGTGACCAATAACTTATTTCCAGTACACAATGATGTTCATTTTGTGGGAATGATTGGCCGAGATTGTGAATACAAGCCGGTTGGTCGAGCAGAAATGATAGTGGTAACGATTCAAGAGGGAACCAAATTGGAAGTAAGTCCAAGCCGAGATGCACCGTTGATTGTGAAAGGTGCCCAGAGCTCAGAGAGGGCAACTTTATTTGTTCTAAAAATCTCGAAGTTGGAAGTTCGCTCTAATGTTCCAAGCCCAAAGTTATACGTCCTTGGAGGTCACCCTATCACAAAGCAGAATCAGGGCGGTACGACGGGTATAATAGAGCCTATCATAATCAAGCCTGCCACACAACCCCGTGTAACAAATACGAAAACCATCCCTTGGAACTACAACAAAACTGTAGTAACCTACAAAGGCGAGGAAATCATAGAAGAAGTGGGGGAAACTGGAGGTTTGACTCGATCAGGGAGGTGTTACTCTCCAGAAGAGTTGAGGAAGGCAAAGCAAATCAGAGAAAGCCAAATGCCAATAAAGAAACCGGTCACTGAAGAAGAGGCGGAGGAGTTTTTGAAAAATATGAAAGTTCAGGATTACTCAATCATTAACCAGCTGAAAAAGAATCGTGCCCAAATCTCTCTGTTATCTCTGCTCATACACTCAGGAGAGCATGCTCGTGTACTAATCAAAATTCTGAATGAGGCACATGTCTCAGAGAAGACCAACGTGAATCAGTTAGAGAAGATGGCCAATAGATTTTTTGAGGTGAACAGAATTTCCTTTACTGATGATGAACTTCCTAAGGAGGCAGCCAGTCACAATAGGGCTTTGCACTTGATTGTCAAATATGAGGGGCATTATGTGAAGCGAGTCATGGTTGATGGAGGCTCGAGTTTAGATGTATGCCCTCTCTCTAACTTGAAAAGCATGAAGATCAATACAGACAGAATCCGACCCAGCAACGTTTGCATCCGGGCTTTTGATGGCTCAGCGAGAGATACCATTGGGGAGATCAACCTCACCATGATGATTGGGCCTGTTGATTTTGAAATTGTCTTCCAAGTAGTGGACATGGAAGCTTATTATAACTTTCTTCTTGGAAGGCGATGGATCCATACGGCCCGAGCTGTGCCATCCACTTTGCATCAGATGCTCAAATTCGAGCACAATGCAAGAAATTATTGTCCACGGAGAAGACGAGTCATCCATTTATAAAGATTCGTTAATCCCATGTATTGAGGCCAAGGAAGGATGTGAGTCTATTGTCTATCAGGCTTTCGAAGTGGTTGTTGTGGACCATGTTGAGGAAGGAAAGCCCATTTTTCATCCTCTTCTCTTCGCCACATATGTAATGGTGGCTGCACTTATGATGAGACAAGGTTATGAGCCAGGAAAAGGCTTGGGGGTATCATTGCAAGGAATTTCAGAACCCATTTCTCCGTTCAGTAACATGGGTACTTTTGGTTTAGGCTTCAGGCCAACACAAGCAGACGAAGACAAATCCAAGCACCGCAAAAAGCACGGGTGGGTTTTGCAGCAACCTATCCCTCACATTTTCTACACTTTTGTCAAGCCACGACTCAAAGAGGGTCAAAATTCCTCAGCGCAGGCAAACATTGATGAAATTTGCCATGGCCTCAGCCAGATGTTTTCTGAAGTGAATATGATCCAGGCTGGTGAAGGCACTAGTTGTGCCGATATGCAACTAATTGGTCCGGACACCATGCTCAACAACTGGGAAGCAACTCTTCTCCCCACAAGGAAGGAGTCTTGGTAGTTTGCTTTTGCAGCTTCTTTCTTTTGTACTTTATGTTACTTTCAGGGTTGTAATCCAAACATCTTAGTATGATTATTTAATTTGATGTTAACCCTTTTATCCTTTCAAATTCAATGAAATGCAGTTCAGTTTCGTATTAAGTTTTGTATCTCTTCATTTTCCTAATTTCTGCCATTTTATTTCCATTTCAGTTTTGTTAATGCCGGCTTTAATAACATGACATGCATTCTGAATTCACGCCCAGATCTCAAAAAGCTGTCTAATTTCGAAATAATGCATCAAGAGGTCGAATATGATGAAGATAATGTTTTTGAGGAAATAAAAAAAGAGTTGGAACAATTTGAAAATAAGCCTAGGCCCAACCTCAATGAAACTAGGCCAATTAATATCGGAGGTCATAAGAAGTCAGAGAAACAAAGATAAGCAATCACACTGAACAAAAAACCAGAGATGCCTTGATTCAACTTTTATTTGAGTACATAGATGTGTTTGCTTGGTCTTATGATGATATGCTGGGTGTAAGCGCCGATTTTGTGGTTCAAAAGCTTCCCACGTATCCTGATTTTCCACCAGTACAACAGAAGCAACGGAAATTTAAAACGGACATGAGCGATAAAATCAAAGAGGAAATAATGAAGCAATTGAGCGCCAACGTAGTCAGAGCCATATGATACAGCACCTGGGTGGCAAATGTTGTGCATGTGCCAAAGAAGAATGGAAAAACCAGAGTCTGTGTTGACTACAGGGACCTGAACAAAGAAAGCTCAAATGATAATTTTCCTTTACCAAACATCCACATACTTGTAGATAATTGCGCTAAGCATGAGATATAATCTTTTGTGGATTGCTCTGCCGGATACCGCCAGATTCTAATGGATGAGGGTAATGCAGAAAAGACCGCTTTCACCACTCCGTGGGGTACCTATTGTTACAGGGTCATGCCATTCGGTTTAAAGAATGCAGGGGCAACTTACATAAGGGCCATGGCCACCATTTTTCACGATATGATGCACAAAGAGATTGAAGTATATGTCGATGATGTCATCATAAAATCAAAGACATAGACTGATCACGTGCATGATTTGAAAAAGTTCTTCGAACGGCTTCAAAGGTATGACCTTAAGCTCAATCCAGCCAAGTGTGCATTTGAGGTTCCATCTAGGAAACTCCTCGGTTTTATAGTCAGTCGGAGAGGCATCGAATTGGATCCATCTAAGATAAAGTCCATTCGAGATCTGCCACCCCCGAAGAACAAAAAAGAAGTCATGAGTTTGCTCGAGAGGTTGAACTACATCAGTAGGTTCATTGCTCAGCTCACAACCACGTGCAAACCCATCTTTAAGTTGCTGAAAAAGGATGTTGCTATCAAGTGGACGGACGATTGCCAAAATGATTTCGACAGGATCAAAGATTATCTGTCAAAATCCCCTGTACTGGTCCCACCTGAACCTGGTAGGCCTTTGTTTTTATATCTATAGGTGATGGATAATTCCTTTGGATGCGTTCTGGGGTAACATGATGCAACAGGCAAAAAGGAACAAGCAATATATTATTTGAGCAAGAAGTTCACCAATTATGAGGTTAAGTACACCCTTTTAGAAAGGACATATTGTGCCTTGACTTGGGTCGCTCAGAAGTTGAGACATTAGTTTTTGGCATATACTACTTACCACATATCAAGAATGGATCCTCTGAAGTATATCTTCCAAAATCCAATGCCCACTGGCAGGCTCACAAAATGGAAAATCCTACACACAGAGTCCGACATCGTCTATGTCACTCGCACCGCGATGAAAGCACAGGCTTTGGCCAATCATTTGGCAGAGAATCTAGTTGATGATGAGTACTAGCTACTTACCACATACTTCCCAGATGAAGAGTTCAACTCAATAGAGGAAGTAGTTCCAGACGACAACCCTGTATGGAAAATGTATTTTGATGGAGCGGTCAATATCAAAGGAGTTGGGATCAGGGCAATCCTCATCTTACTTATTGGACTGTATTACCATGCAATGGCCCGACTTCGGTTCTTCTGTACCAATAATATGGCAGAATATGAAGCCTATATCATGGGTTTGAAAATGGCCATCGATCTGGATGTGCATGAACTATTGGTTATGGGAGATTCTGACTTGCTTATCCGTCAAGCCCAAGGCGAATGGGAGACTCGAGACATCAAGCTTATTCCATACAGACAATGTGTACCAAGATTTGAGCTAATGATTCAAATCCATCGAGTTCAGGTACATTCCCAGGTTTCACAACGATCTAGTCGATGCTTTGGCTACTTTAGCCTCGATGCTCCCTTATCCGGGAAACACGCATATCTATCCACTAGAAATCCAAGTTCTAAATCAACACGGTTACTGCAATACAATTGAGATAGAACTAGATGGTGAACCATGGTATCATGACATAAAATGATTCCTGAAAACAAGAGAATACCCAGAGCATGCCAAGGGAGATCAAAAAAGAACTATAAGGCAACTCGCTAGCAGTTTCTTCCTGAATGAGGAAATTTTGTACAAAAAGACCCCAGATTTGAACTTGTTGAGATGCGTAGATGCCACAGAAGCTGAGAGGATCATGAGTGAAGTGCATTCGGGGAGTATGCGGACCTCACATGAATGGATATGTTTTGGCGAAGAAGATTTTGCGGGCAAGGTATTATTGGCTTATAATGGAGCGAGATTGCTTCAGTTTTGTTCGCAAGTGTCAACAATGCCAGATTCACGGTGACCTGATTCACTCGCCACCTTTGGATTTGCATCCCATGTCCTCTCCTTGGCCTTTCGTTGCTTGGGGAATGGATGTTATTGGGCCAATCGAGCCAAAGGCTTCAAATGGGCATAGATTTATTTTGGTTGCAATTGATTACTTCACTAAGTGGGTGGAGGCCGTCACTTTCAAAGCAGTCACCAAGAAAGCAGTGGTAGACTTTGTTCATTCCAACATCATCTGCCGATTTGGTATCCCAAAGACTATTATCACTGACAATGCAGCCAACCTCAATAGTCATTTGATGAAGGAGGTATGCGAGCAATTTAAAATTATGCATCGCCATTCGACCCCTTACCTACCAAAAGCCAATGGAGCCGCTGAAGTGGCGAACAACAACATCAAGAAGATTCTTAGGAAAATGATCCAAGGTTCCAGACAATGGCATGAAACGGAAGCTGTAATACCAGCTGAAGTCGAAATTCCCTCTCTTCGGATCATTGTGGAGTCGGAGATTGAAGATACATAATGGGTAAAGACCCGATTAGAACAACTAATGTTGATTGATAAAAAACGGCTAGCGGCAGTGTGCTTTGGCCAGTTATACCAGCAAAGAGTGACACGCGCTTACAACAAGAAAGTGTGTCCAAGGCACTTCTAGGTAGGCCAACTCGTTCTGAAATGCATTCTTCCACACCAAGTAGAAGCTAAAGGAAAGTTCGCCCCAAACTGGAAAGCACCCTACATCATCAAGAAAGTGTTACCAAAAGGGGCCTTGCACTTGGTAGATGAAGAAGGACGGATGCCAGACATGACTATTAATGCAGATGCAATCAAGAGATATTATGTCTGATGTATACCCACTGTGGAACTTTCACGCATGATTTTCTTAGATCGAGATGACGAAGGCTATCATTGCTCGCTTTCTAAAATAAGTGTCATCATTTTAAGCAGTTTTTGTTTTCCTTGTTTTCCACTTTTTGGAACCTGTGTACTTACAAAAAAAAAAGTCAAACAAGTAATTTTCTGAGTCATTGAACTACGTCCGACCTGATTCCGAAAGGATACGTAGGCAGCCTTACCCTGGGTTTGGTCCCATCACAACAAACAATCCATATTCCCAATACTCCAAAACTGGGGCAGAAGTTTGTTTTATCTTACGGTTTTTTCTGTAGAAACGGTTCCAAAAGTTGTAATTCAGTTCAAGGTTCTTTTCGTCTTTTCCTGTTAAGAACTTTTGATCGATCTTTGAGAATACTTGAAGTCCCCATGCCAGGGGCACGCAACCTTTCGCATGTCGTATCTTAGTAAAAAAAGAAAAAAAGAAATGAGAGAGTCTTATCGGTGAAAACCCGTATGGGCACTATAAGGCGACAGTGAGCAGAGAAATGAGTGAGTCTTATTGGTGAAAACCAGATGGGAACCATAAGGCGACGGTGATTAGAGAAATGAGAGAGGTCAGTTAGCGAAAACCCGCAAAGGGTGCTACTAGCCGAATGAGGGTCTTCGATGCTCCAGCATGAGCATAACCAAGACAGTTTCAAGATGAACATTTGCGACATATTTTGAGAATTAGACAGCTCAAAGGGATCAGGTGTCCAGTCCAAAATGAATGTCATGACTCATTGAAGTCGGCACATATCTCCAGATAAGTCTCCTTATTTCTCTCCCCGAAAGGGACACCTTTTTAGACACAATTCCTTTTTTACTTCCAACTGCTCTTCTATTCTTTTCCATAATTCTTTGATTCTCTTTCGGTCTAATCTTGCATCAAAAGCAAAGCAAAATGGCTGCAAAACTAGCTACAGTTCCCCCATAATACCGAGCACAATTTGGAGCATATACGGCATTGACGAAGGCAGGAATCCATTTGTGATCTCTTTTGATAAGGCGGACAATGTGTCTCAAAGAAACTGAAAAGGTCGCCTAAGCAAGACTTTCTTAATGGGAAAAGTAGATAAGCACAACAGACACAAATTGGTTCTAGGTGCAAGACAACTAAGTTTGATTTTAAAGGAAAATTTCCTTGCCTTTGGGACAAGGATTAGCGGTACCATGGACATCCGGGTATGAAACAGCCAGGGGAAACGTCAGAAAGACAATGTCTCTAGAAAGCGATATAGAGTATCCGAGCACCTCGGTACCACATTGACAAAATCAGTTCTTCGACAGCGGAATGGTGAATTCAAACTACTCAGGGCATCAAGGCCACAAACCGACCACCATTTTAAAAACTAACAAATTTTTATTTGTTTGAAGCAGGATCAAAGTAGTGCAAAATGGCGATTCTCAAAGGACGAATGTCACCAAAGGTAAGTTTCATCAAAATATCCATTTTCCTTTATTTGCAGCATGCATCACTACTGTTCGTACCTCCCATTTTCGTAGCTTAAACCAGGTAGAACCGTTTCGCCTAGGGGGATCCAGCTCACAGTTTCGGGTAGAAGTATTCTTCGCTCAGGATGTTTTACGTAGCTTAACCCAAGTAGAACCTTTTCGCCTAGAGGGATCCAACTCATAGTTCTGGGTAGAAGTACTCTTAGCTCAGGTTGTTTTACAGTAGCTCAACCCAGGTAGAACGTTTTCGCCCAGGGAATTCAGCATCTTCCAGTAATGTAGGGCGTCAGCCCCTGGTTACACTCCTTTCTGTAATACAGGGTACCAACCCCTGGTTACACTCTTTCAGTAATATAGGGTGCCAACCCCTAGTTACACTCCTTTTTATAATACAGGGTACCAACCCCTGGTTACACTCCTTTCGGTAATACAGGGTACCAACCCCTGGTTACATTTTTTCTCAGTAATATAGGGTGCCAATCCCTGGTTACACTTCTTTCGGTAATACAGGGTGCCAACCCCTGGTTACACTCATTTCTGTAATACAGGGTACCAACCCCTGGTTACGCTCCTTTTAGTAATACAGGGTGCCAGCTCCTGGTTACGCTCCTTTCAGTAATACAGGGTGCCAGCTCCTGGTTACACTCCTTTCTGTAATACAGGGTACCAACCCCTGGTTACACTCATTTTAGTAATACAGGATGCCAACCCCAGTTTACACTTCTTTCTGTAATACAGGGTACCAACCCCTGGTTACACTCATTTTAGTAATACAGGATGCCAACCCCAGGTTACACTTCTTTCTGTAATACAGGGTACCAACCCCTGGTTACACTCTTTTCAGTAATATAGGATACCAATCCCTGGTTACACTTCTTTCGGTAATAGAGAGTACCACTCCTTGGTTACATTCCTTTCTGTAATACAGGGTACCAACACCCCTGGTTACACTCCTCTCAGTAATATAGGGTGACAACCCCTGGTTACACTCCTTTCTGTAATACAGGGTACCAGTCCCTGGTTATATTCCTTTCGATAATACAGGGTACCAACCCCTGGTTACATTCCTCTTTCTGTAATATAGGGTACCAAACCCTGGTTACACTTCTTTCAGTAATACAGGGTACCAACTGCTAGTTACATTCCTCTTTAGTAATACAGAGTACCAACCCTTAGTTTAATTCTTTTCGGTAATACAGGGTGCCAACCCCTGGTTACGTTCTTATCCAGTAATACGGGGTGACAATCCCTGATTACGTTCCTTTTCAGTAATACAGGGTACCGTCCTCTAATTCCATTTCCTTTGGTAACATAAGGTACTACCCCTCGTAGTTGCATATCCTCATATAGTTAGTTTATACTACTCTCGTTGTCTTCATTTCAACAAATTAGATACTTTATATCTTTCTCTTACTCACAAAATTTTCCTAGTGCCAAACTTGGGCAGAAACATTTTGTTCGTTTTGTTCATCTTTGATGGCTTTGCAGGCGCCGCCGCATAGCACAAGTGACGATTAAAGCTTGCAGTTTCAGCTTTCTCATCAGAATAAAGAAGTCTTTCGGTCATAAGATAGTTGGAGTTAGCTTGGATAATGTGTCAGTAACCTAGCTTCCCGAGTTTCATTTTCTCGAATTCTGATCCGGAAAGGAAGCAATCGAGAATGAGCTATGATCTTTTCCTCAAAGATCATCAAGATCCAATCTAAGGTCAACACAAGCGAGCAGGTCAAGAATCAAGATTTGACTCTAAAAGACACGTAGATTAGGAATTTTGTAACTGTTAGTTTGCAAACATATATAGTTCTCTTCTCTTTTCCTTTTGATGTAAGCAGCAAGTAATAGTAACAGCAACAACAGCAGCAACAACAGTCTTAAATCTAGTGTCTGGTAGTCCCAGCTACCAAATTTTCCCAGAACTACACTGACCTGATTCCTCTAAACAAGGATATGTAGGCAACCGGAAGCAGGGTTCGGTCACCATTTTAAAAAAAATACTTTCATTGGAGTGATATGTGAGAAAAATTAGCCATGGCATTCACTTTTCTTTGCACGAAAACTCTTCATGTTCTCGAGCAAAGAGGGGCAGCTGTGAATACCTAATTTTTGTACTGTTTTAACAACTCCTAAAGTCATTAGTGTTTTGTTACTTTGATTATTTTTTCTAATTTTTGTGTCTTTGACTGCATATTTCCTATCATAAAAATACCAAAAATTAGTTCTTTCTTTATTTGTGTATTTAAGAATTAACTAACTATTCAACTGGAGAATTAATCTAGTTAATTGATCATTTGAATAAGTTACATAATTAATTTATTTGTTTGTGTAAATTTAGTTTAATAAGTAGGATTAAGAAAGAAATTGGGCCAAATTTGAAAGAGAAAGTGGCCAAAAGTGCAAGATAAGGGGCTGCCTTTGAAAGGGTCCGGAACGACGTAGTTTTGCCTCAAAACTACGTCGTTTCATTAAGTGACCCAAGATCAAATCTCACCCATTGATCTAATGGTCCATATTTGATCTCTCAAGAGGTATTTAAAGCCTCAAAAATCTGAAAAATTCCCTCATTTCACCCATAACTCTTTCTCTCTTCTCTCTCTCTCTCCTCTCTCTTCTCTCCGCCGCCGCCGCCGTCGTAAATCACCCACCGGCGGCGGAGCACCTCCAAACACCTCCAAATTAACACCATGTAATCTCCACAACCTCCTCTTCCCATATCTCCAAACCAATTCCTTCAAAACCCCATCAAACTCCTTGAATTTTAGATCTAGGAAACTTTAGCCACCACCCATTTTGCCCAAATTCGTACTATTCATGGCATCTCCACCCCATGACACATACATAAGCGAATAGACCTCCACGAGACGTATATTTTAATGTTAATTTCCACCCCAAACGCCCACTACCCCGCTGCCCGCCGCCCGCTCACACTGCCTCACCACTACCAAAATGCCCCGAGCCCCTATTTTAGCTATTGTTCGACTCAAAGACATTTGTTTCTTTTGGCGAGATGCTAAAACTCATTTCATTATTAGCATCTACCCAAAAGAAACGTGCGTTTCGGAGTCGGACAACCGCCTCTTGGCATCCCTGGAGTTTTCTCGTGGCTCGCCTAGTTTCAAGCATACTTGTTAGGTATACTCGTCATCTTTAATTAATTTCTGATTTTTTATATTAGAAGATTAGTTTCTGATTTTTGATTTTTCTGTTTTGGTTGTTTCTTGTTAATTAAAGTTTCGAATTAGGTTTATTTAATTAGTTATCTTTATTTAGGTTAGTGGTTTGTTAGATTTGTTATTGATTTAAACATGATCTTTAGTGTATTAGTTAAATCGTTCACTTAGTTAGTCGATTATTTAGTTATTGTTAGTCGTTGTCCGATTGTTAACGATGCTCGTTCTGTTTTGAGTGTTAGTTTGTGAATTTGGTTGTTTGTTTTGTAATTAGTTTGCACAAATCGAATTTATTCCAATCAAGTTGGTTTGAATACTTAGTTCAATTACGTTTCTAGTCTCGTTTACGCTTTGTCAGTTCATAGTTGTTCAAGTTTGATTTGTTTGAGCAAGTAGTTTGTTGTTGATGGTTAAAATCTGAAGTTTAGGTTATTTTATCACAAAATAGGATAATAGTAGCCTACTTTTACTAGTAGGATGGCTGAAATGACTTTTTTTCTTCTTGCTTGTGACACAACAGATTTTCAGGTTGTCCTTTCACCTTTGGGACAGATCTTGAACAGTGTTTAGCACACAAAGTCAGTCTTTTGGACAGATTTTTGGTGAACCTAAATCTGTCCCAAAAAGTGACTGTATTTGCCTATTTAAGGGGTTGCTCTTGCCACACTTAAGACGGACTCTATCTTACACATACAGAGATTTTGAGAGTTGCTTGAACACACATATGGTTGAACAAAAAATCAGCAGCTGAATACTTTAGTAAGCTGAAAATTTTTGCACTTTGTGAGTGAATCTTAGAGTGCAAACTTTTAGAAAAGTAGAAGTCTTTCTTTAGAGTTAGTTCTGGGTTTCTTCTCTAAAGTTTTCGGGCTGTTTAAACACGATTTGCTGCGGATTTCTGCTGATTTTGCTATTGTTTCTCTGTTGCTTTCTGTTGCTGAGCTTCAACTCCTCCCCTGTTGTATTTATTTTCAGCTCTTCAGGTAACCTTCTAAATATTTGTAATGCAGGCTCTTTTTCTTTAATAACAAATGATGAAAAGTTGAGCATATTTAGATTATATGTGCATTTTCAATATGGATGATGTCAAAGTGTAACCTTGAAATCGAATCTGGTGGTTTAAGTATTAAATCCATGACTTTGTTTAATTCCTTTTTTTTTCTTTTTTCTTTAGCTTAATATCTTTCCCTATGTTAGTTTTCAAGTAGTGTTTCCTGGGTAATGGTAGTATTTTCACTTAAAAATATAAAAGTTATATAAAGACCTTGGAGTAGGCTAATAAACCAAGAATTTTGTTTGGTTTAAGTTTTTGCCATTCTTTTCATTGTAAAGTTTTAGAAGATTGCATAAAGGTCTATTTCTTATTACTTCACTATTTTAGTCATAAGGTTTTTGTTGTGGTTAGTTTTTCGTTATCTGAATGCTTGTCGTTCCTAATTTTCATATTTCTTTACTTAATTACTTTTATTTAAATGTTGTTCTTGATTTTACTATTTTGTTTCTAATTTCTTTTAGTTTCGTTTAAAGAAAAGCAAAATTTATCTGATAAGTTATGGGACAACAATGTACGATGCATAATAGGCTTTTGGTTAATTGTTAAGCTATTGGGCTATAGTGTTAATTAAAATTAATAGGATTGGGCCAAATGGGTTAACCTGCTAGTCTATTCTTATTCTCAAAACAAGCTGGCCCATTTTTCTTTAACAATGTAGCTGCCCATTTTCTTTATATAGCTAATTGGGCCGAATGGATTCATTTCAGCTGGCCCATTTTGTATACAAAAATTGCAGCAGCCCAATACCAATAAAATTCAAGAGTTTGCTCATTTTCTTTTAATAACAAAGCTGACCTATTTTCTTCAACCAATCATTCAACTGGTCCAACACCATGAAATGACAACAAACACGAGTTTGTCTATGTTTGATATCATATTTAGTTAGATAATTACAATGTCATATCCTTGCCTTTTGAATAGATAATTTAGTAACTCAATCACTTCTAATAAAATAATCAAATGCTAGGCAATTTTAGGTGTGTTCCAAATATTGACCATGTGCCCATACACGATCCTTGGTCCATGTAATTAATAAAAAATGGTCGCGTGTGCATTCTCGCTCCATGATCTTTGTTTTATAAATTATGCACTTCGGTGATTAATCGCATTTAAACCATGTGTACCGACACATATCTTGATTTAGTACATGTAATTAAATAAAGACCTTGTGTTCTTACACGCTCCAAGGCAACATTAATAAAATTTAATTATTAATTTTTAAGTGGCATTTGACGATAGTAATTCAAGGCTAATAAAATACACTTTATCCAAAATTAATTCAATCCAATTTTAGTCAATAAAAGTGATCGTGCTAGAACCACGGGACTCGGAGAATGTCTTACACCTTCTCCCCGGTCAACAGAATTCCTTACCCGGACTTTGTTTTTGCAGACCAATAATAATAGAGTCAAATCTTCCTTTGACTAGAGATTCAAATAAAAGGTGACTTGGAACATCAATAAAATCAATTCCAAGTGGCGACTCTGTAAATAAAATAATCTCTTCTCAATTTTGTCACTTTAATTGGAAAAATCCTTTAATCCACATATTATTTTGCGGGTAGAAAGGGGGTGTGACAAAATACATTGCAAAATATTTAAATATGTTAAATAATTAAACAAAAAAATACTTTAATTAATATTGTTCAATTTACATACATCGTCATGGAGGTTCACCTTGTGCATCCCGGACCTGCATCTCGAGAGCTTCTATTGCTACAGGGCAACCATAGGTCTTCACACATCTGGGATGGGCAGTGTCTGTCCCAGACATTCCGGCCCAGACGTATAGACGATATGTGGGAGTTCATTAGGGACCACCCACTGCATCCCCATATAGTTAGATACCTTCAGGGTACGGGTTTCTATAGGATCATAGAGATCTGCCGATTGCAGTTCGACTGGGTGTTGATCACGGCTATGATAAAGCAGTGGCGGCCAGAGACGTACACGTTTCATCTACCCATCGGCGAGGCTACCATCATGCTTGAGGACGTGGAGGTTCTATTCGAGCTTCCTGTTGATGGTATACATGTAGCTTACCCGCATGCTCTTGGAGACTATACGGGAGTGGATTACCTTTATATGTTGCAGCGGCTCACCAGTTTCCAGCCAGCGAAGCCGATTGCATTAAGTGGGGCCAGTCGATTACAGTTGACGCTCGTTTGGCCGCATCTGGTGGCGATGGACGCGGAGATTACATAAGATTCACCGCGAGAGGATATCGACCGACACACGAGATTATTGTTGTTGCTGTTGTTTGGTGGTATATTGTTCCCGAACACTTTGGGAAACCTAGTCAGCTTGAGATTTCTACATCATCTTGAGTGGCTAGATGATTTATCTGGTTACAGCTTGGGTGCAGCTGTTCTAGGTTACTTGTATAGGTAGATGTGTCGGGCGTGCATAAGCACCCAGAGAGACGTTACTGGATTTTTACCACTGCTGCATGTGAAAACATAGCCAATTCTTTTCATGATTATAACAAACATACTAAAAACAATACCTTATATTTCACATCCACAATTTATATTAGGTTTGGGCCTGGGAGAGGTTCCTGCAGTTCCATCCACCGATCGCTCTGGATGTACCACCTCCACCGTTTCACCCTTTAGCTTGGAGGTGGGTTGATAGGCGAGGCTACGTACGCGAGGTTGAGGCTCGACAGCATCTCCCTTATTTTTGTTGGATTTAATTGAAGCCGCGCAGGTACATATATACTTAAGCTTACTTGGCCTGGCTTGATATGTGTTGCGTTTACTCACGATTCTTGTGTTTAATAAATAGTTCGTATGGAGGCCATACAATGACATGCTCATAGATGGTTTGACCGAGTATTGATCCCGCGGAAGAGCTATGCGGAACTCTTCCATCCCACTGATATGTCTCGATATAGTCGAGTATCATGCCACCGAGCGACTCCTTCCCCAGTTTGGTCACCCACAGTTTGTACCTATTCTGCCAACTTGGCACGGGATACATTACCAGCGGGATGATTGTTGCAAGGTTGACCAGGCATACTTGGCCTGGCTAGAGGCCCAGATTGAGGTTTGGGACCAGAGGTATGACCTGATTCCGCCATACCCTCCACCTGACTGTATGGAGGGCGAGCATGAGTACATGGGTTGGTATCGCAGCGTTACACGACTTCTCATCCGGAATCCCATTCATCGCGGTGCTGGTCAGTACATTCCATACACCAGGAGGCATGAGGCACTGGTATGTTAATTTTTATACTTATAACGTTACATTATCCTTTCGTAATTAATATTTTACATGTCATGCAGGCTATTGGCTTACATCCGTTCTACCAGTTGGGGCTGGAGATGCTGTAGCATACAGGCGAGGGAGCGGCAGCTTTGCACGTGTTTAGTCATCGGGTTACTGGTCTTGCTGCCGACACATTAAGATATGCCCGAGAGGATGGGCGCTTAGGATATGAGGTTGCTTATGTGCCTCCCGAGGAGTACCATCACGGGCCACCAGGGGAGCCTGAATGTGGTAGACGTGGTAGGCGTGGCCAGAAAGGAAGGGGTGGCCCACGAGGCCGTGGTAGTCGGCGTGGACAGGGTCCCCAGCAAAGGGGCGTTGAGGCACCCATGGAGGATATTAGAGATGATTAGCCGGGTGAGCACCCTGAGCCACACGATGCTCCTTATGATATGCTATTATTCAGCCTTCCGATGTCGCTAGGGAGTTCGCAGGTGACCCCGTCAGCTCCATTGTTGATCGCGAGCACGACCATTACGCGACAGGAATGGTATCAATATTTTCCTGATCCCCCAGAGCCATCAACGGTTGCTGTTGATTATTTGATGCGAAAGGTGCATAGTGGGCGACGACTGAGTTATGGCTTATCATTGAGGGATACTGAGGATCTTTCATATACTTCATCTACTACAGTGCACCTCGATGTTCCGACAAAGCATTGTGGTGCTACTCAGGCACATGTTTGTTTGTATTACTATTATTTCAATTTGTTTTTATGTCATAGATTAGTCAGTAATATCTATAGTGTTTTTAGTTTTTTAAACATTTCATCATCGCCCGTCGCGGAGGACTCATTGTGCAATACTGACTTTTCAGGGACAGATGATTTTATTCGACGAGACCATGGTAAGACAATTTAAAATTTTGTGACTTAACACGTACATTACTAATATATAAATATATCATTTACTAAAATATCTTATTATTCTGTAGGTTGCTGCTGGGCCGACGACCTCTTCTACCGAGCCTTCCGGCCCTACTGACGATCATGCTGCAGCGCATCCTCCGATAAAGAGGCGATATGATGAGGATGATCCTGATAGCGTAGCCGGGCGGGATGGAATGCGCCTCAGGCCAGCCACTGCTTTAAAGCATACAGGCTGTGGGACACATTGATACGTATTATTAGATGTTTATATGACATTAATGGGTTATTTGGTTGCCGGTTAGAATTATGCAGGTATTAGTTATACATGTATTAGTTATGTAGGTATTAGTTATTTATGTATTAGTTATGCTGGAATAAGTAATGCAAGGATAAGTTATTGATGGTAGGCTATAATCCCGTATTTTAGTCGTTTATTTCACTCTAAATTACTATACTTTACTTATGTTGAGCTTTAATTAGGCGTGTCTTGCACTTATTGTATGTTTTATGCACTGTAGGAGTGATTCCGAGATATGTAGATGTTGTGGCATGAATTCATGCTATTTTGGAGTTTTGAAGTCTGAGTAAAATCCCAAGGGTTAAGTTGGGATCGTGTCCGGGGATCAACGGATGATAGTGGAACGAAACGAAGAATCGAGCAGGTATATTGCACAGTGTCTGGTAAAATATACATGCCTTTTTTTCTCGAAACTCCGTTTAGGCTCCACAATATATCATTGGAAATATATTTAAAAGGGCTACAACTTTCATATTTTACACTTTCTCAAATTCCGAACTTATACAACCCAGGTGCGCGACCAAGTGTGCAATCGCGCACTGGGCGCGCACTTGGGGCAGAATGGTGTGCAAAGTGTGTGACCAGGTATGCGGTCGTGCATGTCCGGTCCGGGAAAAGCCCTATTTCGCTAAGAAAGGGTAGTTTCGTGCGGGCATCGATTTTGGGGGCAGATTAAAAACTCCAAAACACCATTTTTGACACACTTTTGACATACCTTAGACCTAGGGAAGCTAAGGAGAAGAGGGAGAAGCACAAGCACAAGGATTTCATCATTCATTCCTCACTCAAGATCCGAATTTGGATTGTATTTATGTTTTCCTCTACTTTATTTCATTTGTGAAGAACTTCTCCATGTCTATGGAGTAGAACCTTTTGGGTTTTGATGGATTTGGTGTATTGATGGTTGTTTGTGGATTATAACTCTATTTTTATGTATTGAATCCTTTTTGGAAAATTTAATTGTTGTATCTATGTTCACTTGGTCTTGTAATCGAAAGAGGCATAACTTGTGATATATTTGCACTATATAATTGATTGAGTTCATAGATTTTTCTAAGTAACCGAAAAAGGCTAGTTGAATCATTGATTAAACCTAGTTAAGAAGATAATCGAAAGAGGTTCTTCTAAAGACCGATCCATTACGCATTCTTGCATATCTTCACAGAGCTTAAATTGGTTCATATTGTGAGGTTGAGACTTAATCGAGAGAGGCGTTTCTACTAAACAATTGTACTGATAATTAAGTGAATTCGAGAGACTCACTTAATCATTAGAAGTGAATTATCTAGAGTTAGAACCTGAATAATTATCTTGCACCTATCCTATCAACCCATATTTCCCTCCATTGATAACCACCTTGCTTACTTTTGTTGCGATTGTCATTAGTCAATAGCTATAGATTTTAGATTCTTAGTTAATTTCAATTCTTAATTGTATAAACCTCCATTGTTGATCCTCCTGGATAGCAATCGAGCTACAAACTATGAGAATACTGCTTAAATCCAATCCCTATGGAGACGATAATTATACTATACTATCTTTGACTAGCAAGCAAAATTTAAGTATGTGTTTTGCAATCGTCAGTCATCCAAGGATAAGTTATGCAAGGTTGAATTATGTTGGGACCAGTTATGCATGGATTAGTTATGCGGGGATTAGTTATGCGTTATTTATATAAGGATTAGTAATATAAATGTAATGTGAGTGTTATTTATTATTAGCTTACTTTATTTTATTAAAACTGTTAGTATAGTTTAAATTTTTTTTTTTTTAAAATACAAGTTTGAATAAAGGGTATTCTTATCATTTTTTGTTTTAATACAAGTATTACTAATACATGTATAAGTTATTCTATCTTCTACACTGCATAAATAATACATAGATTCGCTCATAACTTATACATGTATTAGTTATGCGAAAAAGAAAAATATGAACCAAACATTGTATTAGCAATGCTACATTTTATGTGGAAAATAGGAAAAAACAACCAAGCATTGTATAACGTATGCTAGCTTATATATGGAGATTAGTTTTTCCCCTTCTTTTAACCAAACAATGTATAAAGTTATTGTAACGACCCGGTCGGTCGTTTCAAGAGTTATAGCCCTGTTTCACTCATTTCTGCTTCCTTTTGTGTTTTTCAACTATATTTTGATATATCGAGTTAGTTGGTTCAGGTCCGGAGTGATTTCAGAGTAAATTGAGACACTTAGTCTCTAAAGTAGAAGCTTAAGTTGGAAAAGTTAACCGAACGTTAAATTATGTGTAAACGACCTCGGATTTGAATTTTGATGGTTCAGTTAGCTCCGTTAGGTGATTTTGGACTTGGGAGCTAGTTCGGAATGAGATTTGGAGGCCTATGGTAGAATTAGGCTTGAATTGGCAAAAGTTAGAATTTTGGCGAATTTGGTCGGTAGTGGAAATTTTGATATCGGGGTCGGAATGGAATTCTGGAAGTTGGAATAGGTTCGTGGTGTTATTTTTGACTTGTGTGTAAAATTTGAGGTCATTTGGATGTGGTTTAGCGGGTTTCAGCATCGTTGGTGGAATTTGGAAGTCTAGAAGTTCTTAGGCTTGAATCTGAGGGTAATTTGGTGTTTTGATGTTGTTTTGAGTGATTCGAAGGTTCGACTAAGTTCTCATGGAGTTATATGACTTGTTGTCATATTTGGTTGAGGTCCCGAGGGCCTCGGGTGAGTTTCGGGTGGTTAACGGCTCATATTTTGCCTTGGTGAGATAGCTGATCTACTGCTGTATTTTGGTTTTGGTTTCCTCTTACGCGTTCGCGAGAAGGGCCTCGTGTTCACGAAGAGTGTTTCTGAGATAGTGAATTTTTGTTCTACGCATTCGCGAAGGTGAGGACGCGAACACGAAGCGTATGGCCGTGTGTGCATCGCGAACGCGTTAGTGGTGTCGCGTTCGCGAAGAGGAGTAACGTTGTTGGGGACCCCAGGACCTTGGTCTACGCGTTTGCGAGGTGAGGGTCGCGTTTGCGAAGGTTGAGCTGGTAAGGCATCGCGTTCGCGAGACAGTTGTCGGGTTCGCGAAGAGTAAAGCGTAGAGGTAGTCTGAGTTGGTCTACGCGAACGCGAGAGGGAGTTCACGTTCGCGAAGAAGAAATCTGGGAAGGCAGTGTTTGTGATGACGCAAAAGGTCATCTTATGTTTTAGAATTCGAATCTGCGCTTTTAAGCCTTAAAATCTCATTTTTACCCTCCTCGATTTGCGTGCATAGTCCGGGCATGTTTCTGAAAAGCTTTTATGTTGAAAATTGATGAAAATAAAAATTTATGACTTAAAAGTTGATTTTTGTTGACTTCGGTTAACATTTTTGGTAAACGGGCCTGGATTCCTATTTTGACGGTCCCGGTAGGTCCGTATCGAATTATGGGACCTGGGCGTATGCCCGAAATCGAATTTGGAGGTCCCTAGCTCAAGTTATCAATTTTTGATGAAAATTAAAAGTCTAAAAATTAATTATTTTTAAAAATTGATTGATGTTTGGCATTGTTAGTGATGGGTCCGTATTCTGGTTCCACAGCCTGGTACAGGTTCATTATGATATTTAAGACTTGTCTGTGAAATTTGGTGAGAAACGGAGTTAATTTGACGTGATTCGGACGTCCAGTTGAGAATATATGATTTTTAAAGTGTTCTTGAGAATTTTATTTGATTTGGTGCTAAATTTGTAGTTTTAGGTGTTATTTTGGCGATTTGATCACGCAAGCAAGTTTGTATGATGTTTTCAGACTTGTGTACATGTTTGGTTTGGAGCCCCGAGGGCTCGGGTGAGTTTCGGGTAGGCCACGGGATGTTTTGGAGTTTGAAAATCTGGTATTTTGCTGCAGCAGGCGTTCTGGCAGGTCCTTCTTCGCGTTCGCGAAGCTATTCTCGCGAACGCGAAGAGTAAACTGGGCAGCTGAAGTTTTCTTCTTCGCAAACGCAAGGCTTAGTCACGAACGCGAAGCGATGGGGGCGTTACCCTTCGCAAACGCGACCAGCTCCTCGCGAACGCGTAGTAAGGCACACCTAGGGGAGGGTTGGTCGTTCCTTCATCGGGAACGCGAGTAATGTCTCGTGAACATGAAGGCCAGGGGGGATTAACCATCGCGAACGCGAGCAGGGTCTCACGAACGCGAAGGCTTGGCAGCCAGTACCCTTCGCGAACGCGATAGTGGCCTCGCGAACGTGATGCACACTGTCGTCCTGTGCATAAAATAGAATCAACCACGGGTTTAAGCCATTTCTTCAACATTTTGCAAGAACCAAACGGGTAGAGGCGATTTTCAAGAGTCATTGTATTCTCCAAAGTGCTGGTAAGTGATTCTAAATCATTTTCTTTCAATTACCCATTACATTTCTTGAATTATCAACCTAAACTCTAGAGTTATCATGGTAGAATTAGGGGTTAGGGTAGAAACTAGGAATTTGGGAAATTTGGGGATTTAGACCTCAATTTGAGGTCAGATTCCAAAACCAATTATATAATCGGGCTCGGGGGTGAATGGGTAAATGGATTTTGGTCCGAACCTCGGGTTTTGATCAAACGGGCCTGGGGTCAATTTTTTGACTTTTTGGAGGACAATTTGGGAAATTTAATCTATGCAATATAATTGATTTTTTTAGAAATATTTGATATTATTGAGTCATTTTTGAATAGATACGAGTGGTTTGGAGGTGAATTCCAAAGGAAAAGTTGTGATTGAGAATTAAGTGGCCTTCGGAACGAGGTAAATGTCGTGTCTAACTTTGGCTTGAGGGAATAAGTATTATGTGTTTATTTTCTATGTGTTTGGTTGTTAAATACGATGTATAGGTGAGGTGACGAGCATCTATGCATCGTTGTCGAGTCATAGCATGCGAGTGAAATTCTATTCTTGTCTATTTTGTTGCCTTAAATTCTACTATCCATGCTTAGCGAGTTATTTGAAATGTTGGCTAACTTATATCTGGTTTCACTGAGATTTGGTAACTTTCGAATATTGATTCAAGGTTGAGGTTACATTGTGCTATTGATTATGGGTAAAATACTAGTTTCTTTGTGATACTCCTATCTATCCGTTGTTATTGATTCTGTGATTTGTGAGGAGGAGTGTAAAGCACGAAGGGTGATGCCATGCATGCATTATTTATATTGTGAGAAAGAGTGTAAAGCACTAAGGGTGATGTCGTGTATATTATGAGAGGTTTAATGCATGAAGGGTGATGTCGTGCCGTTCTATTTATTTATTTAGCGAGGTTGAGAGTAAAAGCACGAAGGGTGATGTCGTGCCGTTCTATTTATTTATTTGATGAGGTTGAGAGTAAAAGCACGAAGGGTGATGCCGTGCAGTTTTCCTTTGCTGTTTATTTGCTCAATTTGTTTAAGGATTTTCGGTTTAATTCTATCTTTTCATTATTCTCACTCTTTATATTGTATTCCCCCACTGTATGTCCCCTTCCCATTTTTTTTGTGTTATTTCTTTATTTATTGTTGTTTCCACTAGCATGATTATACTGTTTAGGTTATATGTGGGTGTCTTGTCCTAGCCTCGTCACTACTTCGCCGAGGTTAGGCTTGACACTTACCGGTGCATGGGGTCGGTTGTAATGATGCTGCACTCTGCACTTTCTGTGCAGATTTTGGTACCAGCTCAGGTTGATCGAGATTTTTCTATTGGTCTGCTGTCCGGAGACTCAAGGTAGATCTGTCGACGTTCACAGACCTTGAAGTCCCCGTCTATCTTTTATGTCCTACTTTTTTTCATTCAAACAGTTGTATTTCTTTCAGACAATTACTTGTAGTAAATTCTAGAATGCTCGTGAATTGTGACTCCAGATCCGTGTGGTATTAATTAATACAGTTTATAATATTCCGCACTTATTATATTTCATCTTAGTTAATTATTATTATTTACTGAATGGAAATAAAGAATTGGTTTAAAGATTCTCTAACATTGTCTTGCCTAGCAAATAAAATATTAGGCACCATCATGGTCCCGTCGGTGAGAAATTCCGGGTCGTGACAATTGGTATCATAGCCCTAGGTTGTCTAGGTCTCACGATTCACGAGCAAGATTAGTAGAGTCTGAAGGATCGGTGCGGAGATGTCTGTTCTTATCTTCTAGAGGCTATGAAGTTTAGGAACAAGTTTCACTTCTATTTTTCTCTGTCGTGCGATTTTGCTTTCTCAATACGGATTGAACTCTTCTACTCTTATTCTCTCGCAGATGGCGAGAACACGTACCGCATCCTCATCTGAGCAGTAGCCAGAGCCTCCAGTGGCAGCTCCTACGCGGGGTAGAGGTCGAGGCCGAGGTCGTGCCAGAGGCCGAGGCAGGGGCAGGGCTTAGCCTAGAGCCCGAGCAGCAGCCCCAGCAATGGAGCCTCAGATAGAACTTGACGAGGAGGTTCTAGCCCAAACTGTTCCTACCGGACCAGCTCAGGTTCTGGAGGGGTTCATTGCCACCCCAGTACTTCACGACGCTTTGGTCCATTTGGTGGGGCTTATGGAGAGTGTGGCCTAGACTGGCGCATTTCCCATGGCACCAGCAGTCTCTCAGGCTAGAGGAGGAGCCCAAACTCCCACCACTCCCACTCCCCAGTATCAGGCTCCAGCAGCTCAGCCAGTCGGATTAGTTCAGTCGGTTAGTGCGGCACAGATCGAAGATGGGCCAGCTATGTCTTCTGAGTCTATTTGGAGATTGGACAGGTTTATCAAGCTCTTTCCTGTTCACTTCAGAGGATCCCCAGGAGTATCTTGACAGCAGTCACGAGGTCCTATGAAACATGGGTATAGTGGAGACCAATGGGGTCGATTTTGCTGTATTTCAAATGACTGGTTCTGTCAAAAAATGGTGGAGAGATTACTTATTGACCAGACCAGTTGGGTCGCCTGCTCTTACTTGGGACCAGTTCTCTCAGCTCTTCATAGAGAAGTTTCTATCTATCACATTGAAAGAGGAGCTTCGCCGTCAGTTTGAGAGTCTCCAGCAGAGCAGTATGACTGTTACTCTGTATGAGACCCGTTTTGTGGATTTGGCCCGTCATGCTATTCTTCTGCTTCCCACCGAGAGAGAGGGTGAGGAGGTTTATTGATGGACTTGCCCAGCCTATCAGATTGCAGATGGCTAAGGAGACTGTGAGTGAGATTTCTTTTCAGGCGGCTGCTAATGTTGCCAGACGAGTCGAAATAGTTCTTACTCAGGGAAGTCAGGGGTCTAACAAGAGACCTCGTCGTTCCGGTGAGTTCAGCGGTGCCTCGTATAGAGGCAGGAGTACTTTTGGTATAGGCCATACTCCCAAGCCATTTTATTCAGCGCTCCAGGCATCCCACGGTGCCTCAGGTGGTCGTGGCCCTCAGATGCATTATTCCGACCAGCTAGCCTACAGTGCACCACCAGCTCCTATTAGTGCACCTCCACTCCAGAGTTATCAGGGTGGTTATTCAGGTCGACAGGGTCAGTTTCAGGGTCGGCAGTCACAGCAGCCGAGGTTATGTTATACCTGTGGTTATGTTCATTTTGATGTCATACTGGGTATGGATTGGCTATCACCTTATCATGCTATATTAGATTGTCACGCCAAGACGGTGGCCTTAGCCTTGCGGGGGTTGACTTGATTAGAGTGGAGAGGGAATCTTGTTCATTCTGCCAACAGGGTTATATCTTATGTGAAGGCTCGGCATATGGTCGAGAATGGGTGTCTAGCTTATTTGGCTTATGTCCGCGATTCTAGTGCGGAGGTTCCTTTCATGGATTCAGTGCCGGTTGTTCGTGAGTTTTCAAAGGTGTTTCCTACAGACCTGCCAGGGATGCCACCCGATAGGGATATTGATTTCTGCATTGATTTGGCTCCGGGCACTCAGCCTATTTCCATTCCGCCATACTACATGGCCCCGCCAGAGTTGAAAGAATTGAAGGAGCAGTTGCAAGATTTGCTTGATAAGGGCTTAATTAGACCTAGTGTCTTGCCCTAGGGTGCACCTGTGTTGTTTGTGAAGAAGAAATATGGATCGATGAGGATGTGTATAGATTATCGGCAGTTGAACAAAGTCACCATCAAGAACAAGTATCCATTGTCGAGGTGCCAAGGTGTTTTCAAAGATTGATTTGAGATATGGCTACCATCAGTTAAGGATTAGGGCATTTGATGTTCCTAACATAGCTTTTCGGACTCGGTATGGGCATTATGAGTTTCTAGTAATGTCATTTGGGATGACAAATACCCCAGCAGCATTCATGTATTTGATGAACCGGGTGTTCAAACCCTACTTGGACTCCTTTGTGGTTGTGTTTATTAATGATATCTTGATCTACTCCCACAGTCGAGAGGAGCATGAGCAGCACCTTTGAATCGTTCTTCAGACTCTGAAAAACAGCCAGTTATATGGTAAGTTCTAAAAATGCGAGTTTTGGTTGAGTTCAGTTGCTTTCTTGGGTCACGTTGTATGAGCAGAGGGTATTCAAGTGGATCCTAAGAAGATTGAGGCAGTTTAGAACTGGCCTAGACCCACATCAGCTACAAAGATTTGTAGTTTCTTGGGTTTGGCGGACTATTACCGTCGATTTGTGGAGGGGTTTTCATCCATAGCAGCCCCATTAACCAGATTGACACAGATGGGTGCCCCATTCAGGTAGACAGACGAGTCTGAAGTGAGCTTTCAGAAGCTCAAGACTGCTTTAACTACGGCACCGGTATTAGTGTTACCCGCAGGTTCAGGATCTTATACAGTATATTGTGATGCATCCCATATTGGTCTGGGTGCGGTATTGATGCAGGGTAGCAAGGTTATTGCATATGCTTCGTGGAAGCTAAAGGTTCACGAGAAGAATTACCCTGTTCATCATCTAGAGCTGGCAGCCATTGTTCACACGCTGAAGATTTGGAGGCACTATCTTTACAGCGTGCCATGTGAGGTATTCACTGATCATAGGAGCTTGCAGTATTTGTTCAAGCAGAAGGAACTCAATTTGAGGCAGAGAAGGTGGTTGGAGCTATTGAAAGACTAGGATATTACCATATTGTATCATCCATATTAGGCACACAAATATGGCCCTGCATCCTCAAAACTCCGTCATCTCCAACAGTAACCTGCTTGGAACCACCGTGCCGCACTGTGTCTTTAAGGACAAGTAAGTGAGGATCGTCATCCTACCGATAACTAAAGTATGGTAGCCTTGCATATATTGCAGTTAGTGAGAGACCACTTACATTGGATGTTTAGGCCTTGGCCAACCAGTTCGTGAGGTTAGATGTTTTTGAGCCTACCCGTGTTCTAGCTTGTATAGTTGCTCGGTCTTCTTTGTTTGAGAGCATCAGATATCGGCAGGATGACGATCCTCACTTACTTGTCCTTAAAGACACAGTGCGGCACGGTGGTTCCAAGCAGGTTACTGTTGGAGATGACGGAGTTTTGAGGATGCAGGGCCGTATTTGTGTGCCTAATGTGGATGAACTTCGTGAGTTGATTCTTTAGGAGGCTCACAGTACTCGATATTCCATTCATCCGGGGGCCGCCAAGATGTATCAGGACTTGTGGTAGCATTATTGGTAGAGGAGGATAAAGAAAGATATAGTTTCTTACGTGGCTCGGTGCTTGAATTGTCAGCAGGTGAAATATGAGCATCAGAGACCCGGTGGTTTGCTTCAGCAGATGGAGATTCCTAAGTGGAAGTGGGAGCGTATCACTATGGACTTTGTTGTTGGACTCCCACATACTCAGAGGAAGTTTGACGTCGTGTGGGTTATTGTGAATAGGCTGACTAAGTTAGCGCACTTCATTCCTGTGGCAGTTACCTATTCCTCGGAGCGGTTAGCAGAGATTTATATTCGGGAGATCGTCCGTCTTCATGGTGTGCCCGTGTCTATCATTTCTGATCGAGGTACGCAGTTTACCTCGCACTTTTGGAGGGCAGTACAGTGTGAGTTGGGTACGCAGGTTGAGTTGAGCACAACATTCCATCCTCAGACGGACGGGCAGTCCGAGCGTAGTATTCAGATCTTGGAGGATATGCTCCGCGCTTGTGTCATAGACTTTGGAGGTACTTGGGATCAGTTCTTGCCCCTTGCAGAGTTTGCCTACAACAACAGCTATCAGTCGAGCATTCAGATGGCTCCCTATGAGGCATTATATGGTAGGCGGTGCCGGTCGCCAGTTGGTTGGTTCGAGCTGGGAGAGGCTCAGTTATTGGGCACAGACTTAGTACAGGATGCCTTGGATAAGGTCAAGATTATTCAGGATCGACTTCGTACAGCTCAGTCCAGACAGAAGAGTTATGCCGACCGTAGAGTTTGTGATGTTGCATTCATGGTCAAAGAGAGAGTGTTACTTCGGGTATCACCCATGAAGGGTATAATGAGGTTCGAAAAGAAGGGCAAGTTGAGCCCTAGGTATATCTGACCTTTTGAGATTCTGGAGAGAGTGGGAGAGGTGGCTTACAGGCTTGCGTTGCCACCTAGTTTAACAGTTGTTCATCCGGTATTCCATGTGTCCATGCTTCAAAAGTATCACGGCGATTCGTCCTATGTGTTAGATTTCAGCTTTGTCCAGTTGGACAAGGATTTGACGTATGAGGACGAGCCGGTGGCAATTCTAGCCCGGCAAGTTCGCCAGTTGAGATCAAAGCGTTACCCTTCAGTTCGAGTGCAGTGGAGAGGTCAGCCTATTGAGGCAGCTACTTGGGAGTCCGAGACCGATATGCAGAGTAGATATCCCCACCTTTTCACCAGCCTAGGTACTTTTCTATAGCCGTTCGAGGACGAACGATTGTTTTGGAGGTGGAGAATGTGATGACCCAAAAGGTAATTTTATATTTTAGAACTCGAATCTATGCTCTTAAGCCTTAAAAATCTCATATTTACCTTCCTCAATTTGCGTGCACAGTCCGGGCATGTTTTCGGAAAGCTTTTATGTTGAAAATAAGAATTTATGCCTTAAAAGCTGATTTTTGTTGACTTCGGTCAACATTTTTGGTAAACGGGCCCGGATCTGTATTTTGACAGTCCCAGTGGGTCCGTATCGAATTATGAGACTTGGGCGTATATCCAGAATCGAATTCGGAGATCCCTAGCTCAAGTTATGAATTATTTAGGAAAATTAAAAGTTAGAAAATTAATTATTTTTAAGAATTGATTGATGTTTGGGATTGTTAGTGTAGGGTCCGTATTCTGGTTCCCGAGCCCGGTACAGGTTCATTATGATATTTAAGACTTGTCTGTGAATTTAGGTGAGAAACGGAGTTGATTTGACGTGATTCGGACGTCCAGTTGAGAAGATATGAATTTTAAAGTGTTCTTGAGAATTTCATTTGATTTGGTGCTAAATTCGTAGTTCTAGGTGTTATTTTGGCGATTTGATCGCGCGAGCAAATTCGTATGATGTTTTTAGACTTGTGTGCATGTTTTGTTTGGAGCCCCGAGGGTTTGGGTGAGTTTCGAGTAGGCCACGGGATGTTTTGGACTTTGAAAATATGGTATTTTGCTGCAGTGCCAGGTCCTTCTTCGCGTTCGCGAAGGTATTCTCGCGAACGTGAAGAGTAAACTGGGCAGCTGAAGTTTTCTTCTTCGCGAACGCGAAGGCTTAGTCGTGAACGCGAAGCGATGGGGGCGATACCCTTCGCGAACACGACCAGTTCCTCGCGAACGCGTAGTGTTAGGCACACCTAGGGGAGGGTTGGTCGTTCCTTCATGGAGAACGCGAGCAATGTCTCGCGAACGCGAAGGCCAGGGGGGGAGTAACCATCGTAAATGCGAGCAGGGTCTCGCGAACGCGAAGGCTTGGTAGCCAATACCCTTCGCAAAGGTGACAGTGGCCTCGCGAATGCGATGCACACTGTCGCCCAGTGCATAAAACAGAATCAAACACGGGTTTAAGCCATTTCTTCAACATTTTTCAAGAACCAAACGGGTAGAGGCGATTTTCAAGAGTCATTTTCTACCCCAAAGTGTTGGTAAGTGATTCTAAACCATTTTCTTTCAATTACCCATTACATTTCTTGAATTATCAACCTAAAATCTAGAGTTTTCATGGTAGAATTAGGGGTTAGGGTAGAAACTAGGAATTTCGGAAATTTGAGGATTTAGACCTCAATTTAAGGTCAAATTCCAAAACCAATTATATATTCGGGCTCGGGTGTGAATGGGTGAATGGATTTTGGTCTGAAACTTGGGTTTTGACAAAGCGGGTCCGGGGTCGATTTTTTGACTTTTTGGAGGAAAATTTAGAAAATTTAATTTATGCAATATAATTGCTTTCTTTAGCAATATTTGATATTATTGAGTCATTTTTGAATAGATACGAGTGGTTTGGAGGTGAATTCCAAAGGAAAAGCTATGATTGAGAATTAAGTGGCCTTCGGTGCGAGGTAAGTGTCGTGTCTAACTTTGGCTTGAGGGAATAGGTATTATGTGTTTATTTGCTACGTGTTTGGTTGTTAAAAATGATGTATAGGTGAGGTGACGAGCATCTATGCGTCGTTGTCTAGTCATAGCATGCGAGTGAAATTCTATTCTTGTCTATTTTGAAGCCTTAAATTATACTATCCATGCTTAGCGGATTATTTGAAATTTTGGCTAACTTATATCTGGTTTCACTAAGATTTGGTAACTTTCGAATATTGATTCAAGGTTGAGGTTATATTGTGCTATTGATTATGAGTAAAATACTGGTTTCTTTGTGATAGTTTGATCTATCCGTTGTTATTGATTCTGTGATTTGTGAGGAGGAGTGTAAAGCACGAAGGGTGATGCCGTGCATGCATTATTTATATTGTGAGGAAGAGTGTAAAGCACGAAGGGTGATGCCGAGTATATTATGAGATATTTAATGCACGAAGGGTAATGCCGTGCCATTCTATTTATTTATTTGGCGAGGTTGAAAGTAAAAGCACGAAGGGTGATGTCGTGTCGTTCTATTTATTTATTTGGTGAGGTTGAAAGTAAAAGCACGAAGGGTGATGCCGTGCAGTTTTCCTTTGCTGTTTGTTTGCTCAATTTGTTTAAGGATTTTCGGTTTAATTCTGTCTTTTCATTATTCTCACTCTTTATATTGTATTCCCCCACTGTATGTCCCTTTCCCATTATTTCTTTATTTATTATTGTTGCCACTAGCATAATTATACTATTTAGGTTATATGTGGGTGTCTTGTCCTAGCCTCATCACTACTTCGCCGAAGTTAGGCTCGACACTTACCTGTACATGGGATCGGTTGTACTGATGCTGCACTCTTCACTTTCTTTGCAGATTTTGGTACCGGCTCAAGTTGATCGAGATTTTTCTATTGGTCCGCTCTCCGGAGACTCAAGGTAGATCTGTCGACGTTCACAGACCTTGAAGTCCCCATCTATCTTTTATGTCCTACTGTTTTCTTTCATTCAAACAGTTGTATTTCTTTCAGAATATTATTTGTAGTAAATTCTAGAATGCTCGTGAATTGTGACTCTAGATCCGGGTGGTAGTAATTAATACAGTTTTATAATATTTCGCACTTATTATATTTCATCTTAGTTAATTATTGTTATTTACTGAATGAAAATAAGGAATTGGTTTAAAGATTCTCTAACATTGGCTTGCCTGGCAAGTGAAATGTTAGGCGTCATCACGGTCCCGTCAATGAGAAATTCTGGGTCGTGACAGTGTTAAACTTCCAAATCGACGTTTGAACCCATTTTTCATATTTTAAGCTAGAGACCATGGATTGAGGCGATTTTTGAAGGGATTTTCAGGGAATTGATTGGGGTAAGTGTTTCTCATTTGATTTTGGTTAAATTCCATGATTATATCTTGATTTTTATCATCCAAATTGTGATTTGGGGTGAAAAATTGGGAGAAAAGTGGAAGAGTTCTTGAGATGGAATTTTGAGGTTTCGAAGGGTATTTTATTGTCGGATTTGAGTAAATTTAGTATAGTTAGACTCATGAGTAATGGGCTTTCGGGTTTTGTGACTTTTGTTGGATTTCGAGATGTGGATCGGGGGGCTGGGTTTGAGCCAATGTCGGGTTTTGAGTTTAATTTAGTAGTTTCCATGTGGAATATTTTCCTTTAGCATATATTAATGGTATTGTACTGCTTGTAGCTCGTTTCGGGACTCTTAAGGCCGATTCGAGAGGCAAGGATATTGCGGAGTAGAGATTTGCTCGAATTGAGGTAAGTAACGGTTGTAAATATAGTCCTGAGGGTATGAAACCCCGGAATTTTGTGTCATATGACTACTTGGAGGTGACGTACATGCTAGGTGACGGGCATGTGGGCGTGCACCGTTGGGGATTGTGACTTGGTCCGTCCCGTAGCAACTGTAAAGTTGAATATATTGTCGTAGCTATTAGCTTCATATGTGTATTTAGAAAGATTTACAGTAAATTATGCTAGATGCCATGTTTAGGCCTTATGCCAGTATTGTTTGGACCCTTTGAGGTCTTTTCTTGCTGTCCTCTCACTGCTTTTTGGTTGATAATCTGTACTCAGTCATGTTCATGCATTTTTACATCATAGCTCAGTCTCTGTTACTTTATTTGATGCATCATACCAATGTTGCTTGGGCTGATCACTTATTTTTCTGGGAGCCCGAGAAACTGGAGAGATTATGATTGAGTGAGGCCGAGGGCCTGATTGTGAGGACATTTATGGAATTAGGCTGCACGCCGCAACATGTTTCATTGATTCTGCCATGATGGGCATTGATATAGCGCTTGGGCTGAAGGAGACCCTCCGGAGTCTGTACACACCCCCAGTGAGCGCAGGTACCTACTGAGTGCCAAGTGCCGAGTACAGAGTGATTGGGAGGCATGAAAGATTGGGAAGCATGAGTGATTGTGAGGTTGGAGTGATTGGGAGGTCTGAGTGATGTTTTGCCAAAGGGGCGGTATATGATTTCATCCTATGTGCTCATAGCTGCTTTAAGTCCTTGTTTGAAAACTATTGAAAGATAATGTGACTACTTGGAGGTGACGCACATGCTAGGTGACGGGCGTGTGGGTGTGCACCTTTGGGGATTGAGACTTGGTCCGTCCCATAGCAACTATAAAGTTGAATATATTATTGTAGCTATATGCTTCTTATGTGTTTTTAGAATGATTTACAGTAAATCATGCTAGATGCCATGTCTAGGCCTTATGCTAGTATTGTTTGGACCCTTGGAGGTCTTTTCTTGCTGTCCTCTCACTGTTTTTGGTTGATAATATGTACTCAGTCATGTTCATGCATTTTTACATCATAGCTCAGTCTTTGTTATTTTATTTGATGCATCATACCAATGTTGTTTGGGCTGATCACTTGTTTTTCCGAGAGCCCGAGAGACTGGAGAGATTATGACTGAGTGAGGCCGAGGGCTTGATTGTGAGGACATTTATGGGATCGGGCTGCACGCCGCAACATATTTCATTGATTCTGTCATGATGGGCATTGATATAGCGCTTGGGCTGAAGGAGCCCCTCCGGAGTCTGTACACACCCCTAGTAAGCACAGGTACCTACTGAGTGTGAGTGCCAAGTGCCGAGTGCCGAGTGATTGGAAGGCATGAGCGATTGGGAGGCATGAGTGATTGTGAGGTTGGAGTGATTGGAGGACTGAGTGATATTTTGCCCGAGGGGCGGTATATGATTTCATCCTGTGTGCTCATAGCTGCTTTGAGTCCTTTTTTGAAAACTGTTGAAAGATATTTTTATTGGTTTTTACCTGAACCGGATTTAAACAAGCTGATTTGACTTAAACACTGGTTTTTAAAGCATGTTGTACTTTTCAGAATTTTTTGTGATATGAACTATACTTGCATCTAGCTCGTCACTACTTCTCAGTCTTTATTTACTGTTGTTACTTACTGAGTTAGTGTACTCACATTACTCCTTGCACCTTGTGTGCAGATCCAGGCATTTCTGGCCACGGTAGCGGTTGTTGATATATTCAGTAGCGGATCATCGGAGATAGCAAGGTAGCTGCCTGGCGGTCGCAACCCTGTTTTTCTCTTTCCTTATTTTCCCCTTAGTTGTATTGGGTTTTTTTTCTCGGACTATGCTGTCTAGATGTTATCAGACAGTTTGTAGTAGTTTCTCATGACTTAGTGATACCCCGATGTCGGGCTATCTTTTCTGCATTTTATTTTTATTTTGGTTTGAAC
This sequence comes from Nicotiana tabacum, assembly GCF_000715075.1. Classification (NCBI taxonomy): domain Eukaryota; kingdom Viridiplantae; phylum Streptophyta; class Magnoliopsida; order Solanales; family Solanaceae; genus Nicotiana; species Nicotiana tabacum. The sequence continues at coordinate 70,539,825 of NC_134083.1, read as the reverse complement.
TCTTTAATGAAGATTCTAGTAAAGTAAAGCTTTGACTTATCTTTTAAATGAAATATCGATGTGTTTTGAAAATGTGTCGGCTTGCCTAGTATCACGATAGGTGCCATCACGACGGGTTAGGTTTTGGGTCGTGACAGTTATCCTAGTTTTAATACTTGGATAACTACTCTCTAACCGGCTACCAAACGACCTCTAAATATATGATAGCAACATTATTTATGTTTTACATAATTTGCGCATGTGTTTTTATTTCTCGGGTTATTTATTAGTTTAACACTAGAACACAAAGAAAATGACAACTTAACATAAATTTAAATTCATTACCAATTAAAGATAATACATGACACATACAACATAAAAATAAAATACTACACTAAACGCATCTATGTGTTTGTTTAGTCACTATCGCCCATTATTCTATGCTTCAACCACTTAAATTTCTCTTCCAATCTATTTTGTTTTTCTTCTGCCTCTTTTAGTTTCTCCTTTACTGCCGTAAGTTATTCTTGTAGTTTCAATATCTGGAGTTCGTATTCATCGATCAGATTCCAAATGTTTAGCAAACATGATTTGTAGTATTCCTGGTTAATGGGTTCATCATACCATTCTTCAAAACCACATTGATTTTCGTCGTATCAATGGGATAATAACACAAGACTATTAATTAACATATTATATAAAAAGTATTAACAAACATATTTTCCAAAAATAATAACTTACAACTTGTTTACACATCCAACGTATGTGCCCCAAATTGCAATTTGACAACATGGCTTCAAAATCGCATGTTTGCCATAGTAACACCTTGGAACGTCATAGCGTCCAGACATGTAGTAATGCTCGGAAATTAAAAATTAATGGAAAGTGGTTCTATTCGTTTCGCTACAACACAAATAATAACTAAAATGCGCGAGGTTTTTATAGGCAGCTAAGAGTGATTTTAGGTTACATAACGCATATTGGTGAGGCGATATGTTTCGTGTGATAATGATTCTTTAGGATACAAGTGGGTCCAGCTTTTTCAGATCGACAGCTTTTTTAGGTCGACATGACAATATACGTAATGCATATTGGTGAGGCGCTATATTTCGCGTGATAATAATTTTTTAGGGTACAAGTGGGTGATAAGTGGGAATTTTGACTGCTTATTAGCGCCTTTTAGCTTTTGTTTTAGTCCAAAGGCATTGAATTGTATTTCCGAAACTAATGAAATTGTGCGAAATTGTAGGAATGCTGGAAGTTGGCCTCCCGAGATGAAATCTGACTCAAAAAGGAGTAGTCCGAAGCACATGGCAATAAAGGGTGCAGAAGAACAAATGTGCGATCCACAAAAGAAATTGCGGACCGTAAAATTCAATCTGCGGCCACAAACCAAGAGGAAGAATTTAGCAAAAATGTGCGCAAAGTCTGGACCGCACATAAATTGTGTTGTCGTAGAGCTGGGCTAAGAGTCAAAGATTAAAGAGTATGCAAAAAGACAAAGTCCAGGAACCTCTGTGAATTGCGGGCAGCACAAGAATTGAGTTGCCATAGAAGAGTTGCCTTGTGGCCGCAATCCTAATTGTGCAGCTGCAGTTCAGAAATATGCGGCCGCAGAACTCCACTTCCTGCCAGATGAAGAAATCTATGGACCGCACATGGAATTGTACAGCCGCAGAACCTCCCGAGTGGTATTTTTGTCAGAGATTTTTAGCCTTGTATAAATAGATGAGTTTCACAAAATTAGGTCATGTTTTGAACATCTGAAGTTGTTGTAACCGTTTTTCTGTACTACTTTAGGAATTTTTACATTATTTGGTGTATTTACATTAGATTTCATCATTTTAATCTTCCATTATGAGTTTAATTAGCTTTACTTCTTTATTTTCTTCAAAACCCATTATGAGTAGCTAGACTCTTACTAGGGTTGTGACTCAACCCTAGTGTGTAAACCTTATGAGTATCTAATTAAGTGCTTGTTTATGATTGGGTGTTGATTATTTATCTTAGTTCATACTTCAATTTTAGAATTAATGGTTGCAAATATTGATTCATGCCTATTTGACTTAGTCTCTACTTGAGAAAGAGGGACCTAGTCTAGGATAGCTAACAAGGAATTGGGTCAATTGAGAGATTGATTAACCCAATTAAAGGGTTCAACCTAAAGATAGTAATAACCCGACTTAAGCTCTTATCAACTATTTTGGTTGATACCCATTTGGACTTGAGAAAGCCAAACTGGGCAAAATCACTCTCTGACCGAGAGGTATTGAGTGGGTAACGTAGAGTTGAGAGTTATAATACACCCCAATCAATAAAACAAGCATAACGTCTTTATCCCATTAGGCAAACACATAGGTTATGGTCACAGTCCTAGGCCTTTAAACTATTTAGAAAAAACACCAAAAATACTGATTCGCTTCTACTTTCTTTTCTTAGCTTATAAATTGCTAGAGTAAAATTAGAATTAGAAATCAAAACCTGTTGTGGAAATGCAATTTAGCTATTCCTTTCTCTTTTGTCAAGTGTATACTCCTAATATCCCTAGTAACACCCTGTGGAAATCGACCCTGACTCTTGTTGGGTACTATTCTTCCAACGACCGTTTCCATTCACTATTGAGTGCGGATTAGACGTGGATCAATTTTTAGCGCCTTTACCGGGGAGTTAAAAATGGTGTTAGCTATATATTTGGGTATGTTTTTGGAATATCTTCTTACCTTCCATGTTACTAACTTGTTTGAGAAATCGTAGGTACAACTATGGCGAACAATGAGCTCAGAAATTTGCCTTTGGTGGATGTGGACGTCGAGGATGACCAAGTTGATGAGGTTCCTCTTGAACCTCATGTCAATAGAAGAGGCTGAGTGCCTCATGATACTGTCCCCGCTCCACCTCTACCTCCACCATGAGCGGCTCCACACCGGGTGTTACCCAATGAAGGATATGGTAGTGCAATACTCCCTCTCTGTATAAGGGCGGAAAACTTTCAAATCACCAACGTGATGCTCACTTTTCTAGAGCAACGAGGTTTCTTCACCGGTACTCCAAGTGAAATTGCATACAAACATTTGAAGGGGTTTGTGGACACGTGTTGGGGGAGCAAGCAAACAAATGTCTCAAACATTTATCTGAACCTATCCTATCAACCCTATCTTCTCCCAATTGATAACTTCCTTTGCTTAATACTTGTGTTGATTGTCATTAGCCAATAGTTTAGACTTTTAGTTAATTTTAGTTTTAATTCAAACAAATCTAAATTGTTGATCATCTTCAATAGCAATTAAACTAGAAGCTACGAAAACACTATTTAAATCCAATCCCTGTGGATACAATAATTTTCTATACTATATTCGACTAGCGAGCATAATTTTGTGTTGTGTTTTCAGCTCGTCAAATTTTGGCACCGTTGCCGGGGATTGGCAATCAATAGTGTTTGAAATAGTTTGTAGTGCTAATTCAGGAATTAGGTTTTAGTTTTTTTTCTTTTTCTCTTTTTTTCCTTTTCTATTTTATTTTCTTTATTAGTTAACTTCTTTTCAAGATTTGTTTTGTAATTCCTAATAAGTTGGAGAAGATAATGTAGATATTGAACTCTAAATGTTGTGAAGATGGAGTGCAACCAGCCTAAGAAAATGGTTGAAAAGTTAGCAGTTGAATATTATCAGCGGTCTACTATGTGTTTTAAATGCGATGGAAATCATCTATGGGTTGACTGTCAAGCAGGTATGTATTCTTCCTATCGTTCGTATTTTTAACAGTCTCACTTTGTTTCTAGTCTGTATAGGTATGAGGATTCATATGGGCACAATCTTGACTCTGGTTGGGATGAATACCCTTATTATAACTTGAATGGATGTGAAGTGAGACAACCACCTCAAGGGGAGAATGATAGTTAGGAAGAGCTTGTGTATAAGTTCATAAATAAGCCGGTAGAGAGATTTACACAAGATGATGAAGCCATTAACAACCTAACAACGCAAGTGAGTCAATTGGTAAGTACACTGTCAGGAAGCTCATTGCATTGTGATGGTGAATATATGGAGGAGATACCCTGTGAGAATAAGCCTACCCAAGAGGATGAGCATCCACAGAGAGAGCTTTTTACTGTTCAAGATGACTCTGATTCAACTAAGATGATTGAAAATAAGGTTGTGGTTCAGTGTGAAGCAACGGAAGAAGAGTTCAAACCCCCATCCACCTTTCCACATTTGCAATATTTGGTAGAAGAGAATGAGAAACAAATAGTCTTGGACATGCCAGAGGAATATTCACTTGACCTTTCTTCTTTGTTTTCTTATTCTAACCTTGATCGTGTGGATTTTATTTTTGGGGATTTACAAGAATATGTATGAATTGCTCCTATGAAAGAATATAGAAACAAGTTAAGGATCATCATGAACGAGCAATTCACCGCTCAAGATGAGGACAAGAAAGAAAGAAAAGAGCGGGTCTTGCAGGTATCCTTAGAAGAATTGGGCTTAATGAGCTCCATAAAAAATCTCAAGGAGAAAAAACAAGGAACGAATTCAGAATTAGGGGTGGAGTTCATAAGTTCTCGGAAAATAAGAAAATTCAGGGAAGTTTTCTTTACCTTATGCTTTTTAATTATGTTTCATGGGGACATTCCACAACTTAAAGTGTGGAGTGGGGTATAATTGTATGTTGTATGTATATGTGTTAGTTTTGTTTTTTTGAGTAGTTAACAAAAATTGAAAAAAAAACATCAAAATTTTAAAAAAAATTATTTTTCCCGACGATGGATATCATTCGACAGGTTTCTTGAGGGATTAAAGTCGAAAGAAAAAGACCAAAAAGATTTTTTTGTAGGTAGTGTATCAATTACCCCTTGGTTTTTCTTTGTGCCGCGGTTCTTTTCCAAGGGTTTTGTTTGAACCGAGTGTAGTTAGTTTTTGTTTTTAGGAGTAGGCAAACCTTGTGCTATTAATTTAATTGAAGACAATGTTTCTTCACTTTATTATGCCTTAAGAATAGTGAGTGCTTTGTGAGTGCTTCAGTTGTGGTGCTTAGGCTCAGTTTTTGACTCTTGTATAAGTACCTTAAATTGTATGATCTTAACTTTGCTTAACGGCTTTGACTAGAGTGTCTTGATGATCCAATCTTGAGTGAGTTGTGTGCCATGTGTGTGTGAGGTTTGGTGTATTCTGTGCATTGCATTTGATGTCTAGAACTTGCCCCGTGTGTTTGCAAAACAAAATAGTAGTCTTGTTTAGTTTTGGAAGTGATATAGGCATTTCTTTGTTGAGCCAGAATCTTTTACCCACCTAACTGTTATGTATCTTAATTAACCCCTTTGAGCCTATAATCAGTTTCTTTGGCAACCATATTACAAGCCTTGTCCATTTGTTTGAATTGACCATCTATTTGAACCATTTATCTCCCATGAGCACTTAAAATTGTTATGAACTTTGTAAAAGTTGAAGTGTGGGGTAGTAGGTTTGGATTTTGAGTGGAACTATTGAAATAAGGAGAAAGGTGCAATGTTTTGAAAAAGTAAGAGTCACTTGAATTGAGAAAAAAAAAGAGAAATAAAAAAAATAGTTGTATTGTTGTGAATGAGATTCATTTATATGTGGTAACTCTTGATGTAATGGTGCTCAAATAATTTGGGGAGTTAATGCATGTTGATATCAAGGTGGAGTATGGTTTGACATAAGTGTGGGGTTTTTAATGTTAAAGTGTATGTATTAAAGTGCTTAGGGAGGTGTAGTCACTCTTATATCTAAATGTATCATACCCGTCCCGCAGCCTACATTACAACCATTTAAAGTCCTATTTGATCCTTGACTGAATGGACTCGATTAGTTGAGGAGTACACTACGGGCAAGCCTATGGTTCATATTTTGTGGCATATGAATGTTGTTTCTGCGAGTGAGTGAATTCTTTCTATCTTGAGTTCCTGATCATTCTTAAATTTTATTGTGTGTGGAACTACTCTCTATTGTTGTGAGGGCACTTGATTCATGAAGGAAAGGTAATGTTGTTGACCTCTATGTTATAGTAAGTAAGTAAGTTGTGAATAATGTGTGGTGCTTGTGAGTCAATTCTTGAGGTGAAGATGTTACACCATCGTGCTTAGTCTATTTTAAATATTCTTAGTGTGATGAGTTAGGAGAGTTACTGAGTAAGGTTGTGTCTATATAAAGTGTGGTTTGATTGCTCGAGGACGAGCAATAGTTTATGTGTGGGGTGTTGATGGTACGCTATATTCTCATATTTTAGTCGATTATTACATTACAATTTACTGCACTTTAGTTGAGTTTAAGCTTTAATTGCTAGTGTTTTGCACTAATTGTGTATTTTATGCTTTGTAGGAGTGATTTCGAGCTATGTAGATATTGTAGAATGAATTCAAGTGATTTAGAGCTTTGAATTCTGAGTAAAATCCCAAGGAATTAAGTCGGGATTGTGTTCGGGGATCAACGGATGATAGTGGAACGAAACGAAAAATCGAGCAGGCATATTGCGCAGTGTCTAGTAAAATGCACATAACCTTTCTCTCAAACCTCCGTTTGGGCTCCACAATATATTATTGGAAAGCTATTTCAAAGGGATACAACTTTCATGTTTTACGTTTTTTCAAATTCTCAACAGAACAGGGTGCAAACGGCGTAGAAAGTGCGCGGCCACGCACTGACCGCACATATGGGGCAGAACAGTGTGAAAAGTGCGCGGCCAAGTGCGCGGGCACACTTCCAGGTGCGCGGCCGTGCACGTCCAACTCCGGAAAAGTATACCTTTTCACATAGGAGAAGGTGTATTTGTTTGGGCCCGACCCTACTTGGTATATATACATAGAAAAACGGTATTTTGAGGACTTTTGACACATCTACGACCTAAGGAGGCTAAGGAGAAGTTGGAGAAGAAAGAGCACAAGGAATCCATCATTCAATCCCAACTGAAGACAAGGGTTTGGATTGTTTTATGTTTTTCTTTACTTTAAACTTAATTGTGATGAATTACTCCATGTCTATGGAGTAATTCTTCCTTAGGGATTGATGGATTTGGTGTTTTGAGAATTGTTTGTAGATATTAACTCTAGTTTTATGTATTGAATCGTTTTGGGTGTTTTTATTGTTGCATATATATTCACATGTTTATGTAATCGAAAGAGACATAATTTGTGATGTTTTGCATTATTTTGTTGGTTGAATTTGTTGATTCTTCTTAGTAATCGAAAGAGGCTAGTTGAATTATTGTTTAGACCTAGTTAGGAGAATAATCGACAGAGGTTCTCCCAAAGATTAACCCACTACGAATTCTTGCATATCATCACTGAGCTTAACTTAGTTTATATTGTGAGGTTGAGACTTAATCGAGAGAGGAGTTTCTACTAATCAATTGAACTAATAACCAAGTGAATTCGAGAGACTCGCTTGAACATTATAAGTGAATTATCTAGAGTAAAATCCCAAATATTTATCTGCACCTATCCTATCAATCCTATCTTCTCCCAATTGATAACTTCCTTTGCTTAATACTTGCGTTGATTGTCATTAGCCAATAGTTTAGACTTTTAGTTAATTTTAGTTTTAATTCACACAAATCTAAATTGTTGATCATCTTGGATAGCAATTAAACTAGAAGCTATGATAACACTGTTTAAATCCAATCCATGTGGATACGATAATTTTTTATACTATATTCAACTAGCGAGCATAATTTTGTATTGTGTTTTCAGCTCGTCAGTAGTGAATCAACTTGCCAGTGGGAACTTTATGACTACGCCTTATGCGGAGGTATGTGAGATTATAGATGAAATGGCATAAACATCATCGGCATGGCAATCCCAAGCTAATGTTCCACAAGGTGATCCGAACGTGATCCACCTTCACAAAGAGTTGCATGACCATGGGCAAGCCTTTGCCGAATTGACTACCACTATGAATCAATTAGCAAAGGCTCAACCTCAACAAGTGCAAAATCCTAAGCAAGTCAATGCCATGGAGGGAGTGAGCATGATGGTGAACAAAAGATGGACCAAGGGTCCACAAGTGCAACATCGAGTGGAGATATATGTGCAAGAAGATAGTAGTTTTGATCAAGATGATTCTTACAATGAACAAGAAAAGGAGGTGCAATATGTGAAAACCTTTCAAGGGCAACGAAACAAATTCCAAGGCCCAAACAAACAACAATGGCGACCTCAAAACAATCAAGGCAATTGGAATTCTAACAACCAAGGAAAGTGGAATGGCAAAAATCAAGGGAATTGGCATAACAAGAACAAACAAAGAAATTGTGGGGGTAACAATCAAGGCGGATGGAACAATAATCAAGGAAATTGGGGGTCGAGTTTTTAAAGGCCCTCGATATATCAACAACTGAGCAACCCGCCTCCTTATCCTTCCCATGGTCCAAGTTCTTCAAACAATGAGATGGGGAATATTGAGAACATGTTCAAACAAATGATGGAAAATATGCCGATTTGGATGCCCAACTTGCCTCACACAACACATCAATCCGCAACTTAGAAGTTCAAATGGGGAAAATCTCTCAAGCTCTAAATTCTCGTCCTAAGGGGGCACTACCAAGTGACACGGTAATAAACCCAAAGAGTCGAAAACATACGGGTCATGCCATTGCCGTTACTACAAGAAGTGGAAGAGGTGGGAATGTACCAACCTCAAGTCAAAAGCAACTTGTTGATGATGAGCAAGTGGTACAAGAAGAAGAGGTCCCGAACAATGTGGTGCAATCAAATGATGAAGTTCGGATTGATATTGATGATAGTGTGGAAAAGACTCAAGAGGAGGTGAACCCATCTAGGGAGCACATTATTGACATACCGGAGCCGGTATGCAAAAGGCTAAGGCACCATTGCCTAAGACTCCACCTCCATACCCTCAAAGACTTGCCATGAAAAATGGCGAGAATCAAATTAAAATGTTCATTCAAAGGATGAAGAGTCTCTCAATCAATGTGCCATTAGTTGAAGCTTTGGAACAAATGCCAGGTTATGCAAAGTTTATGAAGGATCTCGTGACAAAGAAGCAGTCAATGAATTTTGAAACTATCAAAGTCACTCATCAAGTGAGTGCAATTATGCATTCAATGGTTCCTAAGTTAGAGGATCCCGGTGCTTTCACGATTCCTTCTATAATTGGAAGTGCCGAGTTTTCTAAAGCTCTTTGTGATCTTGGGGAAAGTATCAATTTTGTCACGCCCCAAACTCAGGACCGGCGCTAAACCGAGAGAACCCGACCGAGCAAGCCTATTAGACTTCCTTCTACCCAAACTCATCCATGAATAAATAGGAGATGTACTCCATTAATCAATCACTAAAAATATTTTATTAACAACTTCCTTTTCATTCCCATTAGTAGCTTTATTCATAATTTCCAAAACATTACGAGTTTATAGAATTAATGAAGAACATAATTTCCAAGTACCAACATTTCTAGTTCAATTCCCAACATCAACCATAACCCACAACCTGTCTACGGAGCCTCTAAGTACAACAGAAGAGTAATATGGAAATGCTGGCAACAAGGCCCCGGCTATAACTCAAAACAAGTATATGAGAAACAAAAGATACATGACCCGAAAATGAAATGGGGCTCACCAAATCAGCTGAAAAGAGTGTACTGCTATAACTTATCAATGCCGCCTACTGAAGAACTACTTGCATCCATTAAAGATGCAGCGCCCTCAGCAAAAGGAACATTAGTACTGTCGAATAGCACTAGTATGTATAGCTAAAAATCCTCTTTCAAAATAGAATGCCCATATAAGAAAAGGCAACACATAGAAACAGCAAGTCACAATCAACAATATCCAAACGTCCAGTTAAAACATAATAATTTTAAAAATACGAACTTCATATATAATTTTGGTTGAGAGATCATTAGCACCGATATACCACCGTCTTTGTTAGCACGGAGTCCGATCACGCCCGATCGGCTAGGCCATCTCCCCACGAACAATGTGGTTTGACATGTGATGCGAAAGAAAGTTGTTACCAAGAGTAGTACCACCATATGCGCAATATGGCGTCTGATCTCCACCCAATCAGCTAGGCCGCCTTCCCACATATGCCGTGTGGGTTGTCTTTTCCAATCCGCAAAGGTTCCAGTTTTATCCCAATTAAGGGGAATAATATCACAATTTCCAAATATTCAAATTTTATCCCAAATATGGGAAATAATTCCAATCCACCCCTACACTGGCACGTGTAGTTTCAGGTGTGGGTCTTATGACCCACCCTTCCTCGGTATTGCTAATGATGCTCCCAAAAATAGTTTTGATTTGATTTGCAAACAGAAATATCATAAACACAATTGTACTCGCCTCAACATCTTTCACATTGTATGAATTCTCATTAGTAATTTCAGTCATTCACAACGACAATATTTCCTTGGCTCATTAGGCCATTCACAAGATTCTTTATTCCTGGCATGATGACCGTATTTCATATTCCACACTTTCACCTCTTTCAAGTTCAAAAATCACCATCAAGTATCAACATATAGGATATTTCAGAAATCATATACTTCAAATCTATTTGAAATGGAAACTTCAAATACAAATGGTTTCTTCCAAAAGAATGAGGCATACCAACCAACAATGGAAACACATATGTAAAATCATAAACAGTCAATACACCATTTACTCTTGCAATACTCTTCCCCAGAAATGACAATGTACAATCTCAACACATGAGTATATAGAACTCGAATCACACTGGATATATTTATAAATCAAAGCATTAGTTAAAGCAGCCACTAATGGGCATGAATTTAGTACAAAAGCTTTTAGACAATTCTATCTTCGAAGTCATTTTTAAACAATTGAGTCTAGGCTCATTTCACATTCTTTATCGCATCTTCTCAAATCATTTTCACTACTAGACACAATCATAACTTAAATTCTTGGCACGTTGGCCACACTCTATATCCCCAATTAACTTATTTCACTTCCAACCATCTTTATAGATTATCAACAATAAGATATTTCCAAATCAAGACTTTAGGTACACATATGAGCAATTAAGAGTCTTAAGAATATTGAGATTTTCTCACACAATTTGGCATACTATCTTTCATTGAAATACGACTCAAAGCCATAACCTTTTAATACGTAACCCATAATTTGAAACTTACGGAAACATTATGGAATTAAATTCCAAGAGAGAAAGTTTAGCCAACATACCTCAATCGAGCTTCCTTAACTCTAGAATGATCCGGAATTCTTAGCAATCCCGATCTATTTTGAGACATAACAAAATTGAACCATAATTAAGAAGATATTCATGGTCTCAGCTCATTTGAGCATTTTATCAGACACTAGGTGTGCAAATTTAACCACAAGGTTCTCCTACAAGATTTCCTTCACTCCACAACCCAATCCTTACTTATTTCAGCTCAACAATCTTCCCACAATTCTTATTGGTACATGCATGTATAAATAATAATCTCATACCCATGAATTATACTCCTAATCAACCATCTTCTACCCAAATTCGAAATTGAAAACTAGGGTATGGAACCTTACCTCTTAGATGAAGAACTTGTGGGTTTTCCTTATTAATCTTCCAAGATTTGAGCAAGACTTGATGAATAATCAGCCTAGGATTTTGCTCTCTCTAAAACACTCTCCCTTCTCTCTAAAACATCAGATTTTTGCTCAAAAATGACCCAAAGCGTGTATTTAACGAAGTAGGATCGGGTTTTAAAAACGCAAAAATGGAGCTCCGAAATATGTTCTGCGGTCGCATATGTGACCGCATAATGGATATGCGGACCGCATATCGGTCGCATAATTACAGACCAAATGATCAAAAATTTGTCCGTGTATGTGGTCACTATGCGGTCCGTATAATTGTTATGCAATCGCATAATGCACCGCATAACAGTTATGCGGTCGCATAGCCAACCGCATAATTGCCCCCAGACTGGCCTTCTCCTGCTCACTTCTGCGGCCATTATGCGGCATGCAGAGTGATTATGCGGTCGCATAATGGACCGCATAAATGCGCTTTTCTGCCAAAAATTTTCCTTTACTTTCCGGTGCATTATTCAACCTAAAAAGTCCGAACCGTGGCTCGCAATCTTGCCGCGAAGATTTTATACCATCCTCAAAGACGTAAGCCTACTCCAGCACCACGAAACCTTGAATTCACTTGCGAAATTTACGGAGCTTTACACTGAAATACTTCAAAATTTTTCGGAGTCTTACATTCTCCCCCGCTTAGGATCATTCATCCTCGAATGGGGGTCAAAATCTGTCATTAGCATTCAATGTGGTTCATCTGTTGGTTCACACACACTAGTAGTTTAAAAATTTGGCTAACTCCCTAAATTTTCAAAAATTTTGCCAGTCTTCCCTATAACTGGGCCTATCCACCTGCCAGAGTAACACCAAAACAATTCCTAACAACACATCCACAACTTGACAAAACATCACCATGTATAACAATGTCACTAATCTCATCATTACAGATATTATACTATCAAGAGTGATATTTGGACATGAGCTGCACATATTTAAATCATAACACATAGAAGTACCTTTCAAATCACAATCATTTAACTATACACTCAAGTGGAAACATTTTATTTCCTTAACAATTTTGCCCCTCCATGTGGTCTCCTCGACTTACAGACTTCTCCATAACACGTTAACGGAGACAATCTCAACTCCCGGACTTTTCTAACAAGGATAGAAAATAGTTGCTCCTCACAATCCTATTATCCCTTATCTTCACCTTATTAGACATAGACACATGAAACATCGGGTACACAGAGAACAATAATAGGGAAACATCGTATTCATAGTTTAGCCTATTTCCTTTCAAAATTCCATAAGGCCTAATGTGACTTCACATACTTTACCTTTTATTAACAATTCACATAGCATCCTCATGCAGAAAATATTGAGAATAACCCATTAACTTTCTTCAACTCTAAATCTCAACGCCGAACACCCAAACTAAACATTTGGCAACCTCCAACAATTTCTCTTAGATGTGCTAGCTTGACTATGACCATAAAATTTCCTATCCCATATATTGATCACGGTATGATGCTTCTTGTTTGACATCCCTGAACCTACAATACTCGATAGATTTGCTACAACCAGGAACAACGAGGTTCGAGATTTCGCTGGAAATATTCAAGAATCCATCAACGTGCTGAGCACGGCATTTCAGGAGGTTATATCCTAAGAGACATGAAGGTCACTACCAATAGCAGTGACATGGTGATTCGTTGTGGTGACATCATCGGTTCAACAAACGAGTCATAGAGTTTCCTAGTAGGCATTGATAACGTAGGGAAAATGTTCATGATTCTGAGATTTAAAAGAAATGAGTCATGAAAAGGACATCAACAAATGTTTCATTCCATTCGTGCCTTATTTGGCAATAGTATGCCTCAAAGAGAGCTAACACTTATGTGACACCAGTTGCCTCTTGGTATGTAGGGAAAAATCAGTTTAACTCGAAATGAGAATATTCTAGCACCCTGAATATGATATGGGTTTCAAGATACACAAAGTTGCATTACACTCTTAACAGTAACTAGCACAAGGAATCTAGGCCACAAGCTTACGAGGATGAAAAGAAGTTGAACACTTGTGAGATTATTATCATTCCCACAGCTTAACCTTTGCCAATATTTGATCCTATGTGAGAGGACTAGAGATACGATGAGTTTGTCTTTCAATTAAATATGCTCATCATAAGGCTGCTTAACTTTCAATCTCACACAAGTGGAATCATGTAGCTAGGACATATTAATGTTGGGATGAAATCATGTATTAGTTAGAGAGAATGAACACTTTGCCGTGAGCTAGACATGTTTTTGCCATAACAACTCTCAAGTTTCCATATCAGGCCAATTCACAGGCAACCACAATACTGGGAACAAGGTGAGTTACTTACTGAAGCATGATCTAGGTGGACATGAAAGTCATACTGAGATGGGTAAACAACAAGACCTCCCTGTGACGAATTTGTGATAAATCTCAAGTTGCTCAGAAACTTTATGCGGATAAGTGGCCCCTTTCAATTGGCATGTACGCACATGATAGGTGCTAAGATATACTCTCATGTTACTAGACAATGAAAAGGATTCATGATACTATTCATAAAGGAGTGGAATAATTGTTCCAACCATAGAAGTCACATGTATCTGAGAGGAAAATAGTGACTCAAGAAGGATCTCAACACTAGGCTGCTTCCCATTGGATATGATACCGCATAGGTAAATATTATGGTGATGCATGTATAGGCACAAATGAGTAGATGTTATCCATTTGAATCAAAAGGTTCTGTACAAAATTCATCAGGTATTGTCCCTTGTTGAGAATTTAGGGAAGCAATGGGAAGTATTAACCTAGGGTTATAACGCAATACAAGGAACCCATTATAGAACTCAATTTCTCAAGAGGATGTAAATATAAGGAATTGAGATAAAGAGGCTTCACGAATATTGTGCCTTGTTCTAAGAGTAGATACAGAGAATAACTCATAAATTTGTTCTCTCCCAACTTCCATAGTAACATAAGAGGTGACATATGACAAAGTGGAACCGGGATCAATAAGAGCATACACAACACAAGATTGGACAGTCAATATACCTTTAACCACATCTGGAGAAGCCTCAAACTTTTGACGTCTCCTCATAGCATAAAACCTGTTGGGCCCTCTCGAGCTCTGAATACCACCCCTAGCTGTTCCACGCCCTACAGGCGTTATAGTGCCTCTAGTTGGGGGAGGCGTTGTGGATGTAGTAGCTACAGAACTGGCTGGTTGTGCCATACCCTTGCCCATGCTCTGGCGAGACAAATAACAATCTCTTTGAAAGTGGCCCGTCATACCACACCTGTAGCATACTTTTGTACCATAGTGACACACTCATGGATGGAATCTCCCACACTTCACACAACGGGGATGAGGTCCGCTGAACTGGCTCGTCTCACTGACCTGATATTTACCCTTTTTGCATACATCATAAGCATACCCCTTATCCTTCCTCCAAACTTCCAATGCGGGATTAACAATTCCAGCACCGGATTGCTGTGTGGGACTTTGGAATTGCCCAAAGATACCACCTCTAACGTGCTGCTGAGCATACTCACAACACGACATCAAATGTTTCTCCCCGCATGACGGACATAACTGGATGGGTGTACCCAACCTAGGGCATTTTTTCTTCTTGTGGCCCCTCTTTCCACAGCCATAACATATTTTAAGGGTCATCCAACATGTTCCCAAGTGTCGCTTCTTGCAAATCACACAATTTGTTTCATTAGCACCAACAACCCTCTTACGTTTCCTAGATTCTCTCACCACTCGATCCGGTGGTGCGGTGACAATGGTAGGAATAAGGACACTTCCCTTAGAACAAGTTCTTCCAACCCATCCACAGCTCGACGCATTCTCCCAACAAACTCTTGTGTAATCTCTCCCAGATTCAAAGGAGCGGTCATTCCTTCCTTATTGTTTTGAACTCATGGAATACTCATCTGAAAAATATCATGAGACATAATGAGGAAATTAGCTTCCTATCTTGAGCTCTATCGCACGATTCTGGAGTATCAAAGAAGTGTGAAATTCCTAAATGTCCAAGTAGCCTCCTCATTATAAATGTGGTCGACAACACACCGATAAGAAGGACTCAACTAGACACGGCTCCGAGATATCCTATGACATTTTAAAACCTTAGGCTCTGATACCAAGTTTGTCACACCCCAAACTTAGGGAACGCGACCGGCACTCAACCGAGAGAACCCGGCTGAGCAAGCCTATTAGACTTCCTTCTACCTAAACTCATCCATGAATAAAGAGGAGATGTACTCCATTAATCAATCACTGAAAAGATTTTATTAACAACTTCCTTTTCATTCCCATTAGTAGCTTCATTCATAATTTCCAAAATATTACGAGTTTATAGAATTAATGAAGAACATAATTTCCAAGTACCAACATTTCTAGTTCAATTCCCAACATCAACTATAACCCACAACATGTCTACGGAGCCTCTAAGTACAACAGAAGAGTAATATGGAAATGCCGGCAATAAGGCCCCGGCTATACCTCAAAACACAGTACATGAGAAACAAAAGATACATAACCCTAAAATGAAATGGGGCTCACAAAATCAGCTGAAAAGAGTGTACTGCTATCACTTATCAATGTCGCCTGCTGAAGAACCACCTGCATCTATTAAAGATGTAGCGCCCCCGGCAAAAGGGACGTTAGTACTGTCGAATAGCACTAGTATATATAGCTAAAACTCCTATTTCAAAATAGAATGCCCATATAACAAAAGGCAACAAATAGAAACAGCAAGTCACAATCAACAATATCCAAACATCCAGTTAAAACATAATAATTTTAAAAATACGAACTTCATATATAATTTTGGTTGAGAGATCATTAGCACCGATATACCACCATCTTTGTTAGTACGGAGTCCGATCACGCCCGATCGGCTAGGCCATCTCCCCACAAACAATGTGGTTTGACATGTGATGCGAAAGAAAGTTGTTACCAAGAGTAGTACCACCATATGCGCAATATGCCATCTGATCTCCACCCAATCAGCTAGGCCACCTTCCCACATATGCCGTGTGGGTTGACTTTTCCAATCCGCAAAGGTTCCAGTTTCATCCCAATTAAGGGGAATAATATCACAATTTCCAAAGATTCCAAATTCATCCCAAATAAGGGGAATAATCCCAATCCACCCCTACACCGGCACGTGTAGTTTCATGTGTGGGCCTTATGACCCACCCTTACTCGGTATTGCTAATGATGCTCCCAAAAATAGTTTTGATTTGATTTGCAAACAGAAATATCATAAACACAATTGTACTCACCTCAACATCTTTCACATTGTATGAATTATCGTTAGTAATTCCAGTCATTCACAACGATAATATTTTCTTCGCTCATTAGGCCATTCACAAGATTTTTTATTTCTGGCATGATGGCCGTATTTCACATTTCACACTTTCACTTCTTTCAAGTTCAAAGATCACCATCAAGTATCAATATATAGGATATTTCAGAAATCATATACTTCAAATCTATTTGAAATGGAAACTTCAAACACAAATGGTTTCTTCCCAAAGAATGAGGCATACCAACCATCAATGGAAACACATATGTAAAATCATAAACAGTCAATACACCATTTACTCTTGCAATACTCTTCCCCAGAAATGACAATGTACAATTTCAACATATGAGTATATAGAACTCAAATCACACTGGATATATTTATAAATCAAAACATTAGTTAAAGCAGCCACTAATGGGCATGAATTTAGTACAAAAGTTTTTAGACAATTCTATCTTCGAAGTCATTTTTAAACAATTGAGTCTAGGCTCATTTCACATTCTTTATCGCATCTTCTCAAATCATTTGCACTACTAGACACAATCATAACTTAAATTCTTGGCACGTTGGCCACACTCTATATCCCCAATTAACTTATTTCACTTCCAACCATCTTTATAGATTATCAACAATAAGATATTTCCAAATCAAGACTTTAGGTACACATATGAGCAATTAAGAGTCTTAAGAATATTGAGATTTTCTCACACAATTTGGCATACTATCTTTCATTGAAACACGACTCAAATCTATAACCTTTTAATACGTAACCCATACTTTGAAACTTACGGAAACATTATGGAATTCAATTCCAAGAGAGAAAGTTTAGCCAACATACCTCAATCGAGCTTCCTTAACTCTAGAATGATCCGGAATTCTTAGCAATCCCGATCTATTTTGAGACATAACAAAATTGAACCATAATTAGGAAGATATTCATGGTCTTAGCTCATTTGAGTATTTTATCAGACACTAGGTGTGCAAATTTAACCACAAGGTTCTCCTACAAGATTTCCTTCACTCCACAACCCAATCCTTACTTATTTCAGCTCAACAATCTTCCCACAATTATTATTGGTACATGCATGTAGAAATAATAATCTCATACCCATGAATCATACTCCTAATCATCTTTTACCCAAATTTGAAATTGAAAACTAGGGTATGGAACCTTACCTCTTAGATGAAGACCTTTTGGGTTTTCCTTATTAATCTTTCAAGATTTGAGCAAGACTTGATAAATAATTAGCCTAGGGTTTTCCTCTCTCTAAAACACTCTCCCTTCTCTCTAAAACATCAGAGTTTTGCTCAAAAATGACCCAAATCGTGTATTTAACGAAGTAGGGTCGGGTTTTAAAAACGCAAAAATGGAGCTCCGGAACATGTTTTGCGGTCGCATATGCGACCGCATAATGGATATGTGGACCGCATATCGGTCGCATAATTACAGACCAAAATGATCAAAAAGTTGTCCGTGTATGCGGTCACTATGCGGTCCACATAACTGTTATGCGATCGCATAATGCACCGCATAATTGCCCCCAGACTGGCCTTCTCCTGCTCACTTCTGCGGCCATTATGCGGTCTGCAGAGTGATTATGCGGTCGCATAATGTACTGCATAAATGTGCTTTTCTGCCAAAAATGTTCCTTTACTTTCCGGTGCATTGTTCAACCTAAAAGTCCGAACCGTGGCTCACAAGTTCACCGCGAAGATTTTATATCATCCTCAAACACGTAAGCCTACTCCGGCACCACGAAACCTTGAATTCACTTGCAAAATTTACGGAGCTTTACACTGAAATACTTCAAAATTTTCCGGGGTGTTACAAATTTGATGCACTATTCGGTTTTTAAGACCTTGGGAATTGGGCAACCAAGACCCACCTCTATGAGATTGCAAATGGTCGATCGTACTATGAAGAGACATTTGGGAGTGATTGAAGACGTCTTGGTTCGTGCTGATAAATTCATTCTTCCAGTGGATTTTGTCATTCTAGATTGTGAAGTTGATTATGAGGTGTCGATTATTCTTGGAAGACCTTTCCTTGATACGGGGAAGGCTCTTTGTGATATTGAAGCCGGAGAACTCACTTTCCGAGTTGGTGATGAAAAAGTGGTGTTCCATGTGTGTAAGTCCATACGGCAACCAAATAGAAATAAGGTGTGCTCTTTTGTGGACTTGGTGACTGATGTTATTGTTGATGATACGATTGCCACAACCATTGAAGAGTCTCCTACCTTGGAGTTGAAGTCATTGCCTCCACATCTTCGGTATGAATTTGTTGGCCCTTGTTCTACTTTACCGGTCATTCTCTCATCTTGCTTGACTAACGTGCTGGTAGATTCTACATTGGCGGTGCTACAAAAAAGGAAGAAGGCTATTGGGTGGACATTGGCGGTTATTTTGGGGGATAATCCCTGCATTTTTCATGCACAAGATAAACATGGAGGAAGGCGTCAAACCATCTATTGAACATCAAAGGAGACTCAATGAGGCTATACAAGAAGTTGTCAAAAAGGAGATTATCAAGTGGTTGGATGCCAGAGTTGTCTACCCCATTTCTGATAATTCGTGGACTTCTCCGGTTCAATGTGTCCCGAAGAAGGGGGCATGACGGTGGTCACCAATGACAAGAATAATTTGATTCCTATAAGAACGGTGACTAGATGGAGGATGTGTAGGGACTATCGCAAGCTCAACAAAGTCATAAGGAAGGATCATTTTCCACTTCCTTTCTTAGATCAAATGCTTGATAGATTGGCCGGTTGTGCTTTCTATTGCTTTCTTGATGGGTATTCGGGCTACAACCAAATTCTTATTGCTCCAGAGGATCAAGAGAAAACAACCTTTACATGTCTCTATGGTACTTTCACCTTCAAGCGGATGACATTTGGTTTGTGCAATGCACCGACAACTTTTCAAAGGTGTATGATGGCTATCTTCACGGACATAGTGGAGGACTACCTTAAAGTGTTCATGGATGACTTCTCGGTGGTTAGAGATTCTTTTAATGATTGTCTTACAAATTTGGATAAAGTGTTGGCAAGATGTAAAGAAACAAATTTGGTGCTCAATTGGGAGAAGTGTCATTTCATGGTCAGGAAGGCATTGTCCTTGGCCACAAAATCTCAAAGAATGGAATTGAAGTTTACAAGGCAAAGATTGAGGTGATTTCTAAACTTCCACCCCCAACTTCGATGAAGGGTGTGCGGAGTTTCTTCGGCCATGCGGGGTTTTACCGGCATTTCATCAAAGATTACTCTAAGGTGGTGAACCCGTTGTGAAACCTTCTTGAGAACGATGCTAAGTTCAATTTCAATGACGATTGCATGAGAGGTTTTGAATTATTAAAGTTCAAATTGGCAGCTACCCACATCATCGCCGCTCCGAATTGGAGTATCCCTTTTGAACTCATATGTAATGCAAGTGACGTAGTGGTTGGGGCTATTTTGGTGCAACACATCAACAATATTTTTCATCCAGTCTACTAAGCTAGTAAGACCATGAATAATGCCCAAGTCAACTACACTGTTAAAGAGAAAGAGCTCATTTCCATTGTGTTTGCCGTTGAGAAGTTTCGCTCGTACTTGATGGGTGCAAAGGTCATTGTCCACACGGATCATGCGGTACTTCGTTATCTTATGAGAAAGAAAGATTCAATAGCTCGGTTGATGAGATGGGTGCTTTTATTGCAAGAGTGAAAACCAAGTGGCGGACCACTTCTCTCGTTTGGAGGAGGAGGGGAGGCTGCATGATGGCCTTGAAATCAATGACTCCTTCCCCGATGAGCAACTCTTGGCTATTTCAATGAAAGAGGTGCCATGGTTCGCGGATCTAGAAAATTTCCTTGTGTGTGGAATCATCCAGGATGAGTTCTCTTCAAACCAAAGGAAGAAACTCAAACGGTATTGCCAAGATTATTATTGGGATGAACCATACCTTTTACGAATTTGTACGTATGGGGTGATTAGAAGATGTGTACCGGAAGAAGAGCAAGGTAAAATTCTTGGGGCTTGTCATTCTTCTCCATATGGTTGTCGTCATGGTAAAGCAAGAACGGCGGCCAAAGTGCTATGTTGCAGTTTCTATTGGCCCATTATTTACAAGGATGCTAGTGAGCTAGTGAAAAGATGCAATAAATGTCAACGGTCCGGGGGAATCTCAAAGAAAAATGAAATGCCTCTCACTACCATTTTGGAGATTGATATTTTTGATGTGTGGGGTATTGACTTCATAGGTCCTTTTGTGAGTTCTTGTGGAAACACCTAAATCTTGGTCGCGGTTGATTATGTGTCCAAATGGGTTGAGGTCGTTGCTCTACCCAACAATGAGGCGAGAAGTGTGGTGGCGTTCTTGAAGAAGAATATTTTCACAAGGTTTGGTACTCCGCGGGCTATTATAAGCAATGGGGAGTCACATTTTTGCAACAAGGCTTTCGACATTTTACTTAACAAGTATGGTGTTACTCATAACATCACGACTCCCTATCATCCACAAGCTAGCGGCCAAGTGGAAGTCTCCAGTCGGGAGTTGAAAGAGTATTTTGCCCAAAACAGTGAGTGTTAACCGTACGGATTTGTCCAAGAAGCTTGATGATGCATTTTGGGCTTATCGGACGGCTTACAAAACACCTATCGGAATGTCTCCATACCGGTTGGTGTTCGAAAAAGCTTGTCATCTTCCAGTGGAACTTAAGCACAAAGCCATGTGGGCTCTAAAGAAGTTGAATCTTGATTGGGATGTAGCCGCTAACTTGAGGGTTGCACATTTGAATGAATTGGATGAGTTTCGGTACCATGATTATGCAAGTTCATCCTTGTACAAAGAAAAGATGAAATATCTTCATGACAAATTCATTTGGAACAAAGAGTTCAAGGTGGGCGATCTTGTATTGTTGTTCAACTCAAGGTTGAGGATGTTTCCCGGGAAGCTAAAGTCTAAATTGAGCGGTCTTTTTGAAATTGTGGGTGTGACACTTTTTGGTGTATTAGACTTGAAGAACAAAAACTATGAAGTATTCGAGTCAATGATCACCGGGTGAAACACTATTCGGGAAAAGTTGGAGATAGCCACATCGTGTTGGTCATTCATTTCAACTGATGGTATTCTGCATCGTGTCGCAACGTTAAATCAGGCGCTTTGCGAAGCAACCCATGTTTCTTTTCTTCTTTTGTAGTTAGGTGTTATTTTTGTGATAACTTGATTTGAAGTGTGCTACAGGGATGAGTGTGACTTACAAGAATTATGGACAGAAATCTGGCTAAGTGTTGCAAGAACTGCGAACTGCGGTTGAATAGTGGGGACCACACATTTATAGTTGTTCCAGCAAAAGTGCACTGCGGCCACACAATTATCTTGCGGATAGCACAAATGGGAGGTGGAAAATGTCAACTCTCTGAAGTTTGGTCTGTCAGAGAAAAGGTCAATCTGCGGCCGCAAAAATAAATCTGCGGCTGCAACATGGAATTTGCAGTTGCACACAAAATTTTGTGGACCGCACACAAGATGCTGACTTAAGCTAACCGGGTAACAAAGTGCGGACTGCACATGAAATTGTATGGCAGCACTCGCCCCTGCTCCCCTTAGAAAACCAAGTAGTATAAATAGAGGGCTAAGGGTACCTGTTACAATTTTTCCCTCTCTGAGCACAAATACAGTAATCTCTTGAAATTTCTTGGTGAATCTGTCTGTACACACATACAACATCTTTGATCAGTCATTCCTCACACTCATTCATCTGTTATGCTTCAATTTCTTGTTAATTGATTTTCTTTTAATTTGTAGATTTCTAGTCATTTTTAGGCCATTTGTCAATAGAATTCAGTTGTGCATTCATGTAGGGGTAAATCTGTAGTGGGTTAACTAATACATGCTCTATGGGGACTGGGTCAATGAATTTTCATGCCTTTGTGCCATTACTATGCCAAAATTTGCACAAAAATATTGCAAAATCTAGATACACATACTCGACCGTTCGTAGTTGTTTCAAATTCTGCAGCCGCACCTGAAATTGTGCGAGCGCAAGGTAAAATGTGTAGACCGTAGAATTCCCATTGCGGCCTCAGAACGGCCCTTTTACTGTCATCAGAAAGTCTACAAAATTGTGACTCAAATGTGCGGCTGCAAGTGAAATTGTGCGAATTGCACTTCACTTTTTGCGGCCGTAAGACCAAATTATGTGATCCACAAGGCCTCATCTGTGGCCGCAAGAAAATTGTGCGGACCGCAGATCCTTATCCTGCAAGCATGCTTAAACTGTGACCCATATTGTGTTCTTGGTGTATACTTGCATATCTCCTTGTTTGACTGAGCATTGAATCGCAACTAACAATCGCTTCTACTTGATACAAATAATGGTTCGATCTAGAGGCAGAGGTGACACTTCGAAAGGGAGGGGTGATCCTTCTATAGGTCGAGGCAAAAGTGCCTTACCCCTCGGCCAACAAAGGATAATAACATAGAAAGCTACAACCGACAGAGGGAGAGGTGCAGATCTCTTCGAGACGAGCTCTTATGTCCCGTCGAGGGAAGCAT